>NC_084840.1:32556493-32877922 GCF_033115175.1 Lepus europaeus
AGAAAATATGACAAACAGCATGTATGTTCCTCAAAAAGAAAATAAAAATTAGAACAACCTTATGATCCAGCAAACTCATTACCCAAAATAAATGAACTCAGTATGTCAAAGAGATACTGCATTTCAATGTTTATTGTAGAAATATTCACATTCACAATGATCTAGAAATGGAATCAACTTAAGGGTGCCTACATAAGTGCATGGATTAAAAAATGTGGGCTATACACAATCAAATACCATTAAGTCATAAAAATGAAATCTTCCCATTTGTGTGACAACATGGGTAAATTTAGAGGACATTATGTTAAGTGAATTAGGCCAAAGAAAGACAAATACCATTCATAGGTGGTGTTTAATTAAATAGGATTTTCTAATTGTTTTCATTTTTAATTAGCAGGTTAGACAAAATTGTGACTAACTTAAATATTTAAATATGAACACATGGAATGAGTCAACACTCTTAGCTGTTAGAGAAGTGCAAGTTAAAACCACAAAACATCAGTACACACCTATCAATGTTTAAAATAAATAACAACAACACAAAATGCTCTCACACATGCAGAGAAATCAGGTAGCTCACACATAACTTGTAGAAATTAAAGTGGTACAACCTCTCTGCCAAACAATTGAGGAGTATCTTAAAAAACTTAATATGCACTTACATACAGTTTAACAATAGAGGTCTTGGGGTATTTATCCAAGGGAAATGAAAACTTAGGCTCAAACTAAAACCTGTAGTCAAATGTTCATAGGAATATTATTCATAATAACTCCAAATGGGAAACAACTCAAATGTCCTTCAACAGGTGAATCGTTAAACAAGCTATGACACATCTGTAGCTGTAATGCTATGCAGCAATAAAAACAATTGATTCAGGCAAAATTTGGATCCACCTTCATGGAATTATGTTGAGTTTTAAAAACCAATCTTAAAATGTTACATTGTATGATCTCATTGACACAGCATTTTTGAAACAATGAAATTATAAGTATAGAGACAGAGATATTATTTTTTGCTCAGGATTAGGTATGGGTGATAATTGTGAAAGTGGCTGTAAAGAGTGAATGCAGGGATTCTTTGGACACACAGAATAGTCTGTTTTTTTTGATATAAGGCAATAGTTAGATGAATCCACACATGTAATAAAATTGCTTAGAATAGATAGAAACACCTGTGGGCTTCCAAACACACAGCTATACAAAATGAGTGTATGAGTGTATATAAAACTTGTGAAATATGAAATATGAATAAGATCCCTATAGATTTCATTGTACTTTCTTGGTTTTGATATAATACTATAGTTTTGCAAGATGTTAATGAGATAAATTGGATTAAAGGCACATGAAAACTCTAAGTTTTTTCAAATTTTGGTAGATATATAACTACTTAAAAATAAAACAAAAAGTTTAAAAAATTATGTACTATATCCAGTGTTAAGTATAACCTTGTTTTGTTAACAGAGTGAATGTCTGTGGAGGACAAGAAATAATAGTGGTTTTACCAAAGCAATGTATCAAATTCCAGGAGCAAGGATAGGACTATAGTTGAAGATGATTGCTAATTTACTTGGAAATCAAGGCTAGATGGATAGTAGGTATATTTGATTTTTTTTGCTTATGTATTTTTAATGAACAAATTTATGCGAAAGCGATAAGAATAGAGGTAAATACTGAAAAGCTTGAGAGCCTACTAGTTTGGTTGTTGTAGCATGTTTCTTCTGATATAAAGGTCTGAGAAGACAATGACAACACTGAAACTATGTAAATAATAGTAAATCTACTTTTCTCAAAAATATTTTAATCAATTTTTTAATTTCTCATTTGATATTATCTGTATTGGAATACACATAGTCTTTAAATCAGATGTTTTATCGAAGAAGAAGAAGAAGGAGGAGGAGGAAGAGGAGAAGAAGGAGAATAGGAGAAGAGGAAGAGGAATAAAATCAGCATGGAAACACAAATTTGGGATGCTGTATTGTTTTTTACTTTTTCATGCAAATACATGAGTAACTTTTGTATCCATTCCATGTCTTCTTTTTTTTAAACTTTTATTTAACAAATATAAATTTCCAAAGTACAGCTTTTGGATTACAGTGGCTTTTTCCCCCCCATAACTTCCCTCCCACCCACAACCCTCTCATCTCCCACTCCCTCTCCCATTCCATTCACATCAAGATTAATTTTCAATTCTCTTTATATACAGAAGGTCAATTTAGTATATACTAAGTAAAGTTTTCAACAGTTTGCACCCACACAGAAACACAAAGTGTAAAGTACTGTTTCAGTACTAGTTATAGCATTAATTCACATTGTACAACACATTAAGGACAGAGATCCTACATGGGGAGTAACTGCACAGTGACTCCTATTGTTGACTTAACAATTGACACGCTTGTTTATGGTGTCAGTAATCACCCTAGGCTCTTGTCATGAGTTGCCAAGGCTATGGAAGCCTTTTGAGTTCGCCAACTCCAATCTTATTTAGACAAGGTCATAGTCAAAGTGGAAGTTCTCTCCTCCCTTCAGAGAAAGGTACCTCCTTCTTTGATGGTACGTTCTTTCCACTGGGATCTCACTTGCAGATCTCTTTCATTTAGGGTTTTTTTTGTTTTTTTTTTTCCCAGAGTGTCTTGGCTTTCCATGCCTAAAATATTCTCATGGGCTTTTTAGCCAGATCTGAATGCCTTAAGGGCTGATTCTGAGGCCAGAGTGCTGTTTAGGACATCTGCCATTCTATGAGTCTGCTGTGTATCCTGCTTCCCATGTTGGATCGTTCTCTCCTTTTTAATTCTTTCAGTTAGTATTAGCAGCCATTAGTCTTGTTTATGTGATCCCTTTGCCTCTTAGACCTATCATTATGTTCAATTGTGAACTGAAACTGATCACTTGGACTAGTGAGATGGCATTGGTACATGATTCCATGTCTTCTTACTTATAGTAGAAGCTATATAAGAGGACTACATATAGTGTATAATTAGTATTTTAGATGTTCCAAAGAAACCATATAGAATCTTTAAAAATGTGCAAAACTCACACAATTTAATTTTTAAAAATCAATTTGATTTTAAAATATTTAATTAAAAATAAAATTGCATTAATTAGGAAAATAGGTTTCTCAAAAAAATTATGGAACAATCACACAATGAAATATTATGCTGTATGTTGGGTATGTAGTGTCTCATACACAATTATAGAGAACACAGGTCAACATGCACAATAGAGAAAAATATTTGAAATAGCTACCACCTAGCTCAGATGGGAAGATAAAAAATTAGGTACACTTATTTGCTTATATTCAAAAAATTGACAAGAAAAGTCTAAAAATTTTAGAAGTGATTAAAGGGAAGAGAGGAAATGAATACAGGAACAAAGATTCAGCTTCTGTTAATATAACTTGTTTTGTAAATGTAAAATTGAAAACTACATATTTCACATGTTTTTATATAAAATTAAATAAAAAACAAAAAACAACCCCTAAGAATGAAAAGAAATGTAGTAACCTAGCTATGCACTGAGTTAGAAGCATAACCTATCAGAGAAGAGTTTTCTAAATGGCTTCAAAGCACATTAGTTTTATTGCACATTCCAGGTGGCATATCAAAATGCCAAAATCTTGAACTTATTTAAATCTTATTTTTTAAGACTTTATTTATTTATTTGAGGGTAGAGTTACAGACAGTGAGAGGGAAAGACAGAGAGAAACGTCTTTCATCTGCTGGTTCACTTCCCAAATAGCCACAGAAGCTGAAGATGGGCCAATCTGAAGCCAGGAGCTTCTTCTGGGTCTCCCAATGTGGGTGCAGGGGCCCAAGCAGTTGGACCATCTTCTACTGTTTTCCCAGGCCATAGCAGAAAGCTAGATTGGAAGAGGAGCAAGCAGGATAAAACCAGCACCCATATGGGATGCTGGCTCTGCAGGCAGAGGATTAACCTACTGCGCCATAGTGCTGGCCCCTAAATCTTATTTTTGATGGTAGGATTCCCATTGCTAATGATCAGTGATTGTATATTTGATTATAAAGAATTATTATTGCTCTACATCAAAGTTCATTAATAACTTCAGACTAAGATGATTGGTGTCAGGTATACAATTTTTAAAAATTATTCTAAATTAAACAAATGTAAAAAAAGCATTTTAGTTATTTTTTAGGTATGGAGGAAATTTAGCCAGAAATTGTTGGCTAACTTTATGTGAAGAAAATAAATGCTCAAATTCTCAACTGTTCTTTACCTAGTCCAGCTACTGAAATCCATTTCATCATTATTCTGCTACAGAAAAGCACTCATGACTTTGCCATTAGAAGGCATGGATTTCAGTCATGGCTTTAATGTTTCTAAGCTCCAAATAGCTAACTGTAGAATCACAACACTAAGCCTATTTGATGAGGAAATTGTGGGACTTACAGGAGAAAACTATAGCAGGTAAAGTGATAAAGATAATAGTTGTAAAGTGGTAAGTGCTCAATAACTGTTTTATGCTAACTCTTGTTTTGTTTTTTACTCATTTGCTAATAGTGTTTACTGAATATGGTTGTTGTCAGCATCAAGTAAAATAATACATAGGTCAAATTTGTTATTGATATTCCTATGGTATTGCTGGGTAACATGAAGTCAAGATACACTTAAACTGACTGCTAATCTAACAGGGGTTTTAGGAAGCATGGTTTAGGATTTGATGGCCTTTCAGATAGCAAAGCAAGTTTACAACATCTAAAGAGCACACCCATCTGAGTGAGACTGTTGTTGATTTGCTGGCGCTCACAAGCATGTTTACCAGAGTGAGTCAGTCCTTGAGTGTCTGGCTTTCAGAAAGAGTTGCTGATATTGGTTTGTTGGGTTAGGAAAGTATATTTATACAGGTGAGTTTCTGTAGGTTAGAATATCTGTTAGCAAGGCTACAGAACAGTGAGTCTTTTCCTAAGTTTTTTTTGTTTTGTTTTGTTTTGTTTTGTTTTGTTTGCCAGGCAGAGTTAGACAGTGAGAGAGAGAGACAGAGAGAAAGGTCTTCCTTCCGTTGGTTCATCCCTCAAATGGCCACCATGGCCGGTGCACTGCGCTGATCCGAAGCCAGGAGCCAGGTGCTTCTCCTGGTCTCCCATGCGGGTGCAGGGCCCAAGGACTTGGCCATCTTCCACTGCCTTCCTGGGCCACAGCAGAGAGCTGGAAGAAGAGCAACCAGGACAGAATCCGGCGCCCCAACCGGGACTAGAACCCGGGGTGCTGGCGCCGCAGTCGGAAGATTAGCCAAGTGAGCCGTGGCGCCGGCCTTGATGCAAAACTTTTAAAATACGTTTAGAGCTTTTCATACATATTTTCCATGAGCTTTCTGAAGATCCCTTGTACCTACCAATTTTCCTAGAAGCTATCTAATTTAAAAGAAATAAATCATGTACCCTTAATGCTGAATACCAATAAACAGCTAAAAGAATGCAAGAAAATGATCCCCTTCTTCCAGTTTTAGGGTATTTCAAATTGTTTAACTCAATATGGAAGACTAAGCAAAATTTATTTTTCCATTATGTGAATTCCTCTCATTTTGTCCTCTCTATGCTTATCAGTTGATTGGTTAGATAGGTGAAATTTATTGGTGAGTGTAGCAATTAAAATACTTAGCAAATTTCACTAGAACCTTTCTTGGTCAGAAAAATGGATAGTTCTATGGAGAGGGAGTGTTATGGCTTAGATATGGTTTGATTATGTCCCCTAATAATCCATATGTTGAAAGCGTGATCCTCAATGTGGTCTTGTTAGGAGGTGGTGAGATTTTTAGAGGTATGGCTTAGTGGAGATCATTAGTGGCACCTGTCTGGTCTCTGAATTCCTGTCTCACTATGGGACTTTTCCCTCTTGTACATGTTCCTGCCATTGTCATGCAGCTTATGAAATGAGGCAGCCAAGGGAGACCCTCATCAGAGCTGGCACCATAATGTTTGGATTCTCAGTCTCCAAAACTGTTAGCCAAATAAAACTTGTTTCTTTCCAAATTCTCTAGCTTCAGACACATAGTAACAGAAAATGGAGTAATACAGGGGTCACTAATTCAGTGGTTTACAACATTATTGAGAGAGTTGTCAATGAACAGACTCATTTCTCCTAACTTTACATTTTTTTTTTTATTTTTTTTTTTTGGTATCAGGGTATAGAAGTAGCCCAAATGTTTTAGAACAATTTTGATGTTCATTAAACTTCATTTGTCTTGCCTAATGATTAACCCGTTTTGTTTCTTGCAAGCAAGTAACAAGAACGGAGACTCTCCAGAAGAAAAGGCACATGAACTCATGCAGCTCATGACTCCAGTCACAATTCGTGCTCCTATCTATATCTTCTCCACTCAGCTGAACGTTATTCATCCTCTGCTTAACACGACTTTCCTAAGAATAGTTCCTTCTTTACAATAAATATTATGCCATAAGCTTGTAGTAAAGATGTTATGTCAGTTACCAATGGCTTCCACATCTGTCTGATTCCCAGTCTTTTTGCTCATCTTTCAGTCTGAGATGAGCTGAGTCAAGACATTTGGGTACATCTGGGGTAACAATTAGAATTTCTTAAAGCTCATGTTGAGTGTTTGTAGTGCATTAAAACACATAGTGAGGGCAGGGATGAGGGAAATATCAGTAAGGCAGTTTAGGTTATTTTGCTTTTATTTATTTATTTTTTTCAAAATGACTGTCAATTTGAGTAAGAATAGGACAAAATTATGTTTTACCAGATAAAACAGACATCTTCAACAGGTTTCCCCTTTGGTGCTCAGTTAGTTGTCGCCGATCAGGGAAAACATATGATATTTGTCCCTTTGGGACTGGCTTAATTCACTCAGCATGATGTTTTCCAGATTCCTCCATCTTGTTGCAAATGACTGGGTTTCATTGTTTTTGACTGCTGTATAGTATTCTATGAGAAACAGTGACTTGATCAGCTCTTGTCCTGACTGTTGATGTACAATGTAATACTTTATCCATTTTAGTATTTTTTTTTTGTTCTAGTACTAGTGGTTGAACTCTGTAATTAACACACAATTATTCTTAGGTGTTTAAATTTTAACTGAAAAATGATCCCTGTTAGGAATTTGGAAAACATTATGCTGAGTGAAATAAGCCAGTCCCAAAGGGACAAATATCATATGTTCTCCTTGATCAGTGACAACTAACCAAGCACCAAAAAGGAAACCTGTTGAAGTGAAATGAACACTATGAGAAACGGTGACTTGATCAGCCCTTGCCCTGACTGTTGATGAACAACTTAATACGTTATCCCTCTTAGTATTTTTGTTTGTTTGTTCTACTTAATACTTTTGGTTTAATACTGTAATCAATATGCAGTTATTATTAAGTGTTGAAACTTAACTGAAAAGTGATCGCTGTTAAATATAAGAGAGAGAATAAGAAAGGGAAGAAATGTGCAATTTGGGACATGCTCAAGCTGACTTGCCCCAAAGGGTAGAGTTAGAAACATACTAGGGGATTCCAATTCAATCCCATCAAGGTGGCATGTACCAATGCCATCTCACTAGTCCAAGTGATCAATTTCTGTTCACAATTGATCATAATGTTAGGACTAAGAGCCAAAGGGATCACATAAACAAGACTAATGGCTGCAAATACTAACGGATAGAATAAAAAAGGAAGAGAACTATCCAACATGGGAAGTGGGATACACAGCAGACTCATAGAATGGCAGATGTCCTAAACAGCACTCTGGTCTCAGAATCAGCCCTTAAGGCATTCGGATCTGGCTGAAGAGCCCATGAGAATATTTTAGACATGGAAAGCCAAGACACTCTGGGAAAAAAAAAGACCTAAATGAAAGAGCTCTGCGAGTGAGATCCCAGGGAAAGAACGGGCCATCAAAGAAGGAGGTACCTTTCTCTGAAGGGAGGAGAGAACTTCCACTTTGACTATGACCTTGTCTAAATATAATCAGAACTTCTTGAGTACACATGCATATTTTCACCTCTGTTTACCACAAGTGCTTTTCCAGTTCATCTGATGCCATAAAATGTATTTCATCTACTTCTGGTTTATGTGTTGATTCTAGAATGAAGGTATGGACCCATATTTAAAGGACCCATCTGAAAACCACAATGGGATCGTTCAAGAGGAAACTTGTCATTCAGATGCTAGCTTTAATTAAGCACTCTCAGTATTACAGATGATCAATACAGGTTTGCACAATGAACTGTTGAGCAGTTATCACACACCAAGAAGCTTAATGATTTTATTTTTTTAATTCATAAACTTTTTGAATCAGTTATTACAATCATCATTTTAAACAAGAGGCATCTGAGCCACAGAGAAATTTAGTAGTTTGACAACAATAGACAGAAAATGATAGTAAAAAAGGAAGTAGATTTGATTCTGTACCTGTATGAGTACAAGGACTAGACTTCTAATTCCTTTGCAAATTGTAATAAATACTAGCTTTGTTAAAACAAATGCTTAAAATATTATAATTCAAGGTGAAGGTGCAACCTTTCTCTGTCTCTCTCTATTACTGTCTATAACTCTACCTTTCAAATAAAAAAAAATAAAAAACAAAGTGAAGGGGCATTGTGGTGCAGTAGGCTAATCCTCTGCCTAAGGTGCCAGCATCCCATATGGGTGCCGGTTCTGTCCCAATTGCTCCTCTTCTGATCTAGCTCTCTGCTACGGCCTGGGAAGGCAGTGGAAGATGGCTCAAGTGCTTGGGTCCCTGAACCCATGTGGGAAACTCAGAGGAAGCTCCTTGCTCCTAGCTTCAGATTGGCCCAGCTCCGTCTGTTGTGTCCATTTGGGGAGTGAACCAGTGGAAGGAAAACCTTTCTCTCTGTCTCTCCCTCTCACTATCTGTAACTCTACTTGTCAAATAAATAAATAAATAAATAAGATGAAGAGGCAAACACAAGTTAGTTCTTCATTGATTTATTTATTCTCCCTTCAACTCATTTATTGTATACTTTTCATTTCCTGGGCATCATTCTTGATACTTCTAAAGATACAAAGATAAAGACATGATCTGTGTCTCTTAGAGAGTATGTTCTAGTGAGTAGTTATAAATAAGTAAACATAAATATATGTTCATATGTATATTACTATATGTATATTGATGTGTATACGTAATATGTATATTAATGTGCAATAGTGACAGGTCACTGAATACTGTGTTAAAGCTTGTTAACTTCCTTACAAATCCAATAATTTGGTTTTGGTTGAATATACATAAAGATAAACAGTTAAAGGTAACAAACAACCTAAATATAATAATCTAAGAATCGAAGTAAATCATCAAAGATTAATTTCTTTTAAGTATTAGGTCAGACAAATGAAGTAAGTAAGAAGACGGGAAGATTGCTGTCAGCCGCAGTGTTCTGGAAAGGTTCTGGGGAGAAGAAGCTAAAGAGTAGATAGGATTTGACTGGTTGGAGGAGGAAGGCACTCTGAGGCAGTGAAAACAAGTTAATTGTCTCAATGAGACAACTGAAAGTTCATTTTTTCTGCTGATAGTTGCTAAACGTGACAGATTTAAAGAGTGTAAGTTTGGCCCTCATGGCTCTTAACACTAAATCTGAAGCTCCATTCAATTTCATCAACCTGACCTCAAAAACATCAGCATGGTGCCTGGAGGTTCATGCATCAATTTCTGAGCCTCAACAGATGGATATGCTTTAAAAAAATGCAAACAAAACACTACATTTACCATGCCCTATAGAGTAGGAAAATGTAGCTGACATTCTCATTTACTCATCATCCGTCTCCTTTAATATGCCATCCATCATTCGCTTCTATTTCCCTTAAGAGCTTGTGAAAAGTTGGAGTGCAAATGGCCAAGCAGTCAAACGCCTTCCATTATTTCTCTGATGGGAATACAATGGAGGAAGTCAAGTTCTTTTGACAACAATGGCTGATCCTCCACAGTGTTAAAGCAGGCTGACTATGAACTTGATTTCAAACTAGCAAAGCACTGCTCTGTTGGACAAGACCTTGAAATGCTGGCTGACACTATGGCACAGCTCTGTATCTGTACATCAGTTGGTGTATTTTCAAACAAGATGCTGCCAAGTAACCGTTTCAGAAAGGAATCTTTTTGTCTATACTGCTTGGATTTTCAGCAGGTGACCAGAGTAGTAGGATCTGGTCCAAACACATCCTAAAATGGTAAACTCAGAATTAATCCTGTGGGTCAAGGTGGCTGAAACGGATGAAGAGAAGTGGGAGAATACAATTTTAAGCAATGAAAAGGAAGTGGTAGATGACTTTTTTTTTTTTTACTTGTATTGACAGAGAAGTTCAGGAAGAAACAATGGCACTTTTTAAAAAATGTGTAAACAATAGTATATCTTACTATTTAACTGTAATTTCACAGAAACAATTCCAATTAAGAAGTGTCAGAGACATATTTAGAGTGAAGAGAGTTGAATTTAATTTCCAGGGCTATATAATTGCCCAGGGAGCCTTGTAACCTGAAGACTCAATCAATTACCTTCTTACAGGGGTATTTTTCCAGTTGTGATTATTTCTAGTGTTTTTTTGGGGGGGGGATTAAGAGGGTGGTATAAAATTAAAATACAGCAAAAAATTACAAGTGTTTGTGACATACATAACAACTTCAATCATTTAGAAATACCTGAGTTGATGTAATAGGAGGAAAGGTGTTCTAAAATTAAAAGCCTTCAGAATCAAAATACACGAATAATACAATCAACAGAATAGAGAAAGTTAAAATTAATTCAATGATTTTATGTTAAATGAATGTTTAATAAAATCATGGGATATGACTGGAGATGTTGTATATATCCTCTGAAAAGTGGCAATCCTGCTAATGTTCAAAACAAAACCTAAATAAATATCACTTTGGTGAAATTTCAGTGGCTGTGTTTATAAACATACTCACTGATTTTAAAAATCCTAAAAATGTCAAATGCAATCAAATAAGACTTTCAACAGTGGAGTCCAGCTTAAGGGAGATTTTGATTTTAAGTCAGAAGGAGAAATGAAAGTAGCAAAAAATCCACTTTTGAGTTGTGCGTCTTCTACATTCTCATCATCATATGACCAACACAATCAGAGTTTCCTCCAGCATTGGAATAAGTTTCTGATTCTTGTTGTGCCTCAGCATTAAGAGCTGGTTTAGATTTGCAAGCCTTGTTTAGCCCTGCCCCTGCACCTGGACAATGGCATTCCCCCAGTCTGGCTTTTGTTTTAGAAATTTAAGAAAATACATTAAAAACACATGAGTGCTTCGGTCCTTTGGAATCCAGGCCTCAGGGCCAGCCTACCATGACCCATCACCGGGGCTGCCCACACAATCTGTGGGACTCAGTGCAAAATAAAAATGTCCTTTTTGTAAAAGAGCTGGGGAAAGTGCTGTGAAAGGCACATAGAAAGAAGATTCTTCCTTCTTCCACAGACTCTTTTCTGATGCTGGGTTTTATTTGATCTTTACTGCCATCCTAGGTAAGGAAATTTAAAACTTTAAATGATTTGATTGCATCTAACTCACCTTGCTCATCTTTATATTGTACAGTGCCAAATATCAGAGCCCTGAACTTGTATGCAGACTCACTGAAGTTATCCAACCTGCATTTGTGGCTCAACCCCTGGAGTTGGCCAAAAGAAACAAACACAAGCCAGACTAAGAAGAGAGGATTCCTCCAAGGCATGGAGCCTGAGGAGGGAGCACTGGGTACAGAGACAATGGCTAGAATGCAACTCCACATGAGCGCCCAGGAGACCCTAATTCTCCCCGAGGGCCTTCCTTACACATGTTGAGGCCTGGCAGCTGCTGAGTTTCCCCTTCTGCTTGGCTACCCGCTGGTTACATGCTCAGAACCAGGGCCAGCTGACATTGATGAAATTGAACCCTGCCTGTCCCTTTCCTTTCAGCACTCTACCCAAATTTCAGGCAGATGGACAACCCTCCAAGGACTTTGGAAATTTGCTTTTGGAGATGTTGGGAACCTGGATCAAGGATGGCCAATAGCTTGCCTCTGGGGTGAGTCTAGATGGTCCTGGGAAACCTGGCGGGTGACAGAATTTTGTCTCAGGAAAACTTCAGGACAGGAACCAGAGGAGGCTCCAATCCCTCAGTGTATGTCTCATTGTTCCATTGGACTCTATTAGAAAATACGATGAAAATCTTTTGAAATACAGTTCCAAAATGGCAACCATATAACACTAAACTCAAGCTAAAGTTCCTTCTGAATAGGAGGCATATGGGATGAGATTGGGCTCATGATCATGAAGTCCATTTGTTTAAACACTGCCCTACCTTGGCTCCTACACCCTTCTGGGTTTAAGGACTTGCTACTCCACATTCCCACCTTATGTCTTTGAAACAAAAGGCTACTGTGTGCAAATGTTGTGAAGGTTTTGGGAGGCTGCTACTCACAGGAGAGGGGTTTTCCTTCAGAATGTGTGAGTGTGGGAGGATAGTTCAAACAGCCAAGGAACATTAGAGAATGTTCAAATTCATTAGCTTGTCTGATCTTTCCTTTCAGGTGGCATCAAGGCAAGGAGACCTTGAACAATGAGCACTGCTTTGCAGTAATATCTCACGTCCACATTCTTGCTTTTTGTGAAAATCTAAGTTATAACAATATAACTAGTGATTTTACTGAAATAAAGGAAAGAACAGTACATTTTTATGAGATAAAAACATAATAATTCATGAATTGTGTATGACTTTATTACTCATCCAGACATCACCAGCCCATAAACAGGACACCCTAACATGCATAACAATAATTAAATTCATCGGTCTTTGATGTTTTGCCAACTTTTAGTCACATAAAACCCATAGCTTTACCCACATCTTGTTAAGCTTTTGTAAAGATGAAGGTATAATTTTCAATGTTCAGAGGGCAGAATTTTTATGTGTAACTGTTTGTTAGCTGAATTTGTAACTTCTAAGCCATAGACCTACATTGCTGTGAGCCACAAATGCTAGGCTATTCCAATTCATGAACATGAACTATTTTCCATTTTTTGTATACTCTATGATTTCAGTTATTTTTCCTTTTCACTTTGAGAGTTACAGAGAGAGAAAAAGAGGGATTGACATAGATTCACAGAGAGAATTCTCATCTATGATTCATTCCCCAAATGCTTGCAATGGCAAGGCTTGATGAGACTGAAACTGGAAGCCAAGAAATCAATTCAGGTCTCCCACGTGGGTGGGAGACAGACAAATACTTGAGCCATAACTTCCTGGCCTCCAAGGTGTGTATTAGTAGGTAGCTGGAATTTCAACCAGGTCTCAGAACTGTGCATTTCAAGATGGGATGCAGGTATCCCAATTGATGGCTCAATTGCTAGTCCAAATAACTTCCCTTCATCTGTGTTTGATAATTTTCATCGTAGAGATCTTTCACCGTCTTGGTTAAATTTATTCCTACCTATCTTATTCTTCTATAGCTATTCTTAATATCGTTTCTTTCTTGATTTCTCTTTCAGGAAGTTCATTATTGGTGTATAAAAATAATACTTTTTAAAAAAACTTATTTGAGTTATAGACAGAGAGAGAGAGACAAAGAGAAAGGTCTTTCATTTGTTGGTTCACTCCTCAAATAGCTGCAACAGGTGGAGCTGGGTAGATCCATTCCAGGAGCCAGGAGCTTCTGGGTCTCCCAACGTGGGTGCAGGGGCCCAAGCACTTGGACCATCTTCTACTATTTTTCCAGATCATGAGCAGAGAGCTGGATCAGAAGTGGAGCAGCCGGGGTATGAACCAGTGCCCTTATGGGATGCCAGTGCCACCGATAGAGGCTTAGCCTACTACGCCCTGTGCCAGCCCTAGAACAATACTTTTTTATGTGGATTTTGTAAACTTCAAGTTTACTGAATTTATCAGTAAACTTTTTGTCAGTGTTTAGGTTTTAGGTTTTATCTGTATGAAACTATAAACATCCTTGAAAAGATAGTTCAGAACAAAAAGTGTCAATGCCTTTACACAGAAGGCATATAGAAATATAAGATTCATGGGTAATTATCTCCCAATACTCATCAAGAGTAACATACTAAATGTTCATAAAAGGTGGTCAGTGAGTATTAAGCAAGTAGAAAATGTGCTTAGTTTAAGAGCAAATGCTAATGTTGGAAAACTATACTTTGGGCCAGCAATGTGGTGGGAGACTTGGACCAGAGACTATTAGGATCCTGAAAGGAGGTTACACTGGTCCCATGCACCCATTTTCAAGGAAGCACATTGTTGGTTTAGAAATCTAGTGCACCTTTCATTAAAGTACATATACATTAAAGTACATATACATTATTCATAAAGTACATTATACTTTCATTAAAGTACATTAAAGTACATTATAGTTCTCAAATGCGTTTTCCATCTCTGGGAGGGTCTTAGCAGCACAGTCTTATCTTCTGCTGATTTCTGTGTGCTAACCATTGTTACTTTCCATCAATTCCCAGAACTCACTCACTTTGTTCCTTTGTACCAGTGACCCCACTTTTGCCTGTACTCACCACTGTCTGTCATCTTTCAGGTCTTAAGGTCAATGCCACCTCCTCAGAAATCTTCTCTGACCACCGTAAGGAATCATATAGTACTCTCCTGCTTTTGTCTATCCCTTCTTAACTTTCCTACCAATTACCAAAATGCATAACTGTTTACTCATCTGCCTCTTTTACTAAACTATAAGCATCTTGGCAGTGGCTGTGTCCTCCTTGTTCACAGTTAGGCTCCCAGCACATAGGTCTGATGATCAATAAAAGGTTGGTCTCTGAAGCACTAAAGGCTGTCCTACATACTTTGTATATATTCACTTATTGAATCTTTCCAATAATCCTAGGAGATGGATCATGTTGTAATTCATTTTTTATATGAAGGAGTTATAAACAATTGAAAGCACTTTCTCAAGATCTTGAAGCTAGTGAAGAGGTGAAGATGGAAAATATGCATTCAAGAAGCTCCTCTCCTAGGTCTGTTTTATTGACCATTGCATTTTTTTCTGACTTCAAAATAATGATTGAACCAGTAATGATAATATTTAACCTTCCCCTTAGCTCTAATGATACTTAAAATTTTTAAAATAAATTCTATCATTAAATATGGATAATAGTAAAAGTAAAGAGTGCTTAATCCCTATATGTGACTTTATTTATATGACTTAGTAGAGAAATGTTATTTTCCACCTTCTACTAGCTGAGGCTGTGTGTTTTCTTTTTATATCCCTCAAAGAATGGGGAAAATAATTTTGTTCCCACTGTTTCTCATTCCCTGGTTTTTATAGAACATGTGATATTTTGCATTTCATTGAATCTTGTCACTTTTAAACTGCCACATTAATTGTCCATATTCACATTAATTGTCCATACTCATCTCTTAAATTTTTTGACTATATTCTTGAGCAATTAAGCAAAGCAACCTGTAATAATGTTTATGATATGATTTTGTCCAAAGCTTTCTGTTTACTGACTGATTCATGTACATTCATGACTGGGTAGAGCTAAGCCAAGTTTTCCTCCTGTCTATGGCCCCATCACCAAGGATAGTGCTTGGAACATAGTGGGAACTCAATACACGCTTGTTAACTGAGTAGTGAACACAACATATGAAATGTATCAGATCATTTTGGTCATGTGTCTTATTTGGTGAACTCATATGAAATGCATCAACTAAGCCACTGCTCCTGCTCAACCTGAGGCTGGTAGAGAACCAGCAGCACTGAGGACTTGTGACAGGTGAGGCGTGAGTTCCCATTATGCCCTTACACAAGTCTTTTGGCTTTATATTTCTTCTTGACTCTGGTCATCCACCTTTGCTTACTCCATGACTGATTTCCTGCTCAGTCCTTCCATCCTGACTCACATTGTGACCTACTTTCCAGGCTTCCCGCCATCCTCCTGGTTCCCAGACTCTGACGGGCATTCTCCTTCCTGGCCCTGGTTGTTGTAGACAGATATCTGGTAACAACTCTATTTTGGCTTGGCCTGCGGGAATCTCACCCTCCACCCTACTTCCATCCTCCTCCTCCCTCACATAACCACTTCCAGCCCTGATAGGTCTTGTCCTGGATTAAAATGGCAGTTTTCTTTAGCTGTTAAATTCATCATTGTTATCAGAACTCCTTTGATTGATTAAACTACTTGTTTTAGTTTGTACCTCCTTTGGTAATCTCAACTCTCTTTTCTTATTGTAGTTTCATCAAAAATCTTGCTGTTTCAAATATATACCCCATCATCCTGAGGACAAACAGCAACACCTTGTCCCTTGAAAAGAAAATCATACTTGCAATACATTGGTTCTCTCTGAAGACTTGTATGCACTGGAAAAAACTATGATAATCTAAGCAGTACCTGCCAGCATTTCTGGGCTGTCATCCTTATATTTCTATGCAGTATGAAACAGCAACAACATGAACAGTATACACAGCAAAAAATGTTCTCTATTTCTGGCCAGTCTCTTTTTAGAGATTGTTTCTATTTGCATTTCCGTTTCTTTGTTCTGTTAGCTCTCCAATGTCTTTTTTGCTTCAAAGAGACAGTATTCCAGTTCAGTGGAATCCAATTTGGAAAAGTTTACCTTACGTACATTCCTCATCAAAATAAAAGTTAATGGTATTCATTACTGAAGAAAGTCAGCTCTTAATTATTCATTTTTGGATTATCTCCTTGCTGTTTGCTTGTTCTGGACTTTCTCCTAAGCTCAACATCTCTAAGCTCAACTTAACTAAGTTCTGTTTTTCCCTCAATAGTAATGAAAAACAGTTATAATATTAGCTTCAGGAAAGCATAATTAGGTAGGTTGCTCTACAGAAACATGAATTCCAGTGAACCACATGAAAAACAACAGAATTATCTTGGGTCCTCCACTTTGATGTTGATGATGATGATGATGATGATGATGATGGTGATTTGGCCACATGACACTTTAAGGCAGATTCCACCTTTTGTTTTTTTTAGTTACATTGAGCTGAGCCGGGCATACTTTAGAAATTTTCTTCTGAATTAACTCAGAAGCCATAATTTTCTCTTCATGTTGAACAATCATTTGGAATAAGGCCATTTCACAGCATTACAAGATTGGAAGAAATCTTAAAGTTTATCTCATACAGCCACCACCAATTATTCTGGTCTCCTTTCTCAACATTCCTGCCAAGAGGGTGGTCTGGCCTCTGCTGGAATACTTTGGGGATAGTCTGTTCTCTGAAACATTAGGAGGTCCTCTCTTTGATCATCTTTCTTCTCATTCCTGGAGAGATTGTACATTTATTGTGGTTGGGTGGCAGAACACTCCAAGGGGGTTGGAGGTAAGAATTAGATAGGCCAGCCAAGTCCAATTGCATAAAAGCAGTTTGCTGTTGCTGGAATTAGTCCAGCATAGACACCAGTCATATTAATAGGCATCGTTTTGAATTCAAATCTTATCTTCATGAGCCTGTGAGAACATCAATTGTTCTCCTGTTATAAGTTAACAGCTTTGCATACTTTAGAAGCAATGAGCCTAAACAAAAAGGAATTTTCTTCCAGTGGTTTGTATTAGAGCCAGTAGGAGCTGTAGTGCATACCATGTGCAGAAGGGATTTGCTGGATTTCAGAGCAAGTCTCTTTGTTGTGCATTATGTTATTCTGAGCCCCTCTATTGTCCCAGTACTAACCCTTCACTAATGATAACCACTGGGTAAGGTATAACTTCTTCCCTTTCTTCAGCAACAGCTCACACTTAATAACTGCCATGAGAATAACTATTTTATTGTACTGATTACTAAAAGGAATGGATAATTTTTTCATAGCTTCTCTTAAACTTTGTTACTTGTCATGTAATCAATTTGTTAAAAGCCAGACTCCACTGTAATAGGACTGCAGCCATTTCAGGAATAGTAACTTGCATTTATGAAACATATTTTATTGTGAAAAACATCCTTTCTCTCTTGCTGCTTTTTATCTCTCTGATCAGAATAATAAAGAGGTAGTGGTCAGAAGTAGAAACACTGACTAATAAGTAGTCACTGAATTCACCTTTGGGGAATTGGGTTTGGGAACCCCTAGCTACTCATGACAGAATAATCTTCTGTGGTGCTCCCCAAGGAAGGCCGCAGACACAAGCTTCACAGAACCTTAGATGACGGGTGTGAGCAGGAGTCCCATGACTCATTCAGAGTGAGCTGGAGCAGGGTGATCCAGAGCAGGCAGGCGCGAATGTCTCTAGAGGCTAACACACAGCTGAATGACTGGTGCCAGGAAATTCAGCTACCTGTGGTATACTGACCCAGAAAAATGTGGCATCCTTTTTAGGAGAAAGGCCCTAAGCATTAAGTTTAGGTACAAATTGGACATATCTGGGACTTTTTTTTTTTTTTTTGACAGGCAGAGAGGACAGTGAGAGAGAGAGAGAGACCGGGAGAAAAGTCTTTCCTTACCGTTGGTTCACCTTGCAATGGGCGCTGCGGCTGGCACACCGCACTGATCGGAAGCCAGGAACCAGGTGCTTCTCCTGGTTTCCAATGCGGGTGCAGGGCCCAAGGACTTAGGACATCCTCCACTGCACTCCCGGGCCACAGCAGAGAGCTGGACTGGGAAGAGGAGCAACCGGGACAGAATCTGGCACCCCAACAGGGACTAGAACCCGGTGTGCCGGCGGAGGATTAACCTGTTGAGCCCTGGCATCGGCCTTTTTTTTTTTTTTTTTTTGACAGGTAAAGTTAGAGAAAGAGAGAGACAGAGAGAAAGGTCTTCCCTCCGTTGGTTCACTCCCTAAATGGCCGCTATGGCCGGTGCTGCACCGATCCAAAGCCAGGAGCCAGGTGCTTCCTCCTGGTCTCCCATGTGGGTGCAGCACCCAAGCACTTGGGCCATCCTCCACTGCTCTCCCAGGCCACAGCAGAGAGCTGGACTCAAAGAGGAGCAACCGGGACTAGAAAACGGTGCTCATATGGGATGCCGGCGCCACAGGCGGAGGATTAACCAAGTGAGCCACAGCACCAGCCGCCGGGACTTTTTTTTCTAAGGCCTACAATCATCGAAAATAGTATTAACATACACAAAGAATCATCTATTTATTTTACATCTATGAAAATTCAATCTTTAATACTCATATCTCAATTTTTCAGTTGGGAAAATTTGGAACTGTTTAATCAGTCCTTGTATGTGAATTCTCCTTGAGGTGTTGGAACATGGCTGCTGTAGACATGACTTGATTTGATCAGAACAAATTAGTGACTTCTTTGGATCTAGAATGGTCTATGAATATGTGCTTGATTCCATGTCACTGTAGTATGAATAGTGTGTTATTTCAAATAATGTTAGTCTATGAAGGAAATAATTTCTGTTAAAAAATCTTACCCTCTGAATGGCAATTCATTCATTCTGTGAATGGATTTACCTTTTATAAAAGGTAAATTTACCCTTTTATAAAGGGTAAATCAAAGTTTGAAACAAAGAATTCAGAAATAAATTGCTTTATAATGTATCTATATGTATAAACTCCAGAAATTATCATATGCATACATCTATATAAATTAGATGCATAGAGTTACATACAATTTAAAAATATGCATAGATCTATCTATGTAGATCAAGAACAAAGTCTCAGTCTACATTTTCTTTATTATTATTTGACTGCCTGAGCTTTAAGGGTTTAAGGCGAGGTGGGAAGGAAGGCACTTCCATGAAAAAAGACTGTTCTCATGCCATTTTCAGTCTGGGTGGAATTCAAAAGTATCAGAGTTTTCACAAACACACTTCTTCTCAAAGGTTTCTTGGCCAAGTTTCGATACCCCAAGAGGCTGGGGGAAACATCTGACCTTCTGGGCACATACCACACTGTCCAAACCTTTTTAGGCTGACCCATCACAGGTCATGGCAGCACAGAATGAACAGCACCTTAAGCAAGCAAGACAGCTAGACTTTGAGGACAGGCAGCCTGATATTTCAGTTCCTGTAAGAAATGGGCAATTTGAAAATATTTTCTTTTAACTGAGTTAAAAATAGTTGAAACTGAAATAGCTCATCCTATGAAACACTTAAGAGTAAAATGTGTGTTTTCTTTTTTTTTTCCTTCCTTAAAAAATGTGTTGCATTAGAC
The DNA here is from genome assembly GCF_033115175.1 of Lepus europaeus. NCBI lineage: Eukaryota > Metazoa > Chordata > Mammalia > Lagomorpha > Leporidae > Lepus > Lepus europaeus. The sequence continues at coordinate 32,576,507 of NC_084840.1, forward strand.
AAATCAGGCCTCTGCAGCCAGGATGGAATGTTAACCATGCCACCGGATGGCAAATTGGAGGGGAACATGCCTTTCATCTTAATTACAGGCTGGACAGGGGAATGCACTATATTTTCTGCTACATAGGAGCACGAGAAAACTTTCCCAGGGTATTTTTCTTTTGCATTTCTGACTCTTATTGGATTGGAAGCTTGTCCATGTGACCCAGCAGGGTCTACTTTCCATAATAAGGCTTAAAATATGCCAGAAATGTTTTCTTTAGCACAGCCTATGAGTGTCAAACATGAAAGTGACAGCAATCTTTTCCTTTCTGATTCTATTTCACCTTTTCCTGGAGAAAGCTCCATTGTTATCCTGTCATTCTCTCCTGATGTTATTCTTCTGATAGACTCCATAACCTGAAGTGTAATTGAAATGGAATAATTGTAGAAGTTTATTCTGTGTACCCATAAAATACATATTTTGTTCTTTATGAGTACATCTCTAGTGACTCACCTTCAATAAATCATAGTCCTCAAAATGTTTTCCTGTAATGGGTATGCTTAGCTCTGAGTCATCCATACTCTTAACCAGGATCTCTTATGACCAATGAATTGCATCCACACTAGAGATAGTCTATGGCTGTAAAAAAGTCCATGTAAGTGCTTTATAAAAGGGTAATAAAATTATCAAGAGCATATATTTTAGTTAAGAAGAAGTGGATTAAATAAATTGATAGCCATGAGATTATTTTAAAAAAGGATGGGTGGCTTTAAAAAATGCTAATTTATTTTTATTAATCTAAGACAGAGAGAGAGAGAGAGAGACTATTCTTTGTTTCACTCCCCAGATATCTGCAACCGCTGGGGCTGGGCCAGGCCAAAAACAGTAGCCTGGAACTCCATCCATATGCCTCATGTGGGTGGAAGGAACTCAGGTACTTGAGCCATTATCTGCTGCCAGCTAGGATGTGCATTAGCATGAGGCTGGATGGGAACTGGAGTAACTGGTGCTCAAAATCTGATTTGGGATGTGTGTGTCCCATGTGACAGTTTAACCTGGTGTGCCGGGACTCCTAATCCATCATGTGACCTTTTGCAAACTTTATTTCCAGACCTTTACTTCTTCATCTATACATTGTCGTGAGGATTAAATGTAGCAATGCATCCGATGGGTTAAGCATAGTGCTCAAGCTATTTTAAAGAGAAAACTTTGGTCTCATTTCTAATCAACCGAACCAATTAGCCATAGATAGACTATGTGATTGCATGGGTGCAGAGGTGGAATGGGTATGATGAGGAACATTGTCCTAGTTTTCTCCTGATTCATAGACACTACTGTCATTCAAGTTTTTAAGGTCTGTGGTTTTTAAATGGGCATAACTTTGCTCCCCCAGTAGACATTTGGCAATGCTCAGAGACATTTTCAGTGGTCATACTGTCAGGGCAGTGATTATGACTGGCATCTAGTGGGTAATTTCTAAGGATGTTACTAAACATTCCATGGTGCACAAGAAGCCCCTCACAATGAATAATTATTTGGATTAGAATGTGAATTATACAAAGGCTGACATACTCTAGTTTAGAATAACAGCATTAGAGACTGTTGTTTGGTCTGGAAAGCTATCATAGAAGACATTCAAAGAAACAAATCTATTAAATTTCTGCCCATGCCTCATTTACTCTTCGAACAATTTTGACTGTCTACTGTGTTGAGAACCCCGCATTACTGGTGGCTGTGTCAGGATCTGGCTTTCTGAAGCCAATGTGCTTCTATAGGAGGCCATGAAGCTAGATAATGGGTAAAGAGCAGATGGAAGAATTAGCTAAATCCTCTTGATGGTAAATGTATGCAGTAAGTCCTGGAGCTTAAATATAAATTAGAAGCAGTTTTGATAGTTTAGTACCATTCCTTAGACTAAACAATTTTCCAAACTAAATTCATCTCCATAGCTAGTTGATATTTTCACCAATTTAAGGAGCTTTTACGAGCTTGTGGTCTTGCCTCTATCGAATAGCGACTTCTTTTTCCAATCCAGGGGATGCCAGATGCCAGGGATGGAAAATGCTAAATTCAAGGCTTACAAAAATTATATTCTTCTAAAAAACATAAAAAATTTTGTTTTGCTTGAATCCAAAGTTAAACTTTTCTCTTTTAATTCAATAAAGATATTTTGTGTTAGCCTCATGTCTGAAAGTTCTGAATCTTGCTTCACTTTTAGGGAAGTGTTATCTGCCTCTGTCAAACTGTAGAGAGACTGGTTTCAATTTAGAGAGTTAAATTTACAAGTAGTCACATATGGTAACCAATGGTGGTTTATAGTTATGCTTTTTCCCACACTTTTGGACAAGTGTTTTCAGAGTTATTCTACTTTTGCTCACTTCCCATACAGTCAATGTGCGAGTCATAATTTGTCAATGATAAATTTTCATGATGTTCCCATGACCAATAAGTCACTAAATTCATCAAAGCCAACTGAGCTGATTCCGTAGTCAGAGGAATAAATGAGTCAAGATTTTATCTATTGAAGTCTGTGTCTATGGTTCATGAGGAACTAAAAAGTTCTCATCCACAAATTATTCATTTTTGGTATAGATGAATTAATTTTCCTGTGTTGACATGTTCTTTTCAGATTAAGTTTTATTGGTACAAACATTATAATTGATTGCTGAAACTAGAAAATACATGCAAACCGAATAAAATATTATATATTTATTTATTATTTTATTATACAATTTAATTTTGTTTTATGATAACATTCATTTAAGTGTACAGCTCAATGATTTTCAGTACATTTATTAAGTGGTTCAAGCATCACTTACAATCCATTCTTTTTTTTAAAAAAAGATTTATTTTATTTATTTGAAAGACAGAGTTACAGAGAGAGGTAGAGACAGAGAGAGAGGTCTTTCATCCGCTAGTTTACTCCCCAGATGGCCACAATGGCCAGAGCTGCACCAATCTGAAGGCAGGAGCCAGGAGCCTCTTCCGGGTCTCCCATGTGGGTGAGGGGCCCAAGGACTTGGGCCATCCTCCGCTGCTTTCTCAGGCCATAGCAGAGAACTGGATTGGAAGAGGAGCAGCCGGGACTAGAACCGGTGCCCATATGGGATGCCAGTGCTGCAGGCAGAAGATTAACCCACTGTACCATAGCGCCGGCCCTTACGATGGATCAACTTTACAACACTTCCCTCATCTCCATGAGACTCTTGGTGCCCATTTACCATTACTTTCCCATTTTACCAGTAGTTTTATCAACCATAAATTTACTTTCTGTCTGTATAGATTTTGTATTCTCTGAATATTTGACATAATTTGAATCATACACTATAAAGTTTTTTATATCTGTTCTTAACTAGCATAATGATTTTGAGATTCGTTGTTGTTATTGCATGTGTCAATACTCCCTTTGCTTTTTGTTAATGAGTGCTATTCCACTGTTATGCCACATTTGGCTATTCATTCATCAATGGATGGGCATTGGGCATGGAATTGTTTTGCACAATGTTCACAATGGCAGTGTGTCATACGATATTAAATATGCTGCACTTAATTTGAATGGAAAAATTAACTTAGGATTGTGCACAGAAAAGATTGTGTGGTAGAAAGGACATTATAAGTAGAATCCAGAGATTCTAGTTTTACTCCCAGAAGTGGACTAGGTAAGTTCACTTAATCCTCCAAGTGCCCAAATAACTAATTTATACAAATAGAAGAGTTAAATATCTTGGTACATTTCTAATACTATTATTCCACAATTTAGTCAAAACAGCATTTCATTCCAAATAAGTGGCATTATGTGGAAAAGATTCTACAATGAAAGTTAAAGCACATTATGTCTAGATAATAAGTAAGCTGTTACTTTACCAAGAAGGAGTTTGTGATATCTAAATATGTGTCTTGCTCAGACCTCTGTTCTGGAAAAGCTTTCATTGGTGACTCCTTCTACACATATTGGTGCTCTTCTACCCAAATAAGTTTACTGCATTACAGATGATAAGATAATTGGCCAAGGAATCACCTGGCACAGAGGCAGCAATATGTACTTTGGTCAATGTTGCTGTTATGCCTTATTATATCTGTAAAATAAAAGACTGAGCCAATTCTTCTTAAGAAATTTGGTATGAGAGGAAGTCAACAGATAGTTGCATTTTGGGAACCCAATACCATCCTAGTAAAAGGCAATAAGTAGAAAATTTGAGGCATCAGAAATCATATGAAAGCAGAGGTCAAGGAACATAAAAGGCCTCAGGCAATCCTGCTATAAGTAAGCAGGAACCTTAGACATCACTTAATGCTTAACACCCAGAGTGTAGACACCAGTGACAAATTCAGAAAACACACAATGGAATATTGTTCAATTAGGAAAAATAATGAATTCTGGTTATTTGCAGCAAAATGGATGGAACTGGGAGTTACTGTGTTAAGTGACATAAGCCAGACATAGAAAGACAAACACCGCATGTTCTCTCTTATATGCGTTAAGTTAGAACACAAAAATCTAAGCTTAGAAAAGTAATTATCAAAGGCTGGAAAAGGTGAGGCAAGAGTAGATCATGGGAGTGTTGGAAGAAGGTACCAAAACTGTTAGAAGGAAGTGGTGAGTTTTTCTGTTTCCCTGCAAAGTGGGCCAGCTATCGTTCACAATAATGTAATATATATTGCATCAGAAACTAGAAGAGAGGTGCTCATAGGCTCCAATCATAAAGAAATCAAGTGGTAATTGCCTGATTTGATCAGCATATGCAATATACATGTGCTGAAATATTGGTCCAGATTCCATAAAATGTATAAATATTATATGTGAATCAAACACAAAGATATATTAGGCTATGAAGTAATGACTTAATGGTATCGATCACATTCCTAAGAAAACAATAGTCAGTATAAACAAATCCTACTTACATGCCTATGACAAAGATTGATTCAGTGTCTGTGTTGGTGCCTGTACAGCATGCCTTGGTTTTGGTTCTGACCTTGAATTCAGTGGAGCTTGAATTGCATTAGTTAAAATATAGTTATATCATCACTGAGTGGTAAGCACTAGTGCTTTGGTACCCCAGATTGTTTTTTGTCCTCCTCTTTCATATTGATATCTTATGTATACTTTTTTAGACTTAATATCTGCAAGAAACTCACTATTACCCACACTTATTTGTGTCCCCACTAACAGCCTTGCATGGTATCTCACAGAGTAGGTACTCTTTGCTCAGATAAGAATTTCTTTTCAGACATCCATGTTGAGTTAAAGCACTTTATGAAATGGTTAAGCTGTTTTCTACACTTTAAAAATATGAACAAATGTACATGGCCTAGACATATTAAACATTTCTTTGGAATATCTTGGCTGTAGGTACATAAAGTCACCACTGGCTCGTGTATTCACAAGAGATCAAAGCTTGGAGAATGCTGCATTGGTGCTCCTCTGGGTAAGGGAGTAATTTCAAGTTACTAACAATTCAGGAACACTTGATCTCGTTCCGTATTCTTGCCCAGATGAGTCATTTTCATGGTAGCTTACCTTGAGCTCCTCCTATTTACTTGCAGCAGAGTAGTTGGCAGGGAAAATAGTGTGCATCTGTCTTTCATTTTGAAATCTATGTCTATATGTATTTTTTTTCTCCCTTGCTGTTCTTTGACTCCATTTCTCATGTCTAGTTCCATTGTTTTTGCCTAAGTCAAGGAAACTTTTTTTAAAAGATGAGTTAGTTCTCTGCTTCTTTTGAAGGTGGGATCTCTACCTTTAACTAAATTGGTTATATAAGAACAAAATAAAGAAGTCCAACTGCATTGTTTCCCTAAGAATTGCCCTGAAGAATTTCCACTTTTCAGAGCCTCATTTGTTTTCTAAATCCCCGAAGAGAGATTTGACTCAGCAGAAATGATCTTTGAGCCTTCTTCAGCGGCAGAAACAGCAGCTGAGCTGTGGATCTTGGCTCCAGCACTGGCCTAGTTATTCAGCAGATACTGTCCCAGCCAAGCCTTGGAACAGATTTTAGCCACTGCCACAAATGCTGCCTACCAACTGTTGCCTAGGTGAGGAGAGCCTTGGCCATAAATCCTGGTACCTCCCTCCCCTCAAATCTGACTGATTCATTTGTTCACACCACACCTCCAGAGTGGAAGGTTTGATTGCTTGACTTTCCTTTGCTTTTCTTTCTTTCTTTTTTCTACTTTGTTGTTGTTTTCCTATAATCCAGCCAAAAATGCATTTAGAGAAGGCATTTTCACCCATGGATCACCAACAGACAAAATAATGAGAACGACCGTTACTTACTTAAAACTTTTGTTGGGTTTTTAAAACATTTCAATTTCCCTACCATTTTTTTGTGAGAATATAGTGGATTTAGAGCAAGAGTTTGTTTTTTATTGTTTTGATTTGAAATTTATTTTTTCTGATTCTACGTAGTTTCAGGAAAAGCAATTGACAGTTGGTTTGCAAATGATGTGCCACTGCCATAGACTGAAACTTTATGTGCCTTTGGCACTCTTTCCCCTTCCCCCAATTCAGATGTTGAAAATTAACCCCCAATGAGGTGGTATTTGAAAGTAAGGCTTTTAAGAGGGAACTAGGTCATGAGGTTCATGATAGGTATTAATGTTCCTATAAAAAACAACTCCGAAAGCTCCCTTGTTCTTTCTGCCATTTGAGGGAACATGGTGACGATGACCATCAATGAAGCAGGAAGCAGGCCCTCATGAAATGTAGAATCTACTGGAACCTTGATTTTGGACTTCTAAGGTTCCAGAATTATGAGAAATAAATATCTAATGTTTACAAGCTACTAAGTTTATGGTGTTTTGTGACAGCAGTACAAACTAAGTCAGCCACAGACCTCAGAAACATTTTAAAAACTGATAAATATGGTAACATAAAAATACAAATATTCTGCATGGCAAAAAAAGTAAAAACAGAAAACAGCACAAGTAAAACCAGAAAACAAATAAACAGGAAATATTCTTCAAAATAATTTCACAAAGGGCTAGCTTTTCTAATATGTTAAAAGATTTAACATGTCAGCAAGAAAAATATCAACAACCTAGTTAAAAATTGGCAAAATACGATATGAATTGACACTTTATAGATGTGAAATTAAAAAGGCTTTTAAACATATGGAAAGATGCTAATACTTATTCATAATAAGAGAAATTCAAATTGAAAGTAAACATAGATACCATTGCCACATGGATTGGAGAAGACACAACTTTTCCATGCAGTGATGGCCAGGTACTTTCATACAGTGGTAGTGGGCATAAATACTAATCCAGTTATGAGAAAGAAGTTTAGGAATGTTTATCAAAATTATAAATGTTCACAACTCTTCATCCAGAAATTATACCTCTAATATATATATATATAATTACATATAAATATATAATTATATACATATATATACATGCAAACTCTTGTGTGTAATATGGTACATATAAAAATCTATTCCTTGATATAGTGCTTATCTAGAAAAATAATTCAAACAACCAAAAGAGAATACCATTCAGCTATTAAAAAAGAAGAAAGTATTTTTATATTGATATAGAAAGATCTCCAGGAAATGTTATTAATTAGAAAAACTAAGGTGCAGACTGCTGGAAGTATTGAAAAATGTTCATGCCAAGTTCACCTAACCAAATAATAAATAAAAAAGTTATTAGAAAAGAATGTGTCCAAATTAAGGATCAAATACAAAAGATGGCAGAGCACCTGGAGACTCCGCTCCAGCAAGGGGTCTATAGCATGTGCCACTTGAAGTAACTGGTTGCATCATTATTCCTTTTTCTTTTTTACATTTTATATTTCAATTTTTGTCATTTCTCTCCAATTTTATCCATTTTAAAATGATTTTTTATTTGTTTGAAAGGTAGAGAGACAAAGACAGACAGACGAAGGTCTTCCACGTACTGGTTCACTTCCCAAATGTCCTCAATAACAAAGGCTGGGCTAGGCAGAAACTTGGAGCTTGGAACTCAATCCAGGTCCCTCATGTAGGTGGCAAGGGTCCAACTACTTGAGCCAACACCTGCTGCTTACCAGGGTGTATATTAACAGGAATCTAGACTTGGGAGCAGAGCTGTAACTTGAATCAATGTAACTTGATATGGGTTGTGAGAGTTCCAAGCCACTTCTTAATTACTGTGTTAAACACTGCCCTTTTTATCTGCTTTCTAAATACATTTTTGTTTCCAAATTCCTTCCTCCAATAATTATGTCTTTATCATACTACTAATCCATCCATACATATTTTTGCGTATTTTGAGTTTAAATAGCCTTAAGCTCTATTTGTAAACTACTTTTGGAATGGAAGGAGACTGAATGGGGCTCTCAACCTGGAGTCTTTATTCTGGAACTCGGTGGACAGCACAGCATGTTTTTGACTTAAGAAGTAAAACAGGGCATAGAAAAAAGATTTCATCTAACTGAACCTTTATTGCCCAAAGAAATTTCCTTATAAGTAAGTGGCTTAAGTCAGGTATGCTGTCCAGGTCCAAACAGATTGGAAAAAATTAGTCCATTTTTTTTTTCAGTCTATGGTTTTCTTACTCTACTGCAGTTTTGCAGAACTGTCACTGAGTAATAAAAGAAGATTTATGGATGGTCAGTAAGTTCCAAGTCACCATAACCAGGAAAACCCCAGCAATTAAGAACAACTTACTAGCAAGTTGACCTTGTTCAAATCACTAAATCTCTCTGAATCCCAGGATCCTCATTTGTACAGTGGGATTATTTTCAAGAGAGCAAATAAGTTTTAAGTAAAAGTGACAGCAATAGCCACTGTTGTAGCCATTCTTCAATATGGTGCCCAGTGATCCTAACTCCTGGTGTTTTTATCTTTGTGTTGCCTCTGCCAAACTGTGTTAGCATTTGTCCTTAACACATGGAATACAGTAGAGATAATGCTATGTCATTTTTAAGGTTAGGTTATAAAACATCTGTCTTTGTCATGCTCTCTTTTTCTATATGTGTCTTTCTCCTGGGAAAGCCAGCTGTCATGTTGTAAGTTGTCCAATAGAGAAACCCAAGTTGTGAGACACTGAGACCTATGCCAGTAATAAGCTGCAAGCAAGTCCTCCAGCCTGTTGCCAACTTTGGATGATGACAGCCCTGGCCAACAAATTTGAATGCAACAAAATTTGAGTGCAACTTTATGATACCCCCTCAGCTAGAACCACCTGGCTAATCTGCTCCTGGATCTCTAATACTCAAAGACTTTGTGTCATAACAATTTTTTTTTACATATTTGAAAGGCAGAATTAAAGAGAGAGGGGAAAGACACACAGAGAGAAATCTTCTATTGGCTGGATCACTCCCCAAGATGGTCTCAACAGCCAGGGCTGGGCCAGGTCAAAGCCAGGAGCTTCCTCTGGGTTTCTCATTGGTGCAGGGGCCCAAACACTTGGGCCATCTTCAGCTGTTTTCCCAGGCACATCAGCAGGGAGCTGGATTGGAAGTGGAACAGCTGGGATTTCAACTTGCACCCACATGGGATACCAGCATTGTAGGCAGCAGCTTTACCGGTTATGCCACAATGCTGTCCCCCAAATGTTTGCCATTTAAAATTGCACAGTTTTGGATAATTTGTTATGCTACAATTGATAACTAATATAAACATATAAAAATAAACAATCAGATCTCTTGTCTTCATCTTGTGACGATGTCATGCTTCTGCTAAAGTCTAGATTTTGTTCTGACTCAGCATCTACTTGAGCCTATGTCATCCACTCAACTGAAGCACATTAGCAAGAAGCTAGACTCAGAAGTGCAGCCAGAACTCAAACCCAGGCACTCTGATGGGTGTAGATGTCTTAAGCAATGTCTTAACTGCTGTGCCACACATAAATGTGTTGCTTATGCCATATTATTCAAATTAACTGTCCCTGCCGTACCAAGTTCTCAAGTCTTAATAGCAGCCAACCAGAATACCAAAACCACTGATGGAAATAAATGTTTTGTTCTTTTGCCTCGATTCTGTTTCCAGATTGCTGCCATTAATTACATCCAGCATTCAGTCATAACAATCATTCCCTGAGGCATGGGGACAGTGGAGAGTACAAACAAGCTATCACCATTTCACTCAGTCCTGGACCACCTCTTTTGTCCACCTGATTTTCTCTCCCTTTTGGCCTTCTTATCATTTGGAACCTCGTCTTGTCTCTGCTTCCCTAATTCTGGTTTTCTATCTTTTAGACCACCTTCAGTAACCATCCTACTTTGTTTCACTTGGCCCTGGGATCTTTCTTGATCCTGCCTCCATTGCTATTGATTTGATTACATATGCCTTGGTACTATATGTCGAACTCAAAGAACATCTAGATCTGTTTCCATTCTTATTTTAAAGATTTACTTATTTATTTATTTACATGTGAGAGAGAGAGAGAGAGGGAGAAATGGAGAGAGGGATAGAGGAAGAGAGGGAGAGAGGGAGAGAGGGAGAGAGGGAGAGAGGTTGATTTACTATCCACTAACTCACTCTCCAAATCTCTGCAATAGCCAAGGCTGGTCCAGGCTGAAGCCAGGAGCCAGAAACTTCATAAAAGTCTCCCCTGTGGGTATATGAGGTCTAAACACTTGGCCCAACATCCATTGACCTCCCCAGACTCACTAGTAGGAAGCTGGAGCAAAAGAAAAGCAGCCAGGTCTTGAATTGACATTCTGACACAGGATGCTGGAGTTGTCACCAGCAGCTGTTAAACCTGTTCAACCACAATACTGGCCCTTCATTCTTAGTTTTAAAGCATTGCCTCCAGTATTGTTCTGAACAACAGGCTGGTTCTGCCATATGACTTTTCTAGATGCTCCATGTGGGACAGTTCATCCATCATTAGTCTGGGCTGGATGTCTTCTGTTCTCTTTTCCCCATATTTCCTAGATTTACCTTGTTGCTTATGTCAGAATTCCATGTTAATCCTTAGATATAGACTGCAGTGGTTCTCCATTATGGTTAGCATTTAAAATCACCTGGAGAGCTTGAAAAATATTCAGATATCCAGGACCTGTTCCAGACTAATTAGATTAGAATATCTTGGCATGGAGCTCAGGCATGAATATTTATTAAATGCCCTCACTTTTCACAGGTAGTCAGCGTATGGAACCAGTAGTGTGCACTTAGGGGCAAACAAGTACAATTTCTGTACCTGTTCAACACAAAATATCTGGGATCCAGATTCACACTCTGGTAGCCCATTTGTGACCTGTGACTATCAGGGCATGTTGACTGTCTTGCTGGGAAGCCAGGGTCAGTTTGCATACTTCCACAAGATCCTCCAGAGAAGTAAAGGAAACAGTGAGCAGAAAATTCAGAAGCAATTAGCTTGTGCATGTTTCCAGGACAACCCTGCTCCAAGAGGACATCCAATAACCTTCAGATAATTATAGATTGATGGTGAACAAACCATTGCTTCAAGATGGCATCATGCACATTTGCTGTTTAGAAAAAGTTTTTGCAGAGTTTTTGACTTGGTGCTAGGAATCCCTAACCATGGCTAGTGGTGTTTTCCTCTGAAAAATTCTGTTTGTGCAAATGGAAATTCAAAATAGATGAGTGTCAAAGCTGTAAGGCAAAGAAGGGACAGAAGGTTGTGTATTCTGGGGGAGAATAAAAGTACTGGTGCCTAAAGATAGTTTTTAACTTACACATGTGACTGGCCATATGCTATTACAGTTGTTAACTATAAATCAAACATTGGGAAAATGGATTTGAGTTTTGAATTAGTGTCAGCAGCAAGGTTCTCAAGCTGAATAAATGATCATTTTAATTGCTCTCAAATGGGTTTCCCCAACACATTAATACAATCACACTGCTTTCAAGAGACACTAGTAATACACATTGCAGTTGCCTTCTGAATTGTAAAAAACATTTTAACATAGTAATCTAAGATGTTTTTCACATTGCCATTATCTCTACTGAGCTAATAAATCCATAGAAATGGCATTCTTTAACTTTTATGATTTCAATTAGCTTTATTCATAAGCCAAATATATGAGGCTGGTTTAAATTTCATCTATAGTCTTGAAAAATCTATGTAATTTTAAAATGTCAGTATTTGAAATTGTGAGTTATTTTGTTTCTCAGTATTTCAGGCTCCTACCCATTGATGATGCTGATTATTTGGAATAAGAACTCCAAGTGGGGGATATCGGGGTTGCTCAATCCCTTGAGATACTTTCTTTTTTGATTTTCTTTAAAATTTACTTATAAAAAGAAAATAGATTTCATGGATTTCATAGGTACAGTTCCAAGAAAACAATCATACTTCCCTCCCATCTCTTCTCCCTCCCTCAATTTCTGTCCTTCATTCCTTTATATTTTTTTAAATTTTAAAAAATCAGAATATCAATCTACTGTGTAATCACAGACTTAATGCATCGCAGATTATAATATTCAACAATAAAAAAGTAGAAAGACCACAGTTCCACAGGAGTATAAACAAGAGCTTGAAAACAATCATTGAATCACAAGATGTCCATTTCATTCCTATTTTTTTTTTTGTATTCTACATTAACTATCACTTATAAGAGAAAACATACAATATTAGTCTTTTCCTGGCTTAACCACATACAAATTTGAGACTCTAGGCAATCAATCTCACACACTGATACTTTAAAAAGGTCATAGTACGGGGGCCAGCGCTTTGGCATAGTGGATAAAGCCACCGCCTGCAGTACTAGCATCCCACATGGGCATCAGTTGAGGTCCTGGCTGCTCCACTTCCGATCCCGCTCTTCGCTATGGCCTGGGAAAGCAGCAAAGATGGCCCAGGCCCTCGGGTCCCTGAACCCATCGGGGAGACCCAGAGGAGGTTCCTGGCTCCTGGCTTCAGATCAGCACTGCTCCGGCTGTTGTGGCCAATTGGGGAATGAACCTTGGATGGAAGACCTCTGTGTGTGTGTGTGTGTGTGTCTGCCTCTCCTTCTCTCTCTGTGTAACTCTGACTTTCAAATAAATAAATAAATCTTAAAAGATAAAAAAGTACCTGATTTTCCAGGTGATTGTTTCAATGAGGAATTGTGAATATAAAGCACCACACATACAAGAAATTTATTGAATACTCACTCATAGCAGATAATTGGTTAAATGCTAAGGGGCAGAACAAGAGGTATAAGAAACAAACTCTGTCTCCCCAGAAGCTGACATTATATTTGAAGAGGTATAATGCAAATAATTGAAAGGTAATTAGTTTAAAAAAGTACCAAAGTTCAGATAGGACATCTATCTTTCATAATACTATATATCTTGCATGCAATATGCCATAAAAACTTCTTTTATTAAATAGGTACTCTAACCCTTACCCTACCCATAAATGAAGATACTCTGATGTGATTTAATTTAATCCTCAAAACACTACTAAGATACATCATTTTATTGACAAGAAGTGAGATAAAATTTTATCATAAATGTGAGATATGTATTTTCTCTACATAATTGGTCAAAGATTCTGAATATGAGTCAACTAAATGTTACTTTCAATATACAGTGGATTAGGGGCCGGCGCCATGGCTTAACAGGCTAATCCTCATCCTTGCAGCGCCGGCACACCAGGTTCTAGTCCCGGTTGGGTCGCCAGATTCTATCCCGGTTGCCCTTCTTCCAGGCCAGCTCTCTGCTATGGCCCGGGAAGGCAGTGGAGGATGGCCCAAGTCCTTGGGCCCAGCACCCGCATGGGAGACCAGGAGAAGCACCTGGCTCCTGGCTTTGGATCAGCGAGATGCGCCGGCCCCAGCTGCCATTGGAGGATGAACCAACAGCAAAAAGGAAGACCTTTCTCTCTGTCTCTCTCTCTCACTATCCACTCTGCCTGTCAAAAAAAAAAAAATATATATATATATATATACACACAATGGATTAGTAATTTCATTTCTTATTGTAAATATTAGGCTTGAGCTACATAAAGTGTGATTGTCAGTAAAAGACCCATTGGCATCTCAGGTCAAGTGAGCTGAGCCTATACTAGGTAAACACCAAGGCGTATATGTAATTCAATTATCAGTAGTGTGGTTGAAAGGCTACATTTCAAAGATGATCTTCAGTATATGTTGGTCAAAAAGCTGCTGGAACAAAAGAGACATTTAAGTCATCTTAGGAGATAGTAGGAATCAATAAAAGTAGCTGAACCAAGAACCCAGCAGGGATTCTGCACATTAAAATTCAAAAGATAAGATTTAATTTATTTCCTTTCTCTCTGAAATTGCCATACTGTAAAACTATTCATTTTGAATAAATTGCAGCAAAATGCTAACGATGGATCAGTTTCATTCCACTTTCACAATGATGGGCTTTCTCTTCACAAAATTACAAATTTGATTATAACATTAAAGAGTGTTTGATCAGGGGTGTTGCGATTGTGTATGTTTCTTATGTTAGTTTTTTTAAGATTTATTTTCTTTACTTGAAATTCAGAGTTACAGGGAGAGATGGGGAGACAGGAGATTGAAAGAGAGAGAGAATGGGAGGGGGAGAGGGATCGGGAAAAGGGAGGGTTGTGGGTAGGAGGGAAGTTATGGGGTGGGGGAAGCCATTGTAATCCATAAGCTGTACTTTGGAAATTTATATTCATTAAATAAAAGTTTTAAAAAAAGAGAGAGAGAGAGAGAATGAGAGAGATCTTCTATCTGCTGGTTCACGGTTCATGTCCCAAATGGCTAGGACAGCCAGGAGCTTGGAACTCCATCTGTGTCTTTCACATGGCTGCCAGGGGCTTAAACACTTGGGCCATCTTCCACTATTTTCTTGGGTTTATTAGAGGGGAACTTGTTTGGATGTGGAGCAGCTGGGGCTCCAACTGGTGATCATATGGGATGCCAGTGTTGCAAGGGGTAGCCTAACTTGTTGCGCCACAACACTGGCCCTTCTGTTGTATTTTTGAAGATCAGCTTCCAAATGCAGATCTATGTTTATGTTCAAAGGTAAAGTCACAGAAGAATGACATGATTCGTGGTCCCCTGAATTTTTGTTGCATCTACATAATATAAATAGATTTGACCAATAAAGTTAAAATTATATTCAATAAAACTTGGAAAGTTATATAGGCAAAGCTTTTGTATTATGGATTTTAAAAAATGGTAGACTATGCTTCTTTTTTTCTTTTTTGCAACAGGAACAAGAATATCTCACATTTTGATGAATCACTTGATATTCATGAATGCACATATAGTATGGAACCCCGGACATATGGTTAATGTTAAAAATGTGATTTCAGGACATTGCTGCAGCTCAATAGGTTAATCCTCCGCCTTGTGGCGCTGGCACCCCAGGTTCTAGTCCCGGTCGGGGCGCCGGATTCTGTCCTGGTTGCAGCTCTTCCAGTCCAGCTCTCTGCTGTGGCCCGGGAGTGCAGTGGAGGATGGCCCAAGTCCTTGGGCCCTGCACCCGCATGGGAGACCAGGAGAAGCACCTGGCTCCTGGCTTTGGATCGGCACGGTGCGCCAGCCACAGTGCGCCAGCCGCGGCGGCCATTGGAGGGTGAACCAACGGTAAAAGGAAGACCTTTCTCTCTCTCTCTCACTGTCCACTCTGCCTGTCAAAAAATTTTTAAAAAGTGATTTCAGTAAACTTGGAGGTCTTTAAGATAAACCATTAAATTATTTGTCACCAAAAGTCTAAACCAGAAAATATGAATTTCTCAAAGAGACAAATTTCATGTGTGAAGCACGTAAAACCAGGTGCTTTAGAGATAAATTAAAATTCAGAAGGAAAGTAACTTTATTTGGAAGTTACAGTGTTCTGAAACTAACCAAACTTGTGGAAAACAAGCACTCTTCCTTGAAAGGCCTCTGGGAAACTATGTCTGCTAGAGTCCCTTTGGAACCAATATTATAGAGGCCACATAGGAACCACATGTCCTTTTTCTTGCATGTCCAGTATGTCTCATGGAGGCGTTCCTTGATCCTAACTCCCAGATTGTTCTTACAAGCAGCTGATCTCATTCCTGCTGACAATAACTTCCTCATTTCTGAAGCTGTGAGTGGGTCCAGGAGCTTTGTTGTGCCCCATGACTCACCTCCTGCCTGCAGGTCTCCATGAAAGGGCTCTCATTCCCTTCCTGCCACCAGGCAACAAAATAACCTCTTTTGCTATCAGACATCTCCAAGAATGCGGATGCAGCCGTCAGCTCTCTCTCTTAAGCCTCTTGTGGTTAACATGAATAGCATTCTTTCAATTGTTGCAGATATGAAATATCCTAAGTCCTCAAGTCAACAATTAAAAACTCAAGGTCATATTTTTGCAGAAGATGATGAAAATGTTTGAATTTGGGAGTAAAACATTTTAAACGGGGGGAGGGGTGATATGTATGTATATTTAGTCTGTATCTAAACATTGCAAAATGAAATTGAGTTTTGTAAGTTATTTAGGCTTCATTAAAATACAGAGTCAGGATAGATGGCATGTGGCATGCTCCGAACATAAAATATTTATTTTTATTATAGTAACTGAATACCTAACAAAGAATTGCTTTGTTTATGAAATATGGAGTTACTTTCCTATTAAATGGGAAAAATATATACTTCATTGAGTTAGTAAACACCTTTAACTTTTAGTTTTTTTATCAGTAAAATAGGGGTAGCAATACTGCTTACATAGCTAGTCTCATCCCATTTTTCCTTAGAATTTAGAAACATAGCCAAGATGACATGTGAGCATTCCTTGTGGATTTGTTTTTTCAAAGCTTTTTCTCTCCTTTTTCTTTTCAATATTCTAACTCCCCATAACCATCTGCAGTTGCTTCCCTGGAGCATCTTCTCCTAGACATTCCTGTTGGGGTCCTAGAAGCATCACGCAGCCTCTCAACCTCTTACTTTCATTGCTTCATAGAGTAACCCCATTCCTCATTCTAATCAAATGTTGAAATATTACCCACTCTACGGGTCCAGAGAACTCCATCAGCTGTTGATATTGCACACCCTCCATCCTCTGTCAACCCCAAGGACCCTTCTAGTATTTTGTTTACGAAATTGCAAGGCATTTGCCATATTGAACTGTAATGGTGGATTTACATACCTCATTCGACCACTTTTATAATGCTGTATATATTTTAATAATATGAGTTATCCAAGCATATCTGATAATTATTAAAATGCTTTTTAAATTCCCATTGAGTCCATCACTCAAATAAATTGAATATTTCTTGTACCATTGAATTCTAAGTATATGTTGTTTTATACTTTTTTGCTAAGAATTATTAGTCCTCAATAATAATGACTGAAAGATCAGTTCATCTGATACGTCTCTGTTTGATTACTCTATTGAAGAGCTGCTATGGAAGAACTCAGGAACCTATTTTGTACTATGTTTGTATATTGATCTCCCTGTTTTTTTTGTGCAAAAAATATGTAAGTGCTAAATTTGAAAGCAATATGCTAATAGCCACAGTAAATCTTTATGTGTTTACATGTCCAGTACTACCTTTACTAGAGCAGATATGCTTCTTTTGGAGTGCCAAAAAGGGATTCATGTTAGTTTGGCTACCAAGAAGGAAGCTGTTTTTCCATGATTCACAGGAATGAAGAATGCCATTGTAACCATCAACAAAGTCTTGATAAATGTACTCATGGCTCAGGAGGCAGGTAGATAATATATCCAAGTTTGCATGGAGTAGTCTCAGTTTATATGGGTTATTTGCTATAATTGTTTGTAGCATCTTATTTCTGTCTTAAACATGTCCCAGGTTGGAAATTAATGGTCACTGTATTGAGAGGCTAAAAGGGATAACAGTTCACTTGCATATGGGTCTGTCTGCTCATATGTGCTTCATACATTCATCGCATTATTTCTCATCCCATTCCAGCAATGAAAAATGCATACCTTTTAGTGACCACACTAATTAGACCATTCTGTTTCATTAGGTAGTCATTTCATTATTAACTCATGAAATATTATTTCCTCTATCCATTCATCCAATAACTTGGAATATACTATACTGATCATTTTTGTAATTAAATCAAATGAGTAAAATTAATGATAGTTTGAATAAAATCTAAACATGGGCTTTGGTTGTCCTTGTCCTTAAGCTTTTCATTCAAACAATTTGAAACTGAGTGGAAGCACACAGACTCTTTCCCAGGGATGAATTCTTCCTGCTCAACCTTCCAAAATTAAAAGCACATACAAATTCAGAGGAAAAGTAGGTCAGAATCAGGACAGGAGCAAACAACTGCTTAGAATAGTTCCTGCCATTTCTGTCCAAATTACAAGTTGGATCTTCCCAGTTTAAATAGATAACTAATTGTGATGTCTTTTTACATGGTCTGGGGTCAAGGTTTGGGAATGGATTGCCACAGTGGCTGTACATTCACTAGTTAGAGACCTTTGAGGACATTGCACATGTACAAATCCTGAAAATCTTGAGAAATTCTGAAGTTCAGCATATGAGGTTTTTCTATTTCAAAGGCATACACTCTACTATCAAACTTAGAATGCAAAGGCTTAGTCAGGTAGTTGGAAAGATTTGAATACTAAATAGAGGGAACGAGACAAAAATAGAAGCAGTTTAGCTAAGTTTTGGAGAACCTCAGAAATGTGATGGTATGCAATCAATATGTTATAAAAAAGAAAAATCAGTTCTGCCTTTCTAATTTCCTTGTTTTGACTATCAGCATGAATCTACCATCCCTTAATTCAGCATGGATAGCCCTTCCTTATTTCTAGTGGGGCTTATTTTCAGGATTTTCTGTACATTCTTTGTTAGTTCTTTTATTAAGATAGCTTTTTCACCTATGGACACATATATTTGTTAACAAGTACACAGTGGCCTCAGAACATCTAATGATTTCCACTTGCCTCAGTCATGGTTTCTATTAGCACCACCTTCTTCCCCATTTCTCTCCATACTAACATAATAGTAAGGCCAGAATTCAGTGATATATTAAATAAATGTACAAACTGCTATACAGACAGCCACAATGCCTTTTTCCTCAAGCAGACAGCAACGCAGATGATTCTACGTAAAAATGAGAAATGTATGATGATTAGCTATCCAGTTAAGAAATAGGCAAAGGGGCTCCAAAGACAGTTCTCCGATAGGGTCATAGTCAAAGTGGAAGTTCTCTCCTCCCTTCGGAGAAAGGTACCTCCTTCTTTGATGGCCCCGTTCTTTCCACTGGGATCTCACTCGCAGAGATCTTTCATTTAGGTCATTTTTTTTTTCCATGGTATCTTGGTTTTCCATGCCTACAATACTCTCATGGGCTCTTCAGCCAGATCCAAATGCCTTAAGGGCTCATTCTGAGGCCAGAGTGTTGTTTAGGACATCTGCCATTCTATGAGTCTGCTGTGTATCCCACTTCCCATGTTGGATCCTTCTCTCCCTTTTTGATTCTATCAGTTAGTATTAGCAGACACTTGTCTTGTTTGTGTGATCCCTTTGACTCTTAGACCTATCAGAGCCATCAATTGTGAGCTGAAATTGATCACTTGGACTAGTGAGATGGCATTGGTACATGCCACCTTGATGGGATTGTATTGGAATCCCCTGGCACATTTCTAACTCCACCATTTGCGGCAAGTTCGATTGAGCATGTCCCAAATTGTACATCTCCTCCCTCTCTTTTTCCACTCTTAAATTTAACAGGGATCACTTTTCAGTTAAAATTTAAACACCTAAGAATAATTGTGTGTTAATTACAGAGTTCAACCACTAATACTAGAACAACAACAACAACTTTGACTTTGACTATGACCCTATCGGAATAAGATCAAAGTCAGGGAACTCTAAAGGCTTCCATAGCCCTGACAACTCATGAATAGAGCCTAGGGAGATTACTGACGCCATGAACAGGAGTGTCAAATTGTTAAGTTAGCAACAGGAGTCACTGTGTACTTACACCCCATGTGGGATCTGTCCTTAATATGTTGTCTAATGTGAAGTGATGCTATAACTAGTACTGAAACAGTATTTTTATACTTTGTGTTTCTGTGTGGGTACAAACTGATGAGGTCTTTACTAATTATATACTGAATCGATCTTCTGTATATGAAGATAATTGGAAATGAAAAAAAAAAAAACAACCTGGTGTTAAATTGGAAATGGCATAGAAAATTAATTAATTTTAAAAAAATATTATGTAGGATCTCTGTCTTTAATGTCTTTATTGTGATTTAATGCTATAACTAGTACTCCAACAGTATTTTTCACTTTGTGTTGCTATATGGGGCAAACTGTTGAAATCTTTACCTAATATATACTAAACTGATCTTCTGTATATAAAGAGAATTGAAAATGAATCTTGATGTGAATGGAAGGGGAGAGGGAGCGGGAAAGGGGAGGGTTGCGGGCGGGAGGGAAGTTATGGGAGGGGGGAAGCCATTGTAACCCATAAGCTGTACTTTGGAAATTTATATTCATTAAATAAAAGTTTAATAAATGAAAAAAAAGACAGTTCTCAAAAGAAGAAATCAAAATCACCAACAAATATATGAAAATAGCACTCGACATCACTAGCCATCATGGAAGTGCAAATCGAAACCATGATAATATATCACCTCACCCCTTTTAGGATGTCTATTATCCAAGACAGAGAGCAACAATTACTATTTAGGATGTGGATAAAGGGGAAGTCTTATTACTATTGGTGGAAATACAAATTAGTATAGCAACTATAGCAAACAGCACAGATATTTCTTAACTAGAAACAGACTTGCCATATGATCCAGCAATCCCACTACTGTATATATATCCAAAAGACTTGAACACATTGTATCAAAGAGAGACCTGCACCACCATTTTTATAACAGCATGGTCCATGATAGCCAAAATATGGAATCATCCAGGATGTCCATCATCAGATGAATGGGTAAAGAAAATGTGATATAAATATTTATATATGTGTACACACACACAGACACACACAATGGAATATTATTCAGCTATATGAAAGAATGAAATTTTATTATTTGTATCATCAAAGTAGTCGCAACTGGAAGACATGTTGAGAGGAATGAGCTTGACACAGAAAGACAACTAATGCATATGTGGGAGCAAAAATTTAAAAAGAAAACACAAAAACAAAAACAAAGTGCCTGTTTGTATTAGTTTTATTCCAAATACAGTGTTTTTTAAAACTTTGCTTTAAATCTTTGTTAAACAAATTGTTATTAATGGGAGGATTGGACGTATCATTATATTCTTAGAATTGTATCTAAGAGCTACATTGAATCTATTCTTTATATTAATTCACATTAATGCGACAATTGATAATAATTTTATTGTGGTAATTATTATGCATCTGCTGTGACCCTGGAAATCTAAGGCATTAATATATTCCTTTAAATACAGAATAATTAAATGTTGCTATTGTTTTAGTGATATGTGACTACGTTAAAATTTACTATATATGAGTGAAGTTGAACATTTTTTCATTTGATTAGTGTTTATAGTCTTACCTATATTCTTGCTGAACCATGATTTTTTTAAATGTTTTTTTTTATTTCTAAACTTTTATTTAATGAATATAAATTTCCAAAGTACAGCTTATGGGTTACAATGGCTTCCCCCCTCCCATAACCTCCCTCCCGCCCGCAACCCTCCCCTTTCCTGCTCCCTCTCCCCTTCCGTTCACATCAAGATTCATTTTCAATTCTCTTTATATACAGAAGATCAGTTTAGTATATATTAAGTAAAGATTTCAACAGTTTGCCCTCACATAGCAACACCAAGTGAAAAATACTGTTGGAGTACTAGTTATAGCATTAAATCACAGTGTACAGCACATTAAGGACAGAGATCCTACATGATATTTTTTTAAAGAATTGATTAATTTTCTATGCAATTTCCAATTTAATACCAAGTTTTTTTTTCATTTTAAATTATCTTTATATACAGAAGATTGATTCAGTATATACTAAGTAAAGATTTCATCAGTTTGCACCACACAGAAACACAAGGTATAAAAATACTATGATCTTTTTACTTTTTATTTGTTGAACTCTTTACTTAGTGGAGCATTACACCTTTGACTATAATGTAAATTAAAGACATGTTATCTCAAAAATAATAAAGAAATATTTTAAAAATTGATGAATGATGAATGAAAGTTCATATTTAGCATAGCAAATACTGGTTAAAAGTATTTCTAAGAAAGTGTGAGGTGTGATATTAAACATGTACAAGATGCCAAATGCACACAAGCAATGAAAACCACAACTACACACGCATCAACACACATACATATGGCTTTCTGGGTGCTCAGGAAATTAGTTTCATGATTCAGTTTTCAGGACCCTGTTTCACACAATGTACACAGTGAATGAAGATTAACTCCCTTCAGAAAGAAAACAGAGTAAAAAAACTCAACAATGCTGCATAGAACAATTTAGTAACTCTTATGTCCCTTTCAATTTTTTCTCTCGTTTTCCATAGTGACTACTAACAAAATAGTCCCACATTTCTTAGCTCATCATCTTCTCTTTCCAAGAAATAACCTAATTTCCAAATCATCCAATTTACAGGCAAAGAAGATGCACTAGGACAGTTTCTCTAACTTGTACCTGTCAATCAAGGAACTTATTACACTCATCATTCTCTCTGTCGCTATCTCATTATGATGGGAAGGATGTCCCCCCTCCTGTCAAAGATGCCTATCTTCTTATATGCTCTGGATCTTGTTCCCCATCTGCTTTTCCAGAAATATGCCCCTTCCATTCATTTCTTCACTGAAACTTTTCCATATGAGGTTACCTTCATTTGTAAACATTCATCAATGTATCTTAGTTGATTTCTCTGAAATATTTGACACTATTGATCATTCTCTTTTACTTGAAATCCTCTCTTCTGTTGATTTACATTGCATCATAAAACCCTAATGCTTATAGACCATGAGTTTGTGTGTGTATGTGTGTAATATTCTATTAGATAGACACATACATACAGGTCTGAGTGCTATACATGAACAAATAGACATGAATCATGAATCACTGCCCTTGGAAAGTTTACTGCATTTTTGAAGGAGACAAGAAATAAAATAAATCAATTATTTGATAGGTGAAAAGGTGGTAAATATTAAGGACAGAAATAAAGTGAGTAACCACCAAGTATACCTCAAAGCTTCTGTCTTGAGCAATTAGATTAAGTAGGGTGAGGAAAATTGGGGGAGGAAAACATTTGAAGGGGAAGATTTTAAATAACTCGAGAAAGATCTGAAATTTTCTTCCAAGCTAACAAGTTGACCATCCAGAAGACAAAGGACTTTCTTGCAGTAATAGCAGTAGCTAAATTATATATTACCGTGTTTAGATAACTATTCATATTTTCTTCAAGGATTCCTGTAGAATTAAGAATAGCAAACTGTATAATGTTCATATTTGTTGAGAACATCAGGATAAAATGAAAGAGACACCTGGAGAAGTGTAGAGCTTCAAAAATAGGAGGGAAAAGAAATTAGTTCTATAGCTTACACATCTCTCACGGTGTTATTTTGTTGTTATTAGTACAACTTCCATCAACAAATTCCCTTCATGTTCAAATCAATTTGAATTAGACTTTCTGCTGCTTATATTACATAGTGTTTTAACAGATACCTATTTTGATATCAAAAGGGGATACTAATCAACATGTTAGTGTGGCATTCGCTGAGTGGAGACTAAGTAGAAGAGCACCAAGTGTTCCCCTTTTCCAGAGCAGGAAGTTGGCAATCTTCAATATGTGCAAGCAAAGTAGTTGGTTACACTGTGACTTTTGTGCATTCTTGCTGGGACTTGAAATCCTAGCACTTGGAAACTCAATAGACTATTTCTTCCACTTACAGACAGATCCTGTATGAAAAAGAAAAGACAAGGCCAAACCTAGCATGTTTGAAAGAACTCTTTCTGAATACCTATTCTGCAGAGCACTATCATCCTTAGGAGCTTGGGCAGATGAACACTTACTCATATGAACCTTATATTCTAATACATGCATGTATACTATTAAAAAATTACCCCTCAAATTTAGCTAGTGAGAAATCATTAAAGATAAATTAAGGTTAAGAAGATAGAAAATGACATATGCTGTTATTATAGATAGGATAATCTAGGCATCTGAGGGAAAGTTCCTGGGCAGAGATGCAAGAAAATATAAATCCTTTGAGGCAGGAAAATGCCTGGTATTTCAAAGAATAAGGAGCTAGGTGGTCCATGTCGCTGAAGCACAGTGGATAAAGAGGAGGTGGCATTAGAGAAGATGAACCAGACCATATGAAGCACTTTAAGTAAAGTTTTGCACATTAGAAATTGTTTAAATAGAGATTTTAAGTAAAAAAGTGATATGATTTCATTTAGATCTTAGAAAAATGGCCTTGGCTGATATATGGGACTTACAAATTTGAGAGGGGCAATAGAGGAAATTCTTTCCCAAAGTGGGAAACTTTAGGTGTCCTGCAGAAAAAAATGGTAGTGAATTAATTAGATGATGGTAGAGGAGGTGAAAAATTTTCCAACATGGAATCTGCTTTAAAGGTAGAGCTAACATATTGCTTTATGGGGTAGAAATGAAATATAAGAGAAAAAAAAGAGTTAAAGAGGCATATTTCCAGGGAGACTACTATTCTAATCTGGAATATTGCAAGAATAGAAATGCCACACTGTCCACCTCAAGTCAGACTGGCAACAATAGAGGTAGGAAGCTGAAGGTATTAGTAAGTAAGAATTAGATCAGATTTCTTCTATACTCCTTCTGCTATGTTTTGTTGGACAGACAGAGGGAATAGTCACACTGTTAAGATTCAGATATGGAGGATATATAGTAAATATGTTACCACAGTGTCTGTGTGTAAAGGTGTTTTTCCTAAGGGACTCACAGCACAGGCAAAGAATATGTGAAATGATAAAATGTGTTCTTCTAGGAGTCAAAATTGCCTACATTATTGAAGGTATGAACTTAGAAGAGATTTGGCTGTGATACTAGACCATGGAATTGATCACAAACACATAGACCCAAAGCAAATAGACCAGCAGCCTACTAACTTTTTAAGTGAACTGTGCTGCCAAAGAAACCCTAAAACTGGCCAAAAAGAACCTGTATTTCTCAAACCTTAAGATAATCCCAAGGATCCAGGAATCACATCAACAGGAAGTGGGCTGCTCAAGTGGTCAGGCCCCAGAAATTGCATCCTTTCCAAAGTCTATCTCCATGGAAGACAATGGACAAGGGAAATCCATTCATAAGGTAGAACCAGGAGTCTTCTGATTTGTCAACCAAGGAATGCCTTCTCTTGCCAGGGCATGTTGTCCTTGTTATTTATGGCCAGCAGAACATGATATGTGCCATATACTAGTGATTTTTCCATGTTTCTTCTTTTCCAAGATGAAAGTTTTGTTTCCTTTATCTAGTTCTCTACTAGCTTTTGTTAATATCAGGAATCTATTACATATTTCTTTGGTTTGTGTTCCTGAGAAAGAATAACCTGAAACAAGAGCATATTTGTAAGTGCTATTATTTTATTAAGATGTGTAAAACACATAAAAAGCTGAACAGAGGGGCAAGGGGAGTGAATCACAGAAGGACAGAGACTCAACAATAAGGTTATATTTATAAGCTGACAGTCCTCTGCAAAGCCATGGAAAGTGTGTCCCAACATAGTATATAGATGAAGTAGGAGGCAGAAAGAAAAATTTTCATTATCTCTTATATCCCAGTGGCCATAATTTTCCTTTTCAGCTTCACACTTTTGCATTTCTGGAACCAAGAGAAGCTCTTTGGTGTCTCACATCTCATGATCAACTGTGAAGCCACAGAGAAGGAGATGAGATGAGGTGGTGCCAGATAGTTAGTTGAACTCGACTTAGACATGGCATGACAACAGCAGCAGGAAAAGGCAAGTGAAGATACCAGTATTTGAAGACACTACAAGAGGTATCTGAAACACTGTAAAACGTGTTTGAAACTTTTAAAAAATGGTTTCCAGGGCATAGTGGAGCACAGCCAGATTTGATTTAAGGAACTACCTGTCATGTAGTATCTTAGGTACAAGGTTGAACTCACTACCTAGTGAGAATTTGAGTTGTCTCATTTTGGAAGACCTTTATGTAGTTTACAAGACAGAATTTTTGAAAGCATATGTACAGAAATATTGTGTAAGTATATGCTGTTTACTAAGGAGAAGATTGTAGTTGTCTTCCCAGTGACCATTACACCTGTACACACAACTGTGTTGTGCCAATGTAATTTCTGTGGGCTTAATTCTCACCTTCTCTTCTTAGGAAGAACTTCATTTTGGGTAACATGATCAACATTGTCTTATCCCATTTGGGGCCATAATGATTGGCTCAGGAATGTTCAGCAATCCAAGCCCAAGCTAATTTAATTTATGACAACTGTTTAAGACTTTTTTTATTAAGGATTTTTTCTGGACTGTGTGCTTTGCAGAGGCAAGACCTGGAGCTGCTACAGTACTTTGGTTTGCCATGAAAGAAGCCAGGCTAAGTTTGAAGCTACTCCATGGCAGAGTATGAAAGTGATGATATGAACAACATTATTGGTGCCATGAAAAAACTGTTTGTGGTAATTTGCTACAATTTGTATGAAGTGATAAGTTCTCTTTATTGTTTAAACTTACCTGAATTGAGCTTTCCTTCCCTAACAACCAAAAATATCCTGGTTGATATACTCATTAATTGTTCAAAACAGAGTACAATTTTACTTGGATTATATGCTTCTAAATGTATTTACGAAGTCTTAGTGCTAAGCCAGGAAACTATAAATGAATGGTTGAAAACATTTTCAAATCATCAAGTTAAGTAAAATAGACTAGGTTATATGTTTCTGATATAGTTACAAGAAGGCAATACAAGAATATGCTGTTTGTTTCATAAAAAATATTTAATTTATTTATTTGAAAAGCAGAGTTACAAAGAAAGAGGGAGAGACAGAGAGAGATTTTTTCCATCAATTGGTTCACTCCCCAAATAGCCACAATGGTCAGGGCTGGGATGGACCAAAGCTAGAAGCTAAGAGCTTCTTCTAGGACTCCTGTGTGGGTGCAAGGTCCCAAGTACTGAGTTATCTTCTGCTGATTTCCAAGTGTATTTAGCAAGGAGCTGGCTCAGAAGTGGAGCATCAGGGACTTGAACCGGCACCCATATGGGATGCTGGAATTGCAGACACTGACTTTACCTGCTATACCACAACAGCAGCCCCAAGAATATGCTCTTAACTGTGTTAAAATGAAGAGAATACAATTATCAATATTTGAAGAAATAATGTATCAGATGGGATATGAGCAGCATGGGACCTGGAAATATGGTTTCTAACAAAAAGGAGATTTTTAGTGTTCATCAAGTACTGTCTATGTATCTGAAGTATTGGGCTATGAGAACTCCTACATCTAGAATAGTATACTAGGATTCTCATATAGTCATCAAGTCAATTCATCTCCTCTTGCTCCAATTCTATATATTTTAGACAACTTTCAGGAGAATAAAGTCCTAACTCAATAGAAAGAAATATATCTCAGTGTAAATTGTTTTTATGTTAGTTTTTGTTAGTAGAGTGACTATTAATTTAACGTTAAAATTTAGGCAATACCAATAAAAGGCTATTAATTTTCCAACTGTACACATTTACTAATGAGTTCCACTGCCCCAGCAGAATAATATTTTGCCATACATTTAAAAGCTAGTACCTCTAGACATATCACATCCCTATAAAATTTGAACTTCAACAATTTTAACAATGATACGTTAAGAAGTTACAACTCTGATTTGTCGTAAGTATCATCATTATCATTATTCTCTAAAGTTAAGACAGGTTTATTAGTGGTGGAAAGATAAGACATAACACAATTATCTTCTTCATCATGCCTGTGATAGATGCTTATACATTTTTATACTGCATCACAATATAGAACATATGAGTGCTCAGTGAACATGTTAAGTTTTTGGCAGTATTTTTCAATGGATTAATGATTAAAATGAGTGTATGTATGAAACTAGTATCAACCCAAAGCAAAACAAAATATTAACAAGTAGAACTATGAAGTTTATCAGGTATCCTTTGCTTGTAGCATCACATTTAACCTGCACAATTGGTAAGCTATTATTACTCCCATATTATAGATGAAAGTAAGACCTGATGAGAGTCACACAGCTAATGATTAAGAAAGCAGACCCTAGTGTCAAACTACTTGCATTGAAACCTGGATCCTTCACTGACCTAGAGATAGATGCCAAAGTTCTCTCATTTATAAATAGGGAATAATAATGGTATCTCTCTCACATTTCTTTTAAGAGCGGTAAATGTTAAAAAAAAAAAAAAAGAAAAGAAAACTTATGTAAATAGACAAGACAGTGCCAGCAATTTGATTAAGCATTAAATAAATGTTAGCTATTACTGTTGTTTTTATTTCTGAGTGCCTTGCATTATGTCACAAACTAGTGCTATAATCAAAGTTTAAACAAAGAGGAATATAATGAAAAGTAAAATGGCTTCTCATGGAAATAATCTGGACCTGCAACAAGAAAGGAGTTTTTTTTTTTTTTTTTTTTTTTTTTTATCTAATTCTCTCTCTTGTTTTGGACAAACTCTAATTTTTACTTTGT
Organism: Lepus europaeus; assembly: GCF_033115175.1. Lineage (NCBI taxonomy): Eukaryota > Metazoa > Chordata > Mammalia > Lagomorpha > Leporidae > Lepus > Lepus europaeus. The sequence continues at coordinate 32,604,985 of NC_084840.1, forward strand.
ATGTCTATTCCATTGTCTTTCTCTCAAGAAGGAATCCCTCTCTATGTTCATGGGTGGCAAATGGCCAAGTGGCAATTTCAACTGTATCTCTCTATATTCTTCCAAATATAAGCATACAGCATTGTGTGACTATAATGTCTGTGTCTCTGAACAGAATCTTTAATGTGAGAAACTCGTTGATTGCCCAGATCCAATAGTCTCTACACAGGGTTCCAATGTGATTACAGGATCTCATATATTCTACAGGGCTTTCCTTTCTCTGGGAAACAATAATGAAGAGTTACTGGGGGACTGAACCAGATTGAGTCTAGCAGCTTGGTATGACCATTCTGCTTCAAATGATTCTTGCCAGTTGATTACATTCTGACTTCATACACTCCCATCTAATCGCAAGTGATGTATTTTTGGATCTCTCTCTCTCTGTAGTTGATGTATAGACACATTAAAAGATCACTAGTTCACACAATGATTCAGGTAGAGTCCCTTGTTTCTGACAGAGAGCTCAGAGCAAAACTGCTTGCATTTGTTATCATGGGGTTGGTACACAGTCAAATCTACAACCTTGAAAAGCTGGTTTCTCCCTTCACTGGACTCATCTCCAGGCAAGCCTCTGCAGCAACACAATAACCTGACTTCTCTCAGTATTACCATTGTTAGTATCATTGTGCTGACGCCCTTTTGACATAGTGATGTTGCTGGTCTATCATTATTCATGAACATGTCTTTACTAGCACTGTGTGGCTTGTATGCCTGTGAATATTTTCTTTCTCCTTTTTGTTTTCTCACATTCCTACATTATTGATATGCCTACATTTAGAAACATGAAATAAGATTTGGATCTGTGATGATTAAAATTTTAAAATAAGTACAATTTGCTGTCAAAAAGTTAGAGAAAATAAATAAATCTGACACCCACATAGAGTGATGTATTTTAATTCCATTGGAAAAAGAAGACTTTGGAGACTATCTGTTAGAATCAATTTGTGAAAAGTTGACTTGTTGATTTTATTTGGATGCTAGAGAATTATTCATATAGAGGAATCAGTACCATCTTATTGAACTATTCTGACTAATTATTCTTATATTCAAATGACTTGTGTTACTCTAAATATTATTGGCTTAATGATTTTCTCCTTGTGTTTATCAATTATTTCAATAAATTGCCAGAAATTGCTTGGTTGGTTTAGTGCTATATAGAGAAAAACAATGTGCAGTCTTTCAGTACCCACTTCTATTTGCAGATCTGAATCATCCCTTTAACCATAAACATGAAGACGTTTATTGAGATGGTGAGGAAATAAAAACAGCTTAAAGGGAGAAAGCTAGAGAAAACAAAACTTTAAATTGTGCATTTTATCCAACTAGAAATAGTCAAATAATCAAATCATATTTTTGCCCAAATTTTTCCTCCCCTTCCCTTCCCTTCCCTTCCCTTCCCTTCCCTTTCCTCTTTTATTTCTCTCCTCTCCTCTCCTCTCCTCTCCTCTCCTCCCCTCCCCTCCCCTCCCCTCCCCTCCCCTCCCCCTTCCCTTCCCTTCCCTTCCCTTTCCTCTTTTATTTCTCTCCTCTCCTCTCCTCTCCTCTCCTCTCCTCCCCTCCCCTCCTCTCCCCTCCCCTCCCTTCACCCCTTCCCTTCTCTTCCCTTCCCTTCTCTTCTCTTCTCTTCTCTTCTCTTCTCTTCTCTTCTCTTCTTCCTTCCTTTTCTTATTTATTTATTTTTTGTCATAGAGCGAGAGAAACAAAGAAAGAGGCAGAGACAGAGACAGAGACATCTTCCATTCCCTGGTTCACTCCCCAGAGGGTCGCAATGGCCAGGACTGGGCTACAACAAAGCCAGGAGCCAGGAACTTCATTCAGGTCTCCCACATTGGTGCCAGGACCCTAAACACATGGTACATTTTCAGTTGTTTTTCCCAAGCCATTAGCAGGGAGTTGGATCAGAAATGGAATAATTGGACACAAACCGGTGCTCAAATGGGTTGCTGGTGTCTCAAGTGGCAGCTTTATCCACTTGTACTGCAACACTGATTCCTAGCCCAAATCATTCTATCCAAAATTCCAAACTTAGAAAAACTTTGGACAAGGCTAATATACATCAGGAGGTCATGTTTGAGGCAGTGAAAACTGATAGCAATTGGAATGAAAAGGGATGAATGAAATTCCAAACTTCCGAATCAAGTTTTAATATCTATTTATTGGGTTGTTGTGGCATAAAGGGTAAAGCCACAGCCATAATGAGTGCCAGTTTGTGCCCAGATACTCTACTTCAAATATAGCTCCCTGCTAATGGCCTGAGAAAGCAGCAAAAGATGGCCAAGGTGCCTGGTCCTTTACCACACATTTGGGAGACCCAGATGAAGCTCTTGGCTCCTGGCTTTGACATGGCTTGGTTTTGACCGTCACAGCCACTTGAAGAGTTAACCTGCAGTTGGAAGATCTTACTTTCCCCCCCTCTCTCTAACACTGACTTCCAAATAAATAAATAAATCTTTTTTTTTTAAAAAAAGTATGTCTTCCTTCCTTTGTGGTTCTAATGTAGCTTCCAATCAGCTTATCTCAGACACAAATACTATAAATGAAATACTTTTTGTCGCTTGTATTTATCTTTTGTCATTCTGTTGGATTCCTTGAAATAATTTCTGGTAAGATCATGTACATGCACTGTGTTATTAAATCTGATGCACATTTTTTCATCTCTTCACTTGGTCTTTCAGCAACATTTGGCACTGTCACTGACATGGTTGAGCATGCCCTCTTCTTTACTGCAGTCTTTTTCCCTGGCTTCTGTGACTCATTACTCTTTCATTTTTTCCTCCTACTCTGGAAGCTCTTTCTTGGCATCTTATTTCAACTGGTAGGTCCCTATCAGATCTTTAAATATTTCAACTCAAGTCCACGTCTTGTGTCTCTTTCCTCTCACTTTATTCCATACCCTCTGGATGAATCTACATTCATTATTGTGACATCACTCAAATTCAGATCTCTCAACTATGCCTAGTGTCTTAGTTTGACTGCTATGACAAATAGTATAGACTGAGCAGCTTAAATAATAAATATGTGTTTCTCACATTTCTAGAGGCTGAAATTTCCAAAATCTAGGTACCAGCAGTTCTTATATCTGGTGAAAGCTTGCTTACTGATTTGCAGGTGGATGCTTCCCAACTGTAACCTCACTCACATGATGGGAGTATTTTGTGGAGACAAAAACATTTAATTCATAACACCTATAATAAGACTACTACTAAAAAAGTTCATGGAAATGGAATTTAAAAATTAGCTTAGGGGCTGGTGCTGTGGCTTAGCAGGTAAAGCCACCACCTGCAGTGCTGGCATCCCATATGGGTGCCTGTTCCAGGCCTAGCTGCTCCTCTTCTGATCCAGTTCTCTGCTATGGTCTAGAAAAGCAATAGAAGATGGCTCAAGTCCTTGGGCCCCTACACCCATATGGGAGACCCAGAAGAAGCTTCTGGCTCCTGGCTTCAGATTGGCGCAGCTCTGGCCATTGCAGCCAACTGGGGAGTGAACCAGCAGATGGAAGACCTCTCTCCCTCTCTGTGTCTCCTTCTCTCCTTGTGTAACTCTGGCTTTCAAATAAATAAATAAATAAATATTTTTTAAAAAGCTGAGTTTTGTGCAAAAACAATTTAATGCAAGCATAATTTTTTCATAATATTCATTTCCATAAATTATTTGGAGGCCCCTCATAAGTCCAATGTCCTGAAATTTTCTCCTTGCATATGTCTGAGTCTTAAATTCAACTATTTGAATCTAAACTCCTCCTTATAATTCAGAGAGGGAGGATCAGGTCTCAAAAGGGCCTTACCCTCCTATGTTTTCAAAACCATCCATCAACACATCTACATACTTATTTAGCTTCTGTATGTAGCAGATTGGCAAATGTTGGGGCAAGAGAATGGCTTCAGAGTTGGCCAGTTTTATAGCAACTGTAAGAAGAGATCTTGTACTTTCTCTTCCTTGGTTTAGGCAGAATCTGGGGACTTTAATGACACTGTTCTGCAGTGAGGATTAGAAGGTGATAGGTGTGATTTATGAGAATGTGGACATAGAGATCTCAGAGGAAAGATGACAAAAATTTGCAGAGTGGGATGTTCTCTCTGGATCCTAAAAACCAATGAGCACCTGAAAGGAAGGTGAAGTCTTTATACCTGTGAGATAGTCTGCTTGGGCTGAGGAGGCTGAGCAACAAGCAGGTCTTATTTCACCCAGTCCCTCCACAAGGGTAAATGGCCTACCTGATGCCATGGTGCCAACTCATGGAAGAAGGCACCATTGACACCTCTGAGTCTGACAAATTTTTGTTTCTGAGATAATCCAGACGCCAGAGAGAGGGAAACCAATCAGCTTCAAGAACAAAACTGCACTACGACTTCTCAAAAAAAATAGAAAATGGACTATTAGAAAACACTCAGGAAAAGCACAAAGTAGATCTTCTCAACCTAAAAATAAATTCTTTGAACCAAATAGTATAGTCCATTTAGATGAAAATGACTACTACTGAAATTAATAGCCAGAAAAAGATATGGAAATGGAAATATTGAGGAAGTAGCTAAGAGAACTTAAGATCAGATCCAGAGACCTAAATATGTGAACAACAAGATATCAAGAAGAGAAAAATAGCTTTAAAATTCTATGAAATAACTTGACAATTTAAGTTATATTAAATTTTTCCTCTCTGACTTAATAAAATGAATTTAATAATACATTGCATTATGAGGATACAGGAATAGGAAAGCTCTTTCTTTAAAATATCCTAGTTTAGACAATAACTTACATGGTTATCTTAGCAATGTATGGGGGAAGGAGTCATTATTTTATTTTGTTTACTATTTATTCTGTTTCTAATTAATTAATTAATTCAAGAGGCAAGAATACAGAGACAAAAAGCTCCTATCTGATAGTTCACTCCCCAAATGCCCATAACTGTGACAAGGCTAGGCAAAAGCCAGGAATTGAGAACTTAATCCAGGTCTCCCTCATGTGCAGTTAGGAACCCAATTACTTAGTCCATCAACACTGCCTCCCATGGTCAATATTATTAGAAGTCCGGATAGAGTCAGAAGTTAGAGGTATGCATTGAACCCAGGCACTCCAATATTGGATGCAGGCATCTGGATTGCTAGAGTAAGTGCTCACCCCAAAGTGATCACTATTTTAAATAGTGACTATTTTAAATAGATCCACAAGGCTCCATTACAAAGTGACATTTGAGGAAACAGAGTTGCAGCTAAAGGGGACAATGTAAAGGACCAGAGGCAGGAGTATATTAGTGGACTTGAGGAATGTTGTGTGTGTGGGTGAAGGTTGCTAGGGTGCACTAAGGGAGGTTGGTATTAGCAGATGAGGTCAAAGAGATAGCCTGGTGGTCACATGAGGCTTTATGAGCCATTAGCTCACTTTTACTGGGGGTGATGTGATGGCCACTGGAGGGGGGAAGTGATGTGGTTTAGCTCATGTTATAATAGGCTCACTCTAGCTGCTGGCCTGAAGATAAACTCTCTGGAAATTTTGGCAGAAACAAGAAAGTCACTCAGGAGGCTACGGAAATAATTGAGGAAAGAGACAAAAGGGGTATTGAAATCATCTAGGCTTGGACCACCAGATGAAGCTTTTAAAATCTAGCAAGATTCAGAATAGAACAGAGAGGATAATCTGGTTAGATATGGGATAGGAGTTAAAGAGCAGGGTCAAAACAACTAATTCCAAGGAAAGAAATCTTTTCCTAAGGGAAAGACTGCAGGGAGAACAACTTGGTAAGGAAAGAAGGAGCTAAAGTTCTGGATCATTAATTTTTAGATATCTAAAAGACAGGCCTAGAATTTATCAAGGTCTCTAATATCATCCTTGTATGTCTTTCTATCCCATATCTTTCCATCTGAGGTCTCACTTTCCACCAGGGTTAGAGAAAACCTACATTCAACATCACTCCAATATGGTCTGACTCTAACCACAAATCAGTTGAGGTATCTTAAAAGTTAAATACTGGGGAGAAAGGTCTCAGAAAGATTTTAGGTAGTTTGATTAGCACCCTGGCTTTACTTCCCTGGAAGAAATGAAGTACTTCACTCAAAATAATCTCCAGACTCATTGACATTATTTAGTGTATATAAGTAGCTACAGTCCACTCCAGATCTATACCTTATTTCATTTAATTGTTTTCATAATTTCTTGAATGAATTCTGATTTGGTACTAACTACATTGTGATTTTTGGGAACTGTCTTAAGTTGGCAGAGTCCCAGTCCCCTGCGTTGTTCAATAACATTTTAAAACCTATCCTATTTATTTTATTATTTGAAAGACAAAGACAGAGAAAGACAGACAGCAGAGATTTCCCATCCACTGGTTTATTATCCAAATGTCTACAACAGGAACAGGAGCTGGAAACTCAATCCAGGTCTCCCTCATGGGTAGCAGGAACCCAACTACTTGAGCCATCCACCTGCTACCTCCCACAGTATACCAACAAAGCCAAAATCAACAGTTGTACTGGACTTGAACCAGATATTCTGATATGGGATCCAGGTGTTTCAAGAAGTGTCTTAACTACTATGTCAAATGCTTACCCTTGCTTCCCATACCCAACTATTAAATAGAAGGAAAATTTATCTGCAAGAGTTATTGTGAGAATAATCTAATGCCCTCATCAGAGAACCTGACACATATATTTTTTAAAAATATTTTATTTATTTATTTGACAGGTAGAATTACAGACAGTGAGAGAGAGAGACAGAGAGAAAGGTTTTCCTTCTGTTGGTTCACTCCCCAAATGGCTGCAACGGATGGAGCTTCACTGATCCGAAGCCAGGAGCCAGGTGCTTCTTCCTGGTCTCCCACATGGGTGCAGGGGCCCAAGCACCTAGGCCATCCTCCACTGCTTTCCCAGGCCACAGCAAAGAGCTGGACTGGAAGAGAGCAACTGGGACTACAACCGGCGCCCATATGGGATTCTGGCGCCGCAAGCAGAGGATTAACCAAGTAAGCCACAGTGCTGGCCCCACTTATATATTTTTGTAACATTTTATTCCAGAATAGTTTAAAATTTGCATAACAAATTGTGAAGTAGTAATACAAACAGTTGTCACACACTCCTTACATAATTTCCCCATCAACATCTTGTAGTTGTATCTTAGACACAATTAATGAGCCATACCCAGCTTCCCATTTTTTTTTTTTTAAGTTTTGGTCCAAACTCCTTTTTCATAAGCCTTCAATGTTAGTTCTGTAGTTTATTTGAGGCAAAGTCTGTGTTTCTTAAAGGGAGGAATATATGTAGATGGCATTTTTAATGAATAAAGTTGTGATTATAGAAAATGAATTCTCACCGTCATTAGTATTTCAGTATAATCTGAGAAACAAAAAAATAGATGCCAATATAAAAGAGCATGTGTTAAGTGACTGTAGAACGCATTAGTACAGGGAAAAAGGTCTCAGTTAGGCTGAGAGGTGTAGGCTTGTATGTGAGTAGGAAACAAAGGACTTTTAGGCATCATGTATTGAGTAAGCCAGGATGTGGGGAGGGGTTATGAATAACTTGTTTGGGGAGCAAAGGATAGACTAGTTTGGAGTGGTGTTTTCAAAGAAGGGAGCATGAAGTCTGAGGTTTAGAAATAATAGAAGGGGCCAGATAATTGATGGCATCCAATGCCAGAGGAAGGCTTTAGACTTTCCTTAATGGGCAGTAGGGTAGTTATTAAAGGCTCTTGAATCCAGGCTTGATAGTCATTTATAGAACACATATGTATGAGGTAACTACTGTACTAAAAACTAGGAATTAATCATTCAAAGGAACACCACAAAGGTTTAATTTGGCTACAGTATTTCAGTGTGATTGGATGGGGGAAAAATTGCAAACATGGTTCCCAGTCAGGAAGTGCACGCGAAAAGTGAAGCTTGATGATTAGGGGGGCTGAGCAGGGAGGAGGTCAACTGTGGCCAGGAGGAAGGACAGGATGGCTGTTGGAGACACTGCAGAGCACACCTGACTGCACTTTGGAGGGTGGATGGATGTCAGGGGAGAAAAAGAGGAAGCGGGTGTCAGCAGCAATTTCGAGGCACTCAATCTAAGTGATTGAGACAATCAGGATATTGTGTACCCAAAAAGGGAAATTAGGAAAAGCTGGTGCAGATGATGAGATAATGACCTCTTTTTGAGGTGACAACTGTGTGTTGTAGATAATTAGCAGCAGGAGAAAAGAGATTTCTTTCTCTCCATACTTGGGGTATATTTATCAGACAGGAAAGGATGGATTTATAAATTAACAAGGGATATAATGTGTATATGACATTTTCATCAAGTTGCTTCAAAGTAAAAGTTAGGATTTGTAGTACTTCTTAATTTGAAAATTTTAAAATAAAACATTTTATTTTCAGAGTGCAAGAATCTAAGAAGTGCGGAGTCTAAGAATACTGACCATAGATAATGATTACTATGATCTTGGAAACATCACTGTATTGGTCCCTTCCACCATTCACTACCACATTTGGGATCTTCCCAGAGAGTAGACACTCGGTTTAAACATGCAGAGATTTAATTACAAAACAAAAATTCCTGGAAAGAGAACTTTAATGTCATATGAGAGAGTAGATTATCAAGTACCTGGCTGTACCAGCAGTCTTACACTTTTGTGTATTGCTTTGTTTGCTTGCTTCTGTTCCAACTAGTTGGGCTTCAATTACAGAATTACTTTCCTATGCAGATCCCCATTCAACAAATTACAGCTTAGATGTCAGTGTGAGTCCCATTCCCCATACTTGGCCTCTGTCCTGCTCTTCTAAACTGAGGGTTTTTTTATTAGCCCAAACTCCCCGGACTGCAGTTGTCTCTCTGCACATGCCTGGTGAACTGTTCAGTTATTACTTTTCCAATATAGGAATGGCCTTGACTTAGAGGGTTATGCCTCATTAAAAGGGAAGGAGGAAAAGTAAGATAAAGGGAATAAAAATTTTATCCCTTTCAGAGGCATTTTAACAGCCTTTAAAAGTCTTCAGGCTTTCCTTGACATTATGTGTAGTGTTCATTTTTGTCCTTAGTTCTTAAGTGCATTAGAGAAAGGAGAATTATATTCTCTGTGAGAAACCACCAGAAAAAAAAATTTATTCATATCCTGTTATCTTTCCTCTTTACTTCTCCAAGAAATTGGGGTATAAATAACAAAATAATTTTAGTATTGGTGGTAGATTGAGTTTGTTATAAGTGGCAACAGGTGGGAAGCATGCTCTACCACTTTTGAGTATAACCATGTTCCTTAAATTTCTAATGAAAATTCCATATGTATATTTGATCATTTTAAATGTGGTGGAATTTTTGACTGGGTCAAAGACAGCTTGAGAGAAGAGATAAATTATGTGTCTTATGATTTTAAAAAAGGGTTTAGCATTAATTTGATTTAGAGTGAAGGATGGGATGAGGAAAATACTAAGTGTTTTTCAATTTCACGGTCATATTACTTAGAAATGCCTTGTGATGTGAAGCTAAAAGCTTTACCAAAATGATTATTTCATTTTTGAGATGTGGGTCAGTATGGGCTAAATGGCTTGTTTGTTGGCTTCTGCTCTCCTTCTTTGTTTGGATCTATGGCTAAATGTAATAATAATGATAATAATAACAACAACAACAACAACAACAACTAAAGTAAATTCAGAATTGGGATATAAAAGAGAAAAAAATGCAGATAAGTTTCCGGCATCAGCTGCCAAAGAAATGCAGGACAGGGAGTACTTTGCATTTTGTTCAGAAGATTTGGAAATGAACCTAAATTTCAGAGATGCCTACCTCTGGGAACCAAAGCACCAGGCAAAGGAGTCTGCCAATACTTGGGAAAGGCTATGAGTAGAGCCAAAAGCATTTTTCTTGTGGTATGGTACAGGGCTGCTCAGTGTTGCCCACCCACACTGCCATCTACCACACACACCATTGCAAAGTTTCTTGGGACCTGAACAGATTCAAAACTGGGAAGGGCCCTTTTGGCAGAGTGCAAAGCACATGATGAGGTGCTATCTGGCTTTTGGAAGCACAAAGCTTGGTGATTTACAGCTGACTTTAAGAATTGGAATGGGCTCATCTCTTGAACTGGAGGCATACACTGGGTAGCCTGTCTGCAACTGGAAGGCAGATGGTTGAGGTAAAGGCCCAAGATTTCTCATAAGAAAATGCCTTCTTGGTCACTTGGCTTTGACTCAAGTTTGCCTGGAGATGCTGGGAAGATAGCCTATGTTGCCTCAGTTTCCTGATGCAAAATGTCACCGGCTTCTATGAAAGATGGCTGGGGAATAAAGCATGCCTTCCATTTAACCTCTATATTTTGTTTATTTTTGCTTCCTGTTTGCCTTTTCCCCCTCTCCCCAGTCTGGCTTTAGGGATTTGGTCATGAGAGGAAGACAAGCAACCACATTAAACAAAAGGATGGGGGAAGGTGTGCTGCCAAGTTCGGAACCCACTCAACCTTGCGGGTTTGGAGTTTTTAGGCAACCTCCTGCCTCTTGAGCTTTCAGTTTGTTTATTCTTGGCAAAAGGAAGCTTCCTGTTTTTTAAGGAAAACAGCTTATGAAATGCTTGAAAAGTCTTCTTGGACATCAAAACACCCTTCCCAAACAATATTTTGATGATTTAACATGTAAATGAGTCAAAGCAATATGAGCAATGTTTCCTATAAAGTATGTGTGGGTTTCAAAACTTAGGGGGTAGCGCTTAGCTAGACACACTCTGGTTATAGAAGATCAAAAGCTTTTGAAAACCAGTTTGAGATGTTTGCTAACTCTAAAATGAGGCCAAATCTAACCACTCTCAACTGAAATGCAAGCAAACAATTTATTATTAAAATAGCCCGTGGATGTGATTACTCTTCAATCTCTGGGCCTGTGATTCTTGCAGCCAAAATATTCTCTATGAAGTGATTGTAATAATGTTCCCGAGCAAACATAGGACCAGAGCTCTCACATTATCCATGGAGGGGGAGGAGTGACTTGAAGACCAAGCACCTGAAACACTTGGCTTATTTATCGTCACATTCAAGGACCTATCTCAAAGGTTGTAGCATTCACAATTCACTGATAATTGGATTTTTTGTCAGATGGGAACAATATATTTTTTAACTCTCAGACTCCAACATTCATAATGCTAAGTCTACTTCATGATTCGAAAGCTGAGAAGGCAAATATTCTGCTACAATATTCCTCAGATGTTAAATTTCTCTCAGTTAGGATTCTGCACGTGTATTGTTGGATTGGGAAATTCATATTCTCCAACAAGATCTCCTACAGAGATTTCCTAATACTCCATGTTATCTTTAACAAGTAACAGAATAAACATAGTGACAGCTACAGAGGATGATAGGTTTAGGATCTGGACCAACTCACAGATTTTTTTCTATCAGCTATGAATAAGCCACTATAACAGACAAAATTATGAATAAAGTAAGAGGCAAACATTTGACCTTAAAGAACTTTGAGTCTATCTGAGGGAATTCTGAGACAGAAATAATATACAAGGATAGCTGAAAAAGTTCATGACAAATTGATTTTAAACAATAAGTTTATTTTTGTGCAAAAGCTTTTGAAAACCTTGAATTGGTATTTCACAATACACATAATCCCTGAGCCGTTTGAGGGCCCCTTGTATAAAGTTCTGTGTGACAGACCTTCATGAAAGTTGCCTATGAAAATCCAGCTTTTTTTTTTAAATGAGAAAAATTCTTCTCTTGAAGGTCATTATAATATTTGGAGAATATAAAACTATTTTACTTAAATTAGGAAGGATAAGCAGAGTTTATGGAGAGAGGAGATGAAGGCATTCAGATGGAATAAAAGTATTACAATCAAAGCTCTAAAGAAAGGAAGCACACGGTAAGTTAATGAAAAGGTTTGGAAAAGTTGGAAAAAGTCCACACAATGTTTTCCAACTGTGTTCCTATGAGTAACATGTGATCCTTGCAAAATGGAGTTATGTAATTAAATTAATTTGGAAAATTCTGTGTCTAAATTTCTAAAATTGTTACTTAATTGTAGAATTTTTGGAACATTTAGCATGATTAGAAAGAAAAAAAATACAGTATTTACCTAAGCCATTTGAAAAAGAGAAGAAACAAAATGACAGCATGACTAATTTGGTATATTAGATAAATATAGAAATAATGTAGGTGTTTTTTACAAATATTTGATGAGCATTGATATGCAAGTTGACATTATTTATTCTTAAGCATAGGGATTGGCATATTTACAATAAATGTTTGCTATAGTTTTTGTTGTTGGACAAGGCATGTAAGAAGGATCTTCCTGGTATCTTTGTACACAAGGTGAATACGTATCATCTGATGGATACAGAGGAGCCTTTGTCATTGGTTGAAAAGCTATTCTTGGATAGCACTCCCTAATGGATGCTGCCAACCCCCAGGTAGAGACCTGTGCCCAGGCTTCAGTTTTCATCTTTAACCTGGTTAATGTATCATTTAGTGACTTCAGTTAAATTATGAAGGTATGAATATCAAATTTGGAAGATCACAGGAAATTATTAAGAAGAGTTACCATACTGATTCAGAGGATCTTAACACAATAGTCTCAAAGAACTGGAATGGTAGTCTAAATATTTATCAATAAGAAAAATAGTCATGTTTGAACCTTAAAAACCAACCTTACACAAAGAAAATGGCAGCAAGGACGCTTGCCAAGGATACATTAGAAAGAAACTTGAAGATCTGTAGAAGGCTATAAACTAAATATGTAACAATGAAGAAAGATGGTTTATAGAAAAGGCAATGTGATTTCAGGTAGTGTCAATAGACATATGGTATATAGATATGAGGAGGCGAGAGCTCGCTTTGATCTGTACAGATTAGATCACATTTCATCAAGTACCTGTGAGAGATGACTAATCAGAGCTATCTGGAGTTCAAGATGGCCAAGATGGTGAGTAGACTAAAAACAACCCAATAACAGTCCCTGCAGCCCAAGTCAGGAAACTGAATTGTGTTCCTGGCAGCCCAGCCCTAGTCATTGTGAGCATTTGTGGGTGAACCAGTGGATGAATTCTCTCTCTTCATTGTCTGTCACTCTGTGTGCCTCCCTTTCAAACTCAGTTAAACAAAACAAATTTTAAAAACTGTAAAAATGATCTACAAATAGCAGATGTATTGGGAAATTTTAACCTGGCCAAAAAAAAAAAAAGATTAATCAGCAGAAATGGTAAATGTTCAATGTTTTCCTTTTTGTATTTTTAACTTACTTTATTTAAAAGGAGGAAAGAGAAAGAGAGAGAGAGAGAGAGAAATCTTCAATTGACTTGTTTGCTCCCCAGATGCCTGGAACAGACAGGACCCTTTCAAAGTCAGTAGCTAAGAACTCAGTTCGTGTCTCCCACATGGGTGGAAGGGATACAACTCCTTGAGCCATCACTTATTGCCTTCTGTTAGTAGGGGGCTAGAATCAGATATGGAGCCAGGAGTCAATCCCAGGTACTACAATGAGGGATGTAATTGTCCCAATCAGGGTTTAAATCAGTGTGCCAAATGTATGCTCCTGGATATTGTTCGTTTGGGAGAGAAATTAGATTTAATTTCTATAATATCATGTTGTAGAACTGGGGCAAATATTTCATAATAATCTTTATATATGTATTTATTGAGAGCCAACTCTCTGTAAGGCATTATGCTTAGCAAGAAATCAAACATGGATAAAAATCTCTGCCCTGGAGGCCAATATTGTGGCATAATGGATGAAGCCACCATCTGTGATACTAGAATCCCATATGGGTGCTAGTTTGATTCCTAGCTGCTCCACTTCTGATCTAGCTCCCTGCTTATGTGCCTGGGAAAGCAGCCGAAGATGGTCCAAGTACTTGGGACCCGGAACCACGATGGAACTACTGCTTCCTGATTTTAGCCTTTCCCAGCCCTAGCCATTGAGGCCATTTGGCCTCAGATGGAAGATCTCTCTCTCTCTCTTTCTGTCTTTCTCTCCATAAACTCTGGTTTTCAAATAAATAAGTAAATCTTTAAAAAATAAAATAAAAAGCCCTAAAGGAGCTCACAATCTATTGTATATAGAAAACTTAAGCAAGGAGCCCATATCTACTTTGACATACAGAATCTAGTCAAGTAATGCATTACGATAAAAGAGGAATGAGCAATTAAATTATCCTAAAAGTGATTATTTTGACCAATTTAAACATTCCAATAATTCTGTAATATTTGTAATAAAAAAATTAACAACAGCATTTTATAGCTCTTCTTCCATAGTGTCTTTCCCTAGAAGCAAACAGTGTCATGTCTTTTAGTTGATGGTTGTACTATTTATCTCCATGTCTCTAAGCAGCATGATTATATTCCAAATTCTTAATTTTTCAGTTTTGGGCTTTATCTATTGACTTTTCCTTATGAAAGATGAGGATTTAGCTATATTTCTTTTCGCCATACATATATACCCTTCCATTCTCTAGTATCTCAAAAACAATTATGCTGTGTTTTTGGCTAAGGCTAACATTCTGTTATTATGGCTATGAAAGCAATATTCCCAATTGAGTGATATAAAATGTGGTTATATTTCCATCCCTGAACAATATCTTATCTCTATAATTAATTTACAGTATTTATCATTTTAAATTTTTCTTCATTTTATGTATGCTTACCATGATTTCACCCCCCCCAACACTTGTCAATTAACTCAATCCTCTCTGAAAACACTCAGAGTAATTAAATCACCATTCAATTTCATTGTCCTGATTTACCCTTAAAGACTTCTGAGCTGCTCAAACAAGCCAGGTGGTTCCTGAGTTCATGGGGCATCATGCTTCCTTGAGATCTCATTGAACAGCCATTCCAAAGACTCCCTTTGCTTCTCGCTTCTTGGGGACCTCCTACTGCTTGCATCCCATGCCTTCTCTTAGTTAATAATAGTCTAAAATATTAATTAATTAATTTGTTCATTCATTTATTTAATTTGAAAAGCAGAGAGCGATAGAGAGGAGAGGAAGAGAGAGATCTTGCAATTGCTGAATTCTTCCCCGCATGCCAGCAATAGCCAAGATCAAGCCCAGTGAACTCAGGATCCTGGAACTGAGTCTAGGTCTTAGCAGAAACCAAAGTACTTGAACCATCACCTGTTGTCCCCAGGGTGCACATTAGCAGGTAATTGGAATTGGAAGCAGAGCTTGGACTCAAACGCAGTCACTCCCTGTAGAACACTGAGATCCCAAGCAGTGTCTTAACCACTGTGCTATACAGACGCTTTAAATAATCGTTTTGAAGGAGCTCATGCTCCGTAAGTTTTCTGCAAAAGAGAAATTAAGCGATAAAATTTGAGACATTGCAGATCTGACAATATATATTTTTACCACACACTTGATTGATAGTTTATCATGGTTTAAACAGCTGGATTTGAAATCAATAAAGACATTGCTTTATTGTCGTCTACCTTCCAGGTTGCTGGAAGTCCAATATCTTTCTGTTCCCTGGTCCTTAGCATGTGACAAATTCGATTTTTAATCTTCAGAAGCCTTTAAGATCTTCTTTTTGTGAAAATTTTACAATGATTTGCTTTAATATTGGATTATTTTTGTCTACTTAACTGGGTACTTTGTAAGCTGCTTTAATGTTGCCGTTTCAGTCTAGCATTGTAGTATAGCAGATAGAGCTGCTGCCTAAGACTCCAGCATCCCATATTGGTACCAGTTAGTCCCATGCTCTATTTCCAATCCATCGCTCTGCTAATGGCCTGTGAAATTTGGCAGAGGATGGCTCAAGTGTTTGGGCCCCTGCACCCACATGAGAGACCTGAATGAAGCTTCTGGCTCCTGGCTTCAGCTTGACCCAGCCCCAGCCATTGCAGCCATTTGGGAAGTAAACCAGCAGATTAAGACTCTCTCTTTCTTTCTTTATCTCTCTCTCCTCCTCCTCTTCCTCCTCCTCCCCCCCTCCTCCTCCTCCTTCTTCTTCTTCTTCTTCTTCTTCTTCTTCTTCTTCTTCTTCTTCTTCTTCTTCTTCTTCTTCTTCTTCTTCTTCTCTCTATAACTGTCAAGTAAATAAATATTTAAAAATATATTTAAAAACATTGTCTTTTCATTTCAGGATATTTTACTTTTTGTCCTCCTTTCATTTCTTTATTCTTTCTGGAACTCCTGCTTTTTGGATTTTAGATCGCTTGTACTGGTCCTATTAAATTCTTGTCTTTTTCTTCTATTTGCAACTTCTTCCTTTGTCTCTCTTTTAAAAAATAATCTCTTGTTTTTATTACATATTTTCATTAATCTGTTATGTCTCTGACATTAATTAAAACTTGTTATAGTTATTAAAATTTTCTTCTGTCTGTAAAACTTTGTCACAGCCAATTTGTTTTGTGTGACATGTGTGAGTAAGGGGAAGGGAGTCCTTCTCTGCTCTATATATTCCAGTTTAGAAACATTATTCCAAAATCTTTATTTTTAAGAGTTACATACTTGTAACTTACTTGATATGTATGAATAGAAGGTTAATGATTAGGTTCACTATAGAGTGATTTCACTAGAATGTTTAGATAGAAAATCTCCACTGTTAATACCTTTATACCTTTTCTTTTTGAAACATAGATATTTTACATGAAAGATTTTTTTTCAACAGCTAGTGTAAAAGGCAAAAGATTTATATAATCTGAAGAGAAACCAGAGTATTTCAACAGCTAGTGTTTGGGGCAGCAAGTGGACCCAGATAACTGTGAGTGTTTGCTTCAGTATAAATACAATTACTTTTTTTTTTTTTTTTAGTATGACATCTACACTATCAAACTATACCTGCTGCCACTTAAGGCTCTAAGTTTTACGCTTTCTAGACAAAAAACAGGGGAGAGAAAGTCTGGCATAGTGCACTAAGGAACTGATAATCTGCCCGTTTCTTTAAAAATAGTTTTAATCTATTTTATCTACTTCTTTTCAGTCTCACCTCTATGCCTAGCAGATTAGAACAAATTATGAGCATTCGGGAATTAAGCAGTATTTATCTGGGTTGGTTTTTCAGTTTTCCCTATGCCTGGATTTGTATTTCTATCCCTTTGGTGTCTACGTTATTTACCATTAACTCATCTGCTTTCTAGCTTCCGAAATTGTTTCTTTACACTTGTTCTTTTATTCAAGGAAATATCTCTACAAAGACCTGTTGACTGCATAAATAGGCACATCCAGTATTAACTTAGGATCAATTTTGTGTACATATTGACTAGCCTCTTTCCTTAGGAGGATTTAAGCAAGTGACATTTGAGAAGGACATTGAACAATAAATCAGATTTTTCAGTGCAAGCAGTGAGGATGAACAACATAAACAAAATAGGACATATGAGAACTTTTATTAGGATTCAGGCAATGACGAATGTGACAGGGGAAGTGGATGATTGGGTGTATTATGGGAGAATATAGAAACAAAGAGCAAGAGCACTCTGTGATTAGAGGGAGTAAAAGAAGGGAAAGAAGAGTCAGAGATGATTCTGTAGTTTGCAGACTGGAAAACTGGGTATCATGCAATGAATGAAACCTATGGAGTGCACATTTTTGCCACATTAGTAGTCATAAGTATCCCATAATGGATTGACTGCCCCAAACTACCATATATCCTTCTCTGTAACTGCTGATCCCTTAGGTGGACAGAGTATCTGAAGTTTCAGATTGGTTGACTTATGAAAAGTGCCAGTAATGTTCCAGGAACTTTTATGCTATGTGATCTCAGGTAAGCTTTGAGAGTCACAGGAGTTAGGGGGAGGAAACAGGAGGGAGAAATCAGGAGATGTAGAGAAAGAGGAGACATAAAGAAAAAAACACTCTTAGTGATGACATCATTGCTATGTTTTAAAACTGAGTTTTAAATCTGTAAGAGTCATTTCTGTTCTGTCTCAACAGGGAGAAATGTACTGAGCTCTTGGGGTCGTTGACTAACAGGTCTACCAGATGGATCCTGGGTTTGGCTGCTGGAGCAGAGCATTCCATCTCAGGGTTTAAGATGCAACAATGCATTATTAAATCTGTTTGTAACACAAAGTGCAAGATGACATCATGTCCCTGGGTGTGTGTGACCTCACCAAAAATGTGTGCCCTGCTGTGTAGGAAAAGTGGAACTCCAGGCTACAGAAAGTCAGGCAGAAATATAGTACCTTATAAATAACTGCCCCCCCCCAATGTTTCTTCTCTCTTTCCTCCCACAAAGTATTCTCTAAAAGAGGAAGAAAAATATTTTATGCAGTTCTACGTAAAAATTTGCAGTAAAAAGTCGAGGAATATGTCTGAAATAAATAAAAAAATAGATGTAGGCTCAGGACATTGTGATTTTATCCTGCTATCTCAGTCACAGTCTACCAGGAATAAAAACCATTGAATAGTTAGAACAGTAGGGCCTTAACACAGAGAGCTGTTCACAGTGATGACAAAAGAGCTAAGAAGTCTAATGGGACAGTGAAATAACCCAACAGTCAGCAAAAGCAGGAAGACACTACAAATTTTGAGCTGGATATGGGAGGATGGGGAGCCTACTAGAGAGGTAGAAGAAATGCTGCTACCACAAGAGATGACACTGGAGACATGAAGAGCAGTCCCCTAGTCACTCCTTCCCTGTCTCTCACCCATCAGATTCTTAGCAGTGTTTCTCATGCACAAAGTTCAGGGGAAGTTAATATGGGATCCTGGGAAACCCAATCCTTCAAAGAAAAGAAAAGCAGTAAGGATAAATAATGGATCTGAAGAGAAGCAGGTATAGAACCAGCACATGTGGAACGATAAATGCTGCCTTGACAGGTAGATCATCGGTATCCGCAAATCATCATTGATCTGAGCACAATGAGGCAGTGATTACTCATCAGATTGAGAAATAGATTTAGAAGGACTAGGGGCCCCTGACTGTTGATGAACAACTTAATAATTTATCCCTTTTAGTATTTTTTTGTCCTACTTAATACTATTGGTTGAACTCTGTAATTAACACACAATTATTCTTAGGTGTTTAAATTTAACAGAAAAGTGATCTCTGTTAAATGTAAGAGTGGGAATGAGAGGGAGGAGATGTACAATTTGGGACATGCTCAATCTGACTTGTCCCAAATGGTAGAGTTAAAAACATGCCAGGGGATTCCAATTCAATCCCATCAAGGTGGCATGTACCAATGCCATCTCACTAGTCCAAGTGATCAATTTCAGTTCACAATTGATCATACTGATAGGTCTAAGAGGCAAAGAGATCACATAAACAAGACTAGTGTCTGGAAATACTATACCAATAGAACAAAAAAGGGTTTAGAACGATCCAACATGGGAAGCAGGATACACAGCAGACTCATGGAATGTCAGATGTCCTAAACAGCACTCTGGCCTCAGAATTAGCCCTTAAGGCATTCGGATCTGGCTGAAGAGCCCATGAGAGTATTTTAGGCATGGAAAACCAAGACACTCTGGGAAAAAAAAATGACCTAAATGAAAAATCTCCACGAGTGAGATCCCAGTGGAAAGAACGGCCCATCAAAGAAGGAGGTACCTTTCTCTGAAGGGAGGAGAGAACTTCCACTTTGACTATGACCTTGTCTAAATAAGATCGAAGTCAGCGAACTCAAAAGGCTTCCATAGCCTTGGCAACTCATGACAAGAGCCTAGGGAGATTACTGATGCCATAAACAAGAGTGTCAATATGTTAAGTCAACAACAGGAGTCACTGTGCACTTACTCCCCATGTAGGATCTCTGTCCTTAATGTGTTGTACAATGTGAATTAATGCTATAACTAGTACTTAAACAGTATTTTACACTTTGTGTTTCTGTGTGTGCAAACTGTTGAAAGCTTTACTTAGTATATACTAAATTGATCTTCTGTATATAAAGATAATTGAAAATGAATCTTGATGTGAATGGAATGGGAGAGGGAGCTGGAGATGGGAGGGTTGTGGGTGGGAGGGAAGTTATGTGGGGAAAAGCCATTGTAATCCATAAACTGTACTTTGGAAATTTACATTTATTAAATAAAAGTTTAAAAAAAGACAAGGAAAACAAAAAAAGAAATATATTCAAGAAAATTACAAATATTCCTATATACACTAAATATAAATCAATCTTTAAACATTTAAACAATTTCATCTCAGGATAGAAATAGTTTCTTTAGGAATACAATATATTGTAAATATGAAATTATAGATGACTTTTTCTGAGTGTATCTCTAAAGGAAAAAAAGAATAAAGGACTTAGAGAAAAAAAAAAAAAAAGAAGGACTAGGGGCCAACATGAAAGGTGAACATTATTGAGGAGAACCACTTCCACTACCTTTATAGCCAAAACTTTGGGTTGAAGGCTGGCAATGGGTCTGTAACTTAGAGCAAAATCAGCATGGCACAGTTAAGTTTCTCTCACTACCCTAACATTGATTATGTTTGAGAACAGGATGCTTGAGATCAGAAGTTCCCCTTCAGGCTAATTATGCAGAACCAGAAAAACTCAATAAAGCTGCCTGAGTGACCTTCACGTGGCCTCAAGCTCTATTATAACATAATTTACATGCTAAATGGCATTCCCACTAGCACTATGACAGCTGACAATCACCAGGACGACCACCAGAGTAGATCCTATACCGACAAAAATATGGAGGCTCCCAAATTCTGAGAATTACACTACCCCTATTCCAGAAAATCCATAAATATTCTTTCATTTATTAGGATATCATCTCCCCCCATTCCTGTTGCCTTATATCTGTGACTCCTCAGCTTCCAAAAGGTTGAGAAGTTGATTTAGCTCAGGTCCCACTTTGCCATCTGTGGCCACTGAACAAGTTTGTGCTGTGGATGCTAAGCTTCAGTTCAATTACCGGCTTTGTAATACCCAACCAACAAAAGACCCTATAATGGGGTCCTTCCCCGCATAATGGGAAACCCTTGAAATTCGGCTGCCAGGACTGCTTAGCATGAGTCGTTATCTTTTAGTGATTATACACTGATAAAATTAAGTATGAACAATATTAATGGAAGACAATATTTTGGCAAGGATACCTAAAATTTGCATTTATAGGTGCTGTCTTTTTTGTAGATGTGGTTATTTGTAATACACTGAGATTCAATACCCACAAATTTATTTATAACCCAATAACTCACTGCTAGGTAATCACATTGTTTTCATAGGTCAATCCTGTTCCCAGACATTCTTACTGCAAGTTTGAAGTCATTTCTTTAAAAGTAATATTTGACAGTTGACTGTTGAAGCAATTTCTATTATTAACTAACATGTAATTAGTTCATTAAAAAATACCTCAACTGAATAGCATGTAACTTAATACAATCTACCAAACTGGAGAAATCCACAGTTTCTCACAAATGGGAGCAAAATTACAGTGCAGGGGAACTGGAAATGAGAAGATGCCAGCTGGCAGGACACTAAGTGTTTCGGATTACTGTGTGTTTATGACCTCTATGTTCTAGAAAAAAATCAATTAGATTATGCTATTTGAGAATCTTGGAATGCCATGGCTCTGTGCCAGTCTTATCAAAACCACACATCTGAAGTTTAATTAAGCTGTTTTAAATTTCACCAGTATTTTTGAGTTTTGAAAAAGCAGTCAATGTAAGAACTAATAAATAGCAGTGGAAAAATGTCGAGATCCCCTCACATGGCAGCATTCCGTATCAAATTATGGAGTGTTCCAATGTATGCCCAACACTCACTTCATTGAACATGAGCATGACACGAAACAGCACTCTTTGTTCACGAGCATTTGGAAAACAAACAGATACAATGTGGGAACTGTGATTGTAGAAACTTAGCAAGTGGTTGTTGAAAATCCAAGTCATTCTGCAATAGTGTATCTCTCCCTGGGTCAAAATGAGGAAAAACGTGTGAGTTCCAGGACAGGGACAATAGATGGCAATTTGATTTTGGCCCACCTTCATGAGAGAATTTATTGACTGAATTTCTGTGACTTTACATATAAGAAAAATATCTCAACTCACAGCATCAGTAGCCTTGAAGTTGCTTTTAAAAACTTAATTTTTAATAAAGATTTATGGGGCTGATGCTCTAGTGTAGTGAGTTAAGCCTCTGCCTGCAGCACTAGCAACTCATATGGGCACCACTTCGAGTCCTGGCAGCTCCATTTCCAATCCAGGTCCCTTCTAATGGCCTAGGAAAGCTGTGGAGGATGGGTCACATGCTTTGGGCCCCTGCAACTACTTGGATGACCTGCAAGAATTCCCTGGCTCCTGGCTTTGGCCTGGCCCAGCCCTGGCCAGTCAGGCCATGTGGGGAGTGAATCTGCAGATGGAAGACCTCTCTCTCTCTCTGTAACTCTTTCAAATAAATAAAATAAATTATTTTTTAATAAAAAATTTACTTTTTTATTTATTTGACTTATTTGAAAGGCAGAATGACATAAAGAGTGGGAGACACACACACACACATACACACATACACACACACAGATTTTCCATCCACGGATTTACCTCATATGCCTTCAACAATCCTGGCTAGGCCAGGCTGAAGCCAGGAGCTGGGAACTCCATCTGGGTCTCCCATGTGGGTGTCAGAGACTGAAGGACTGGGGCCATCATCCATAATTTCTGCTAAGACAATCCAAGAATCAGCATGAAAGGTAGCTTGAGATATGGATATTGTTGGCTGAGAAGCACAGAATTATGAGTTAGGAGAAGAGGGGTTCTCCAAAAGGAAGAGATGAGCTCTACGTCCTCTGCAGCAGAAAAGTTGAGAAGGAAGACTGAAACAAGTTTGATCACAGTCAGTGCCCTGGGAGGCCGGATCTGTATGTGTAGTGTGTGTGTACCTGTCTCTGTGTATAGGAGAAATATCTAGCAGAAAAGTAAAATTCAGTTATCACTCATTTTATTTAAATAACACCAACTCACATATTTGACTGAATTCATCAGTGTGTTAAGTTCATTGATTTCACCATTCATTCATTCATCCATAGATATTAGTGGATGGCTTAATTAGTGTTCACGTTAGGGCAACAATAGCATCCAAAACAAAGAAGTCCATGCCCTCTTGGAACTTTTTTTTTTTTTTTTTTGATAGGCAGAGTGGACAGTGAGAGAGAGAGACAGAGAGAAAAGTCTTCCTTTTTGCCATTGGTTCACCCTCTAATGGCCGCTGCGGCCGGTGTGCTGCAGCCGGCGCACCGCGCTGATCTGAAGCCAGGAGCCAGGTGCTTCTCCTGGTCTCCCATGGGGTGCAGGGCCCAAGGACTTGGGCCATCCTCCACTGCACTCCCTGGCCACAGCAGAGAGCTGGCCTGGAAGAGGAGCAACCGGGACAGAATCCTGTGCCCCGACCGGGACTAGAACCCGGTGTGCCAGCGCCGCAAGGCGGAGGATTAGCCTGTTGAGTCATGGCGCTGGTGGAACTTTGTTTTCTAAAGGGAATTGCTTTTGAACATAGTAGTGAATATCAAACCTGCTAACCTGTTATAAATGTTAAGAGGAGAGACAAAGCAGGTAGCAGGGAATGGAGTCATAGGTTTGAGTAAGAAGCATGCATAGCACCTATGAAGAACAGAAAAGACCTACTGTGGCTGCAGTATGAGAGCAAGAGCATGGTGGCAGGTGAAATGGTTCAAGGAAGCAGAGGTCAAGCATTGTAGAGCCCTGTAGGATGACATAAAATCTTTGACACTCATTGTTTGTATGAGAGAAAAATGGTGAAGTGGTAGGATCTAACTTGTTTTAGTGGGAAAATATACCCTGAAGGTCACTGCTGAGTCATTACTGATTTTACATACTGCCTTTGGGCACTGTTATTGATTCAGTGGGGAAAAAAATCATAAAGGCACTAGCGCGTGCTGTAGCAGGTAAAACCACTGCCTGAAGTGCCAGCATCCCATATGGGTGCCGGTTAGAATCCCGGCTGTTCTACTTCTGATTCAGCTCTCTGCTGTGGCCTGGGAAAGCAGTGGAAGATGGCCCAAGTTCTTGGGCCCCTGCACACACATGGGAGGTCCAGAAGAAGCTTCCAATGGGCCCAGCTCTGGCCTCAGCCACTGTAAATCTGCATTTCAAATAAATAAATAAATCTTTAGAAAAAAATTACTAAAATATCATGAAGCTGGCTATTTATTAACTCTAGACTAATGATGAGATGATGTATAAATATCAGTCAGAGTTCCACCAGGGAAACCAAACCAGCAGGATATAAATAGTTATAATATTGATAGAGTATCTATCTATCTATCTATCGAGAGGCCTATTGCCAGGAATTAGATTCAGGGTTGGCTAATAAATTACAAAATCTATAGAGCAAGCTGGACACTCTCAGGCAGGAGCTGATCCTGCAACCACTAAGTGGAATTCCTCTTCCTCAAAGCAATCTTAGATTTGCTCTCAAGGCCTTGCAACTAATCGGATCACATCCTCCCAGATTATCCAGGATAATCTCCTTTACATAAAGTCAATTGAGTGTAGATGTTAATCACATATACAGAATATCTTCTGAACAACACCTAAATGAAAGATTGAATAACTGAGAACTGGAACCTAGCCAAGGTGACACACACAAGTGACCATCACAGATGACTAATCAGTTTTTAGCCAGTAACTGACTGGTTTGGTGTAGACAAAGTCCATTCCTTCCTTTACCCTCTGCTTTTTTAACTAACTCTTTTGAATTACTCAGACAACCTCAGACTTGAATTTCCTGTCTGACAGGGTGTAGTCAGATTCTAAATGATAAAATATTCAATGACAGGAGAGGGCACTCATTTGTGAGATCATTAGCACAGAAGCCTGGCTTCTGCAGCTGAAAGTCTTGATGCAAGAGGTAACTTTCAGCCCCAACCAGAAGCCACCTGCATCTCATGTCCAAATTTGTTACTACTCTATTCTTCAACGTTTTCACCTAAGAAAAGTGGTGCTATTTGTGCTGTTGACTATAATTCAAAATTCAAATTCCCATTTAAGAACAAAATAGTGCCTGTGTGACTTTGAATGGGTTGTGGGTAAATTCTCGGGAGGAGGAATACCTATCATCCAGCTCATCTTATTGACCCCAGCGAACTCTGCTCAATAAATATTTACAGAGTGACTGAATGCCAAAGCATGCATTGAGTTCATGCAACTGGGTGATATTTCCACTGCCAAAACTGCGCTACTACAAACTTTATCTTGGAGAACTCATGATAGGTGGTGAAGCTGTTCTGAACTTAGGAAGCAGCCATTGACCAAATTATGTGCTCTTGGAGAGGAACATTTCCTGTGCATTTAAAAAAATTTTTTTTGAAAAAAAAGAGCCAGTGTGACTAATACAGTAAGAATGTTCTCATCTTCTCCAGGAGAATAATGGAGTCAGGTAGAGCTTTGCAACAATCCATGGTCACAAACCTCAGAAGACACCCAGGTCATTAACTAACCACATGCATGTGGCACACGGAATGGAACATCCCAGGGCTCTGAAACCACAGGCATCTTTCTGCTGGATAAAAGGAAACAGTTTCACAGGCCCAGACAGAAAAAGGATGTGGTGATTTTTCAAACGACTCTGATTTATAGTCAATAAGGTGCAAGGTTATAGTACACAGAGTAAATGAATCGTTTTCACTTCTCCTTACCACCCTCTTCCAGAAACTCTGGCTTGCTGTTTCTAGGAAGACACCAAGAGTGTCACTAGTGCAATAGCCATGCCTGGTCCTTGTTCCCATCACCCAGCCTCCTGTCTATGAAGTGATGCTTCAGGAACAGCCATGGGACCTCTGACTTTGGTTACTAGCCAAGCCAGCCTGTGGTATTTTTTCCTGTTTAATTAAAAAAAGAAAAAGAAACTTACCCATTTGCTTTTGCCAGCTATCTGAAAGTTCAAAAGGTAAAGAACATTTCCCTTTACAAACAAGCCATGGAATGTATTTGGAAATTGAGTTTTCATCAGCAGTTGATGTTTTGAGCCACTTATTCCAGTGCTGAGGAAGGTGAAATGGGAGTTCTTTCCTGCAAGGAAAAAAAATAGAACCTTTATGTTTATAACTTGACTCTATGGGAGGGACTCTAGAAACCTGGGGTTATCTTTCACACATTAATACAGGATAGTGCAACCCAGATGGGAGGGACTCCTCAGGCTGTCTTGGTGCAGGAAGAGCTCAAATGTCTATTTAGAGAAAATCTTAAGATGAAGTCGTGGTCACTTTGAAGCCATCTGATGAGAGCTCATGATTGAACTTTATAAACCATCATATTCTTAGCAAGAGGTCCTTTTCATTAGTTATATTTTCAATGAAAATGGCGCAAAATGGAATGCTGTATTCACTGTGTAGGGCCACCCACTACAGACCAAGTCTCCTGTCCACAGAACTTTGAAGAAAAAAGCCCCAAAGCATCCCTTTCGTGCTGATCTAAGGGTTAGGATTATACATTTGTGGTACTTTGTGGAGGAAATGACACTGGACCTGTGACCTGAAAGGCAGGAGAAGGAACCTCCGTGTTTGCTGATTGCCTGACCTCATCTTCCGAATTGGCTTGAATCTCCATCTCGAGGTCGTGCAAAATCAAAAGTACCCCCTTCAGAATGCTTCGGAAGTCTTTGAGGATCTGCTTTCCTCTTGGTACCATTTCCTACAATTTCTTGCTTCCACTGAACTCTCAGTATCTTCCCTGTCTCATTGTCTGAAGCTATTGCTTTTCCCTCTCAGCCTCTTATCACTCCTGTCCTTAGGTTGTCCAAACATCCCTAAGATAAGTCTGTTCAATGTTCATATTTTCAGATAATCAGGGACAGTACAGCCTGACACAGCATTGACAGTAGCTTAAATTTTATCTCAGCTATTTTTCACTCAATTTCCCTGGTCCTCTCAGGCACAAGAAGTATCTTACTGGCTATCTTATTTGAGGAGCCACAGGCTGCTAATCTGGGGCTGCAACTAGAGGAAGACAAGATTTATTTAATAAAGAAATCCCTTGATGCTATGACTCAAGGAACTAAAAATCTTTTTTTCCATAGCAGTCTGAAGTCAGATTTTCAGACTAACCTTTGGCTCTGCTTCGCTTGATCATTCAGAGAAGAGGTTGTGAGTTGTTGCTGCCTTGTCTGCGTGGCCTTGTATTGGTCACATGGTCAAAACTGACATATCTGAGTAGTTATAGCCAGCAGGAAAGGGGAGGGAGGGAGAAAATGCCTACTGTCAATGGCTGTGGCCCAGGAGGGGCACAGCCTGCTTTTGCTCACATTTCATGAATGAACATTCAATCATAAGATCAAACTAACTGCAAAGGAGGCTGGGAAACACAATTGCTACCCAGACAGACATGCACTCATTCTCATCTGCTTAATACATAAGGGAGGTAAGAAAAAAATAGGAACTAGGAGTCCCTGTCACATCTTTCCCTATCATCTAGAATTAACTTCTATTACCCTCAACTTTTTTCTTCTCTATTAGCCAACAGCCAAATCCAAGATTTGCATCACATCTTAAATATAAAGCAATTTGAGTCCTCATGTTTTGATGTTCTCATCCAGACATAGTGGCCTCAATTTTTTTTTAACAATAAACTGTCTATTAAGCTGATTTTTTTATCCACATCAAAAAATCAGCTCCTTCTGAGAGATGTACAGTCATTAAACAGTTTTTTGCCAGGTTTGTGCTTTTGAGTGCCCGTTAAGGAACAAGCATGCAGTAGCCATTTTCCCTCTCTTCAGGAGGGATTGAGTGCAGGGTTAGTGAATGGGAAAGAATTCCCTCAAAAGGAAATAGGAGAGAGGTATTGGATAACTTTTGTGGTAAATGAGGGCTGTGGTGCACCTGGCTCACAGTCTACAGGAAGAGGAAGAGGGGTGTTTATAGCAGCTCTTGCAGACACTACAACAGAAACAAAACAAAAAACAAAAAAATCAGCAGAGATTGAATAGGGTAATTATATGAGAGATCATAGAGGTAATTCTAATTCAAAGTTTGACTGGATCTCGGCTCCCCAGAGAGTATTATCAAGTCTTTGTCTCTACATCTGAAATTTATGATTTCTTTCTCTCAGAATAGGGTCTTTCCATAGGGACATTGACATTTATAGACAACCATGAGTCATATTACCTATAAAATATTTAACTTGATGGTTCTAGTGAATTATCAAAATAAAATAAAGGTGGAATAATAAAATAAAATAAAAATTTTAAAAAGCTAGATTATGCCAAAAGACATTTGCAAAAAGAAATACTTCTACTTACTCTTAGATTCTCATGAAGGAATAAAAATTTTAAAAAGGTGGCATTCAGGGCATGGATCTGATAGTGGATGAGATAAGGAATTTAAAGAGATTCATTGGGGATAGCTCCTTTCCAAATTCTTTCCATGTCATGAGCTCTTCATGTGAATGGTCTCTTTGACTTCAATCCTAGAGAGGATTCATCTGTGGCAGACACAGACAACTGATGTCCAAGTCCAATTCTAAAGTCTCCATGTTGAGATAAGATATGTGTAAGTATTTATGGTGGACTAGAGGGAGTCCATGTGGGAAAAGAGCCAGTGTGGCTCAGCCTAGGTCTTATCCAAGAAGGCCACCAAGAGGGAAAGAAGGAATCCCAGCATCAAGAAACTGCTGGTGGACATTGTATTCTTGGGGGCTGCAAAAGGACTGATGAGAAATTCACCAACATGTATCAGAGGAACTATAGATGGGAATATCCCAAAAACCATGAAATTACCCACAAGGAGTAAAGACGGCTTTAAACATCTGTCACCCAGAAAGCATAAAATCAGCTTACTTGAGGACCATTTTAAGTGTGGATTTTTCTAACTCTTTAACATTCCTCCTTTTCCATCCACAAAGTCTGATTACAAGAGCATCAGAAACTAATTAAAAAACTTAGGAGGGGGGAAAGGGTAGTAAGGATAAATATAAGGTAGAAAAGTATATTAAAAAGTCAATTTTGTCATTCCTCCTCACCACTATTTCTCCCTACTGCCTCACAGCTGGAAGCAGGCCTGGATAGTTCACTTTAAGTCAAGTTCAAAGTTTTTATTGATATCTTGAACTTAGAATTGTAATTTTAAATCAGGACTCTGTCTATGACCTAAAATGACTCCAGAAACTAAGTATGATCTGAAAATTAACCTATAGGGATTTTCATCTAGGTCAGGTAAAATTGTGAAGAAATAGTGGAAAACAAAAATAAATTTATTTAATTTCATTATGGCTTGGTCAGTATACAGTTTGTGTCTTCAGATATCATGATTTCAGAGAAGAAACACTGTCACTCCTTCAGAATTCAAAGCATTCTTTGCAAAAGATTCTTAGTGGCTTTTCTTGAGTCAGTCAACTCTGTGACAAGGAAGTCCACATAGTTGCTCACAGCTCCATTGGGCTAACTTAAAGAAAGCAAGGGGCAGATTTCAAAAGAAGATGCTGGCAGCACATAGATGTCCACTAGGACAAGAAATAATGGCAAGTGTGTTCTGACGGATTATAATAAGAGTCACCATTAATGAAAAATGCTCTAAGATTAGAGCAGAACCTGACATTTGCTGGATGGGTTGGTGAGCAGAATGCTGGGAATAATCCATAAGGGGCCTAGACCTAGAATGCTAGATACCTATCGATGTGGAACAGTGATGGCTAAGGCTTCTCTGTGGTCTTTGTCATGCCCCTGCCATGTCAACAGTCAGCTGTCACTTTCCCTAGTCTGGTCATCCCTTATATGCCTACTGGACAAGGTGACAGCATAGAGTCACAGCCATCCTGGTGTGTCCGAAGCTCTGAGGCGCCCCTAAGAACCATCTTACTGGGTCATTCAATAATTATCAGATAGGTATGAAGACCACAATACTTCCACATACATTTTCCCAGGAAAATGGAAGCACTTAAGCTACATTTACAAAACATCTTATCTTTCATATGCCTTGAGGCCACAGATTCACTCTCTCCAATTCAAAAAAATAGAGAGGGAGAGGAGTGTTTGGCTTAGCAGTTAAGAAATTAATTAAGAACAATATACCCGTGTCCTATATCAGAGTTCTTGAGTTTGAATCCCAACATTGGCTCTCAAATCCAGCTTCTAGCTAATGTAGATCTAGGAAGCAGTGGTGATGGTTCAAGTAGTTTGGTCCTTGTTACTCATATGGGAGACTCAGATTGAATTCTTGGCTCCTCATTTCAGTCTAGCACAGCTTTGGTTATTGTGGGCATTTGAGTGAACCAGCATATGGAGCACTGTGTGTTCCTCTCTCTGGCTCTCAAATTACACACACACACACACACACGATGTATATATATGTTACTATATATCACAACACAATATTACATAATATATATATTTCATACACATATCTTCTGATTATATGGTAGATACCACATTAGAATCTTAGAACATAAAAGCATTTAGTCTACAAGTTTATCCCCCTCATCAGAGTTGAGTTCCACTGGAACAGAGGCCTTGTGTTCCTTACTCGTTGCTCTGCTTCCAGTACCTGGAAACATATTATGCAAAGTAGGGGCTTAATAAATATTACATGATTTAATAAATTAGAATAGTCACTGCCCTTAAAAGCTTACAGTTCATGGGCTGGCACTATGGCACAACAGTTGAAGATGCAACCTGTGGTGCCAGAGTACTATACTGGAGCAACAGTTTGAATCCTGGCTGCTCTACTTCAGATCCAGCTCCCTATTAATGCACCTGGGAAGGTAGCAGAAGATGACCCAAGTACTTGCAGCCCTGCCACCTGCATGGGAGATCCAAATGCTGTTCCTGGCTAATGGCTTCAGCCTGTTCCACAGTGGCTGTGGTAACCACTTGAGGAATAAACAAGGAGATGGGAGAACTCTTTCTCTCTCTCTCTGTCTCCCCCTGTCTCTCTCTGATTCTGCCTTTAAAATAAATAAAATGATTTTTTAAAAAAAGAAAGCTTAAAGTGCAGTGAAGAGCAAGATGTATAGGCATGATGGAGTGGACTAAGCTCAATGACACAGGAAACATAAAACTGTACAGCAACAGAAAGTGAGGATGAGGAGAGAGTGATTGAGGCTTAGAAGGAGTGATGCAATGTGGAACATTAATGGATGAGCTGCATGGCCCATTGTGCTCTTGTTCCCCTTCCTTACTCTTGTTATTGAGGAATCTTGAGTCAGGTCCCCTCTTCTGATGGGCTGGGACAATGGGAAGAGAGCAAGTACTCTGTGTGGCTTTGTCCTGGATGTGGTAATTTCTGTAGCTATGTCTTTATAGGATCTCATCAACAAGCCCATAGGATTAGAGTTTGTGGGATCTTGGCAGAACCTATCACAATGCTAAGGTCAGAATTGGGGAAACATGTAGCAATTGCCATAAAGATATATGGGCTCAGGCCCCATTCATGTATGTGGCACAGAGAAGTGAATGGGAGCCTTTCCAATTTGATCAGGTTAAAATATGATTAAGTCTAAGCATGTGAACACTGCATTCCCAAGTTAATGATGATGTAACATTCTGTTAGGGTCAGGCCAAATTATAGCTGATTGTGTTGCTTCATATTGGAACATGGTCCAATGATTCCTCTTATAAATCCTGCAGTCATCTTCAGGAGTAGCATGATCCTCCAAAGAGAAGCCCTTCTGAAGTTTCTAGAGTTTCAATGGGACATTTCTTAGCACCACCTGGAAAAACCATAAACAGCACTGGCTGCTCCTAGGGAACCTCAGGGAAATGCCACACATCTAGAGTGGAAAGCCTTTACTGCCCATCTCACACACACTGGCGGCTCAAGCCCAGGATGAGCATGCTCCACCTCAATCCCAACAGGGGAGAAAAGCACAAGGCAGTTAAACACAAAGGAAAAATAATGCCACGCATAGTTGAACTCACGTCCAACTGAGGCCAGGGCCCGATTTGTAATTCTTCATCCTTTCTGGTATTCATTCAACTGCCATTGACACCCCCACAGGATGGATTCTTGTTCCAGAGTAACAAATGCTCGATTTATCAGGGACCAAAAACACAGCTCCTGGGCTGTTTCTCCAGGATCGTTAAAAGATTTGAATAGAAATGGAAACCAAAGACATATTCTTTTCAGAAGTGAACATATTTTCACCCTAGTCGAATGATGTTGATCCTTATCACTCCCTTCCACAGGGAGAATGTCCCTGCTTCGCTCCATGTTCCAAGTCACTTCAAAGGAAGCCTGGAAGGAGACCTTTAAGACAAGCTATGCTGCTGTCTTATAACCATAGCATATCTGACAGCATTTAAGTACAAAAACAAATGTTTCATCAAGGTGAGGACCTAAAACAATGAAGCTTGGCTTGTACAAAAGAGTAGCTACAAGGGAGACAAGCACCACAAGAAGTCACAAAAATAATAGTTATGATATTAACACACAACTCTGGGCCACTAGGGATTATGCCAGTAAGCACAATGGTGCTGCTAAGGAGCTGGGCACAACTAAATCTCAACAGTGGGTTAATGATAATAAGAATATTAATTCTTCTTTTATTACTTTATGAGAAAGAAATTAATTTTAGATATTGATTAAATCTTATATTTTCTCCAAAAATATTAAAAGAAGGCAAAATAAATCCTGAATATAATTCTTTAAGTTTGAACCTGAGTCTTTTTCAAAACTCTTGAGGTTAATCAAAACTTGGTTAATTATTCTCTTAAAAGATGAGACATTTTCCCATTTGATACAATTATACAATAGACTCTATATACATCAATTAAATATGACAAAGACTCAAGCATAAAAATGGTTGTTTCGGCCATCACCGTGGCTCACTTGGCTAATCCTCCACCTGTGGCGCTGGCACTCTGGGTTCTAGTCCCGGTCGGGTCGCTGGATTCTGTCCCGGTTGCTCCTCTTCCAGTCCAGCTCTCTGCTGTGGCCCGGGAAGGCAGTGGAGGATGGCCCAAGTGCTTGGGCCCTGCACCCGCGTGGGAGACCAGGAGGAAGCACCTGGCTCCTGGCTTCGGATCGGCGCAGCGTGCCAACTGTAGCAGCCATTTGGGGGGTGAACCAACGGAGGGAAGACCTTTCTCTCTGTCTCTCTCTCTGTGTCTAACTATGCCTGTCAAAAAATAATAATAATAATAATGGTTGTTTCCTGAATTATTCCTGGTCTCATCTGGGCAATTCCCATCTGTCTACTTTTTTGTAGCAACTGTGTTGTCTCTTGGCTTCCCCAGTGCTGTTGTCTGCCTGGCCTGCTACTGATGGTGTCATGGAAAAAGCAGGAGTCAGAAGATTGAAACTCTAATCACACTCTCCCCTCTGATGATTGCCTGATGACAGGTTAGTTGGCCTCTTTAACCTCAATTACTTGGCGGGAATTATAAAAGGCAAGGTCAAGGGGTCATCTTAAATTCTGACCACATTTCCTTAACTGTTGGGTGAACTACTTTTCATCACCCAGGGGCTGGCATAAATGCCTCTTCTATGCTAAGGAACCCCGGCATTCCCAGGCGGACATGCTGGTGTCATGATCACTGTGGGTCCCTATTATCTCACATTCTTATGCTTATCACATCATATTATACTTAGCTGTGTATGTCATTGTCTGAAATACATGTAAGAAATTGGGATATAGTGGTAGTCTCAGTTTCATTTTGCATACTGCAGATCCTATGTTAGTTGATACTTTGTGTATTAAAACCCCTTTCTAAATATTGTTTGCAGTAGTTGAAAGGGAAGCAGACCAGGTTACCTAGCAGGATCTTTTTTCCCAAGTAAGGGTGGTGGCTTAATGTCAAGTAACGCATGAGTTCCTTTTACATTGCATACTACTCTTGCACATTCAATAATGCAGGCCTTTAGTGCTTGTGGCATTTACACAAGAATTCAGATGTAAGATTAGAACTGCTATTCATGTACATTATGCATCTTATAAAAAGACTTATTTATTGATTTGAAAGGCAGAGTGACACAGAGAGGGAGAGAAAGAGAGAAAGATCTTTGACCTGCTGATTCACTCCTCAAATGGTCACAATGGAAGAGGCTGGGCCAGGCTGAAGCCAGAAGCCAGGAACTCCATTCAGTTCTACTATGTGGGTGACTAGGTCCCAATAGTTTCATCCAACAGGTTAGAAATATAATAAAGAATAATGTAATTTTAAAAAGTTCAATTTTAATAGTTATTTTGCATCTATTGCCCAAATGAATAAAGTGGGTGTGACCATAAATGAAACAAATAATTAAGAAAGTGTAGCAGCCAGCGCCACAGCTCAATAGGCTAATCCTCCGCCTGCGGCGCCGGCACCCCAGGTTCTAGTCTTGGTCGGGGTGCCGGATTCTGTCCCAGTTGCTCTTCTTCCAGGTCAGCTCTCTGCTGTGGCCCTGGAGTGCAGTGGAGGATGGCCCAAGTGCTTGGGCCCTGCACCCGCATGGGAGACCAGGAGAAGCACTGGCTCCTGGCTTTGGATCAGCACGGTGCACCGGCCACAGCGCGCCATCCGCGGTGGCCATTGGAGGGTGAACCAATGGAAAAGGGAGACGTTTCTCTCTCTCTCACTGTCCACTCTGCCTGTCAAATAAATAAATAAAAATGAAATTTAAAAAAAGAAAGAGTAGCATCAGCATCCATGTAAGAACTTCAGAATGGTCTTTCATTATAAATTACTTTCTATCCAGTGAAAGTTTGCTTTATAAAGGAAATAGAAAGAATTCATTCTTAATATGCTTGACTCTTCCTCCTGAGAATCAGTTCTGGGATTGTCCTTTTCTAGAACCCGTGAATCCAGTTTTCTGTATCATTCTCTTTATGTACACACAATGGAGATGCAAGCCATGTGAGGATTGCAGGATAGCACATGGATGTCAATGTGCATACAAGACTGAAAGAACAATTGTTTTTGCCTGGTTAGCAGTGTGAAATATACCCTGCTTCATCAATTTTTTGCAAAGAAAACTAGAATTTGAGTAATTCCATACTATAGGCTGAATTTCAGGATTCCTCATTTAGAAAAGAATGAGCATGGGAAATTATCCAGAACCACAGCTCTGCTGTTCCTCTCTGAATAAAGAAGTTGGAACTTGCTTCCCCATATTCTTTCATGCAGGACAGCACCATTCAGCAACTACTCTGAATCCATAACTTTCCAGATAACAGTCAGGAGAGAGGAAAAAAAGGCAACAACTCCTTACCTTTTAGCTTGTTTGCGGAGAACCTGGTTCTAAACTCTGCCAAAGGAATGCTGGAAATAATGGCACCAGTTAGGACAATATTTAACAAAGCGTTTTGAGCTGGCACCAAGCTTCCATTAATGGAATTAAGAAAGATCTGCCAGCATTCTGGGGAAGATGATTCCCACAGTTCCCCTCCAAAATGTTTTCAAATATGCAGGGGAAAAAGAGAGAGAGAGAGCGATGAATAGAGCAAAATGCCTCATGGGCAATTTTCCTAAGCTGGGATGAATTATGTTAGTTTCTGTTCCCTGATCAATACCTTCTCCCCAAGAAATATGTGGATAGCACTACTACATTTATCAGCAGAAAAATAGCCACTTGACCCTATGGCTGCACTTTTTGTTGATATTTTCAATAACATCTGGTCTCTAAAATTGTTGGCCCATTCCAGAGCCTCTTGCTCCGGCAGCTGCATGAATTTTGCCCACAGAGTAACTCCTCTCTCAGAGGTTAGGAAACCAGAACAACACCACTTTTCATTGCTAGATCACTTAACCACAAAGAGAATTCTAATAAGTTTCCATGGAAAGGCCCTTTGGCTTAAGAAATTCAGAAGGAAGAAGCACTATTGGCAAATGCATGCACTTGGTTGTGAGGAGATCTTGATTTAAGTTCTAACTCTATCTTTGAACCTCAGTCATACAAAAAGAAGATACTGTAAAGATGAAAATAAAGCACAATTATCTTAAAAATGTTTTTTATAAAATTACCTAAGTTACTCTATTTAACTCAGAAGTATCATATTGACCTGCTGGTCTGAAACACTTAGAATTTTAGGAAAATATGTAGGGGATGATGTTGTGGCATAACTAGTTAAGTCACTGCCAGTTATGTCAGCATTCCATATGGGAGCCAGGTTGAGTCCCAGATACTCCACTTCCGATCCACCTTCCTGCTTATGTACCTGGTAAAGCAGTGGAGGATGGCCTAAGTCGTTGGGCCCCTGCACCTATGTGGAAGACCCGGATGAAGCTCCTGGCTCCTGGCATCAGGCTGGCCCACCCCTGGCCATTGTGGCCATTTGGGGAGCAAACCTGTAGATGGAAGATTTTTTTCTCTCTCTCTCTCTCAGTCTCTGTAACTCTGACTTTAAAAACATCCCATTTGGGTGCCGGGTTCTAGTCCCTGTTGCTCCTCTTCCGGTCCAACTCTCTGCTGTGGCCCGGGAAGGCAGTGGAGGATGGCCCAGGTGCTTGGGCCCCTGCACCTGCATGGGAGACCAGGAGGAAGCACCTGGCTCCTGGCTTCAGATCGGTACAGCACGCCGGCAGTAGCAGCCATTTGGGGGGTGAACCAACGGAAAAGGAAGACCTTTCTCTCTGTCTCTCTCTCTCTCACTGTCTAACTCTGCCCGTCAAAAAAAAAAAAAAAAAAAAAAAAAAAGCAAAAACATATAATTATTAAAAGAAAAAGATATTCTTCATCTAAACATGTTTTAGACACTTCTCATTGTTGACAATATGTCAAAATAACACAGAATCCTTTAGTCTTCTAAATCTGATCTATTATGTGCCACAAGCTTGAGAAGGAGGTGAAGTTGACCTAACTGAAAAAATTATGCCACAACTTGGAGAAACCCCTGAAAAGAGCAGACAAATGAATTTAGATGTAGGAGAGACAAGCAGCTCAGGGAAGTTAGGGAGTATATACTACAAGGGAACAAGTTGGGAAAAAGCATTTCTGTTGTGCTCGCTTCTCACCACAACATTGTTCTGACAGAATCATTGGTCATTTCATCACAATTGCAAAAAAGACTGAGCAATGTCATATCACGTGCCCAGGAGGTAGGGAGCATGATACGGCATTTAGAGGTCCATGAGATGAGAATGTAAATGAGAAGGAATATTTATTTGTTTCTCCTGTTTATTACGTAAACTAGGTTATTACAATCAAGGAAAGGAACTCTTACATATAAGTAGTAGTAAGGGTGATAGAGCAGGGAGTTGAAGTGAGGGGTAGGGTTAACTGGTGGGAAGAAAGAAAATTGGTAATGGTTCAGTCTATATTTAATATCAATATTCTTTTTCCTGAAGCATATTCCCCAATACCCCTTAATATTTCAGGGATGTCACAAATCATGTTTAGCTTCTCTTAATGTAGACCCTATTACACAAGACACTGATGACTTCAGAGAAATATTAGCTCATAGTGAATAACAACAAATTTCAAGAGTTACTTGCCATCAAAGAAAGGTAATATGCTATGGGACCAGAATGAACACATTAGACACAAATTAATTTAAAATAAAAATAATAAATTTTTCAAGGAGCTATAAACACACATCATTATTTGAAATAGAGAAAATATTTTTTAAAAATTAACTAAAAATTAACACTGGATAAGGGAAACATAGTTGAAATAAAGTAGTTAATAGCTAAATTGAATAGCAATTTAGATGTGGCTAAAGAACAAATTAGTGCTCTAGGAAGTAGGTTGAAAAAAATTTTCTAAAATTACCAGAGAGAGAGAAAAGATTGCCAAAATATAAAAGTTACGGATAATTAGGGAAGACTTGCTAACATTCTTAAATAGTCAAAAAAGGAAGAAGAATTTCAAAGAAATTCCCTGAATGAAAGACTTAAAAGTAGAAAGTGCCAAACAGTATAGATAAAAAAAAAGCTATAACTAAACATATTATAATGACATTTAATAACATTGCATAATTTTAAAAATTAATGTTTACTGTTTAAAATGAGATCACAAAAGAACAAGAATCAGATCAGATTGACAATGGGCTAGTCTCCCTAATTTACATATTTTTCTTACAACACTTGATGTTGTAAGAAATTGTATTTCAAATTGTTTTAAAAAGAATTCTGAATCTATGATTTTAGATATAGCTAGTCTATAAATTTATTTTATTTAGTTAAAAATTAAGGAGAGGGGAGAGAGAGAGAGTGGGGGGGAGAGAGAGAGAGAGAAAGAGAGAGAATCAATCTCCCCATCTGTTCACTATTCAAATGCCCACCCTTGCCTGCACCAGCCAGTGCTGGGTCAGCCTGAAACCAGGTGCCAGAAACTCAATCCTGGTCTCCCACATGGGTGGCAGGGACTTAACTACTCGAGCTATCACCTGCTGCCTCCCAGAGTCTGTATTAGCAGGAAGCTGGAATGAGGAGTGGAGTCTGGATTCAAATCCAGGTACTCTGATATGAGATGCAGTTATCTCAGGTGGTGTCTTAATTGTTATGATAAACACCAGCTCTGCGTCTATTTTTTAATAGAGGCATGGAATAAACAGTTTTCCAAACATCTGTAAATTCTGGAAGTTTTTCTGCACAAAGAGCCGCTTTGAAAATATTTTACAGCAAGTTGTCTGACAAAAAGAAAATAAATGTAGAAAGACACCACAAGAAGTAGCAAAAAAGCATTAATAAAATTAGCAACATTTTATATTGGCTACCATAATTCAGAACTAAAACTCTGGGTGATGGCAATTGAGAGATGTGATATTTTATGCCTACACTCATGAGTTTAAAAAATTGAAGAGAAAAATAATCGTAAGTAAGGACTTTGGAATAATCATATGAAGAGAGAATTTGTAATAAAACATTCAGGCCAGGTAAAGATATGTTTTTAATTGAAGGCATGAAAGAAGAAAACATAATATAGAATGTGTGATAAATCCAAAACACTAAGTAAGGTTTTATAAATAAGTATTTAACCCTACTTTAGTATATATGTGAATAAAGGTAAAAAACTAGATTATAACAACATGAAATTATAATGCTACAATAGAAAATTATAGCATTTTTATGACAAAAGACATGCTTAAAACAAAAAGATATGAAAACATTAGAAATAATGGAATGAGAAACTATTAACTAAAGAAAGAAAGAAAGAAAGCCAGATATGAATTTTAATATTAGAGAAAAAGAATGTATGGTTAAATAAAAAAGATAAGTAAGAAGTATATAAAAATCAAAACACTGACAAACGATTATCGGGAACCAAATATGCACCCACAAATGTAAACTTAAAATATTTAAAGCAACAATTGAAATAATTATAGTGAGAATGATCAACATATATTTGAAGAAATATATAAAATTAAATTTTGAAGTCAAAAATATTAACACAAAGCAATAATTTGGAGGAACATAAGACTGTTCAGGGAGAAGAATGTTTCACATAAACTATCATATTGCTAGAGAGATAAGATATTTCCCTCATAAAACAATCAGATATTATAGTACAAATACAAGACAGGAACAAAGCAAAAATGGTCCACTGAAATGGTTGAGAAGAACTGAATTGGAAAATTGTATATAAATATAAAAATGATCAGTTAAAACTTTTGAATAGTTTTTTCTATGTGAAAGGAGTAACATAAGGGAAACATTACATAATGTATTGCTATTACTATTACTGTTATATGCCTATGTAGAAATAGATAAATGACTAATGGATTTCCTAAACTATGAGGACATCACATGTATCTCTCAGTTGATGCAAATACTGTCTATTGAAGACTCACAGGTGAGTCTCCTGTTGGGAATTGCCCTCAATATCAAGGAACTCCCCTCCCCAAATTTATGACTTGCCTAAGATTATGGCCTCTTCAAATGACCAAAGGTGAATAGCTGACTGATGTGAAAATTAAAAGATTGACCCCATTTTCTTTTATTTAGGACAACAGTAAACTCCTACAGAATCAGCTAAGGTGTCAATCAAGTGTACTGAAGCTCAGCTTCTCTTATGCCCTATCTTGTGTTATTCATTTCCTATAGGTTTGTTGTCCCAAAGCACTTCCCAATAAAGGTACTGCATGCAAGTTTCTGTGTCAGAATTTGTACAAATGTCCTGCAAGTATTTTATATGAAAGGCACCTCATTCAAGTGAAATGCAAATGAAAACAATGAAATATCGATATTCATTAATGGACAAAAATTAGTTAATACCAAGGCAAGTTTAGATGGGGAAAATCTCTTCCATTTAATTGGGATGTTTAGACCATTTACATGTGATATGATTGTTGGTATGGCCAGGTTTTGATCTATCAGCTTGTTCCTATTTTTTCTATACTTTGTTCCCTCTGTCTTACTTATCCACCCTTTGCTTATGCATGATTTTGTGGTATGATGCACTGGCCTTTGAAAAATATTTCTACAGCTAGTGCTGTGGCATAGCTGGTAAAGCTGCTGTATGCAGTGCCAGTATCCAATAAGGGCTCCGATTTGAGTCTTGGCTGTTCCACCTCCAGTCCAGCTTCCTGCTGTGCACCTGTGAAAGCAACAGAAGATGGCCCAAGTACTTGGGTCCCTGTACCCATGTGGGAGGTCTGGAAGAAGCTCCTGGCTCCTGGCTTTGAATTGGCCCAGCTCCAGCCATTTGGGGAGTGTACCAAAGGATGGAAGATCTCTCTCTCTCTCTCTCTCTCTCTCTCTCTAACTGCCTTTCAAATAAATATAAAAACAATTGCAATGACTGCATTTCTGTTGCTTTAAAAAAAGGAAAAATAAAAATAAAAAATATTGATTCCCTGATGTATACAGACCCTCTGAATGTTGACAGCAATCATTATAGCATTGAAACAGTCACATACATCAACATTCCCAGCAGGCTCATCAAGAAAGCAGTTAAGTAATGGGAGATGGTGAAATTCACGATGGTAGACACCAGTTTTTTAAAAACCAGATTTTGCTGGAGATTTCAAACTTTGCCACTGGCAACAAATACTGTCCATCATACCTTGTGAAATGACTGATTCACTTTGTTCATTTTCAAAAAAAAGTCTTTAAAATAACCTAATCCAGATAACCACAATTTGTGATTCATTCTTGTGAGTAAATGTGGTATTTAGTCAAAAAACCGGGTGGTTCTATTCAAAGAACAGCACAAATGATTTTCCTTGAGATAGCCATTGCACTTCAGTATGCAGTAGAAGTGCTTTATATATAGTTTCTGTTATGTTGAACAGAATCTTAGAAAGACATAATACTTAAGTGTTGGGATTCAATACAATTAATAATTCTAGTTGCCTAAGCAAGGGCATTATAAAGTGAAATTGGAATTTTTAAACTACAGTTATGACAGAAAAAATATGAACATAAACATAGTTTATTGAAACTGCCTTGATTTGTTCTAAGATACCAGACATTTACCCACAATTGCTTTTCACCATCAGTGCAAATTTCAACCCAGTAAAAAGAGCAAATAATACCTTAATACTGTGGTTTACATACTGTGCACCCACATCCTCTGGAGTGCCATTATACACTCACAGGCTATTACTAGATATTTTAAGATTTCAAGTTAAAATTAATAATATTCAATATCTACTGTACATTGTACAAGATAGTGTCTTAAGATAATTCAGTTTCAAAGTGGATTCCACTATACTATTCTTTATGATAACATGTCTTTGATAGCTGAGTTTTCAGTGCTTCCTGTCATAAAAAATTATTCAAAGTAGTAAACGATAGCAAGCCACAGTTAATATTGGTATTAGGATCGGGTGATGTCCATAAGGCTTTCACAGATTACCTATCAACACTACAATAAAATATCTAAGGCAACTACTTTATAAAATGAAAAGGTTTACTTGGCTCACAGTTTTGGAGGTTCTCAAGTGTAAGATTGGGTGACTCCATTGATCTAGTGACTATCAGGGTAGCAGATGGTGTATAATATAGTGTGTACTGAGAAAGGTTCACAGCCAGCCAAGAAGCAGAGAGAGAGAGAGAGTGGATCCTGAATCAGGCTTTAATTACAACCCTCTCATGAGAATCACTTTGTAAGGGCACACCCCTAGTAACCTAAGGACCTCCCTCAAGGTCCCACCTCCGTAAGTTTCCATCTCTTCCCAGTGTTACCATCCTGCAGGCCAAATCTTCAACAACTGGACCACTGGGAAACATTCAACATCCAAACTAATATCCAAATCACTGCAATCTATATGGGCAATCTCTTTCTGACACTGAGCATAGGACCTAAGAAGGGAAAGTGATAGTGTTACTGTTTTCTTATCAACATTGTACTTACTTCTCAGTTTGTGACAGGTGAAAGGCAACATGGTTTTCTTAGTTTCACAAAATAACTTTAAAGTCTGCCTTTATTTAGCCCCAGTTCAAAGGATAGGAAGATTTTGTGAACCAGGGAAGTTCTAGCATCTGGAGCATTGTTCTCTTTTCCAGAAGGGCTTGTGTCCTGCCTGTCATTTTTCCTTCTCAAGTAGAATCCCTCTCCCAGGATCAGCTCTGCATATAACCTGAAGAGACAGGAGGCAGTTTTCTATGCCTGGATGACTCAGACAAGGAAGCTTGACAATCGAGCAGCAGCCACTTGGTCATTCAGCATGGGAGCTGAGCAGCCCCTCATCCTCAGGCTGAACCCACATGGCCTAATGTGAATCAGAGATATCCAATCACACTTGTCTTTGAAAAAAGCCTGGGGTTCTCTAGTTTGAACTGATCCTTAAGCCAAAGATTCAGGCCATTTGCAGAGATCTTGGCAATAGGAGCCTCAGCTGTCAACAAGCAGAAGCAGTGAGTTAACACGAACACATTCAGTGAGGTGAAGTTCAGGGAAATCTATTTTCCAAATCCTACATCAAGACACCGACATTTTTGATGGTGCTTTAGAAAGAAGCTGGCTCTTTCCAGGATAATTTTTCCCAAAGAGTATAAGATCTTTGTTTTGTGCTTCATCAATTAGCAGTTCTGAAAGGAGAGTGACGTAAGTTTACTTTTGAATTATCTATGAAATAATACTTTGCTAAAAAGAACCATGTAAATGAAAAGATCATTGAACAGACAAGGGTTTGGTGCATGGTCTACCACTTGCTGCCATAACAGTTTTTTTTTTTAAGATCTATTTACTTATTTAAACATCAGATTTACAGAGAAAGATGGAGACAGAGAGAGATCATCCATCCACTGGTATGCTCCACAGATGACTACAACAGCTAGAGCTGAGCCCCACTGAAGCCTGGAGCCAGGAATTTCATCTGAGTCTTCCACATGGGTGGCAGGGACCCAAACAATTGGGCTATATTCCCCTGCTTTTCCCAAACCATTAGCAGGCAGCTGGATCAGAAGTGGAGCAGCTGGGACACATACTACTACCCATATACGAAGCTGGCATTGCAGGCAGTGGCTTTACCCTCTGTGCCACACCAATCATTTTTTTTAAAAAAATTTATTTGTGTATTTGAAAGAAAGAGTTACAGAGAGGCAGAGGCAGAGAGAGAGAGAGGAGCCTTCCATCTGCAGACTCACTCCCCAAAATGGCTGCCACAGTGGGAGATCATCCGATCTGAAGCCAGTAACCAGGAGCTTCTTCCAGGTCTCCCACACAGGCACAGGGGCTCAAGGAGTTGGGCCATCTTCCGCTGCTTTCCCAGGCCATAGAAGAGAGCTGGATCGGAAGAGGAGACTCGAACCAATGCCCCTATGGGATGCCAGCACTGCATGAGGCGGCTTTACCTTCTATGACACAGCGCCAGTCCCAACATGGCAACCATTTTTAAAATTGGGTTTTTAAAAAATAGTTTATCAATGTTTGAAAAGTAGATGAGAGAGAGAGAGAGAGAGAACGCTTGCATTCACTGGTTCACTCTCCAAGTGACCACAA
Organism: Lepus europaeus; assembly: GCF_033115175.1. Lineage (NCBI taxonomy): Eukaryota > Metazoa > Chordata > Mammalia > Lagomorpha > Leporidae > Lepus > Lepus europaeus. The sequence continues at coordinate 32,648,619 of NC_084840.1, forward strand.
CAGCCAGGTTGGGTCAGGCCAAATTCAGAAGCCCAGAAATCCATCCAAGTCTCCTATATGGGTGTCAGGGTGGGGACCAAGTACTTGGGCCATGTTTCACTGCCTTCCAAGATATATAAGCAGGAAGCTGGATCTGAAGCAGAGCAGCCGGGACCTGAGCTCACACTCTGATATGGGATGCCGGCATGACAAGCAATGGCTGTCTTAATCTGCTGCATCACAACACTGGTTCTGGTAATAGGATGTCCTACATTTTATTTTCTGTGTCTTTACTTTCTATGCTGCTATCCAGATCCTCATTATCTCCTTGCCTCCAAGATTTCTGCAGGCCAGAAAGCAGGAGCTACATGAAATCAACATATCTTCTCATATTTCATCAAACTGCTTGAAGAGAGTTTAGTTACTAAGTCTTAAATGATGAAGTCTTTCCTTAATTGTTCTGCCTGTCATATTCCCTAGGACTCCCCACCAAATCAAGGCTAAGGACAGAAAAGAAGCACATTGATTGAAAGATGCCTGTGAATGTGAAAAAGGCCTTTGAACACAGTGATAAAGCTTGTTGGAAGAAATGATCTTCATTGCAATAAAATAAAACAATAGAATGGAGTTAATACATCATAACATTGCAGCACTACCATTAAGTTTCTGATTTCCTAGGATCAGAATGTCAGATTCACTAGAAATTTTGATTATCATCTGTAACCTTTTCAACTTTCAGTTGAAGAAACCGACTTTCTGATTTTAGGACCAATAGTTACAAATACTTCAAATCCTGATCTATAGCTTTTTAAAAAAAAAAATGAGTATAGCAGTCTGTCACATAAAGAGATGAAAGTCCTTCTGAAGTTACTAGTTGTTGAACTTGGGCTTTACTTGCAGTTCAATTTTTGCCAAGTTCTTAGCACAGTTACACTCTTACAGTGCTATCTCTGTGCTCCCTTTCCCATACCATAGAAATGTGAAATTTGAGAATGCAGTGTAACATGAAGTTTCCCTTCACTGACATTGATTTTATTCTGGTTAGCTTTAATGTATATCAGCTGATTGCAATTAGAGATTAACTGAATTGATACCTCTTGAGTCAAAGTGACTCCTGAATATGGAACAAAGCAAGCCTGACATCCTTTTTTCTATTAATCTTTAAAAAAATATATTTGTGTCAATCTAAGAGGAAATAAAAGCCTTGAGTCTGTTAAACAAGTGATTTGATATACTGAAGGAGGTTTGCAAAAATTCCATGGTGATTTTCCAGGAATGATTCTCAGAACACTGAAGAATTCTCCCTAGGAAAGCTACTGCTTTTGTGACAATTGAAAAAGTAGAGTCAGGAAGCCAGTACTGAGACTATTCCATTGGTTTACCTAATAACCCTAACCAAATGTGACCCAAAATCAGAGTTACTATTACCACTCACACACAACTAGTTCTTAGCAGCCATTTTTACTTTTTGTTGCTCAGTATTGGAAGCCACGAAGTTAGAAGTAAGTTTGCCCATACCCACATGCACCTATGTTGATAGTTGCAGAGTAGGTTACGCCCATGAATTACGGTGACATAAAATCCAGCATGTGCAAGAGAGGCCAAATTTTCTTGCTTAAAAAGAGTGCTTATATTCCTGCTGCTTTGATTGACTTTTGCTAGAAAGAAGGATCATGGATCTGTGAGTATTTTCTGAAGCAGGGTTCCAGTGTTCAAGTTCTACTTATTTTTCAGGAATGAATTGGTGTGGTGATCAATGTCAGTGTCCCATTGTGGCCAACAGTTTCCTAACTATTAAGAACTAGTTGCAAGGGGCAGATGTTATGCCACCGTGTATTAACTACCACTTGCAATGTTTGAATACCATATCAGGTATCCAGGCTACTGTTTTTCTGATTCAGCTAAAATGCCTGAGAAGCAGCACACAATAGGTCAAGTACTTGGGTTCCTGCCACCCACATGGGAAACCATGACAGAGTCTGTGGCTCCTGGCTTTTTTTATTTTTAAAAAATGATTGATTGATTTATTGATTGGTTTGAAACGCAGAGTTACAGAGAGAGGAAGGGAAGGGGAAAGAGACAGAGAGGGAGATAGAGATCGTTCTTCCATCCATTGGTTCACTTCTCAAGCTGTCACAATGGCCAGGGCTAGACCAGGGTGAAGTCAGGAGCCTCATCCCGCTCTCTTATGTGGGGGCAGGGGTCCAAACACTTTGAGCCATCTTTTGCTGCATTCCCAGGTGCAGTAATAGAAAGCTGGATCAAAAGTGAAGCAGCCAGGACTCGAACTAGTGCTGATATGGGATGTTGGCATTGCAGGCAGGCAGCTTAACCCACTGCAACTCAAGCCAGACGCTGTCTCCCGGCTTTGGCTGGCCCAGTCCTGGCTGTTGCAATAATTTGAGGGATGAACAGCAAAGAGAAGATTTCTCCCCACCATCGCCTTCTCTCTAGCACTCTGCCTTTCAAATAAATAAACATTTTCTGCTTCTTTTTCTCTCTTTTTCTTTATCTCTCTCTCCTCCTTCTTCCTTCTCTATCTATCTCTCTGTCTAAGAACTAGATTCTGTGTATGTCACAGTTCAGCAGAAAAAAAAAACAGAAGTAATAGAATGTATATATAAAGATATTTATTTTAAAGGGTTGTATCATAGGATTTTGGAGCATAGAAAATCTGAAAACTGCAGAGCAAGTTGGCAAGCTGGAAACCCAGGGAAGTGTCCATGTTGTAGATCAACTCCAAAGGTTGTCAGAATGGAGATGTGGGAAAAGTCAAAGAAGTGTGAAGGCCTTCAGTTTGCAAAACTCCCTCTTCTCCAGGGAAGATCAGTCTGTTGTGCTATTCAGATCCTCACCTGGCTGCATGAGTCCCACTCACATTACAGACAGCAATCTGCTCTACTCAAAGTCCACTGGTTTAAATGTAATCTTTCATAGCCAAAAATATCTTTCACAGGCACATCAGGAGCATATTTGACTAAATATCTGGGCACTATGGCCCAGTGAAGTTGACAGATAACATTCACCATCACCAGGTTGAAGCTGAACTCAAGTTGAAAAGGCCCAATCATGAATTTCATCATTAGGAATCTAAACTTCCATCTGAAGGTGAAATGGAACCATCAATGAGTTTTAAGCAGGAGTGTCATTTGAGCAGATTCATGAGTAGGAAAAATAGCTCTGCTAAGAATGTAGAGAGCAGAAAAGGGTAATGAAGTGGCATATGGATGATTCCTCTCTCTCTCTCTCTTCCTCTCTCTCTCTCTCAACTCTTCCTTTAAAATAAATAAATAATCATAAAAAAACTTTTAAGCATAATTCCAAGATGAGCTAAAAGCACAACCCTTTACATGGGAAACTCCCTCCCCTTGAGTTCTGGTAGGACAGGCAGCTATGATTGACATTACTCCTATGATTTTATTATTTCATATAGATGAGGTTAAGGATTTTACAGATGTATTTATTAATTGACTTTAAATTAATAGAAAGGGGGCACTCTTGGGTGGGCCTGACCTATTCAGGGGAGCCCTTACAACAAAGTCTAAAAAGGTAAGGAATAGAAGAAGGAGCACCAAATGTTCTGCAGCTGCACTTAAAGAAGCAAATCACTTTGGTGTGGCGAGAGCCATGTGGCATGGGACATGTGATTGAAAGTTTCCATCGTACAAGCACAAATAACTGAATGCTGCAACATAGCATTAGAGAGGATTGTCACACTGACCAATGCCTTGACTTCAGCCTGTGGAATCTTGAACCGACGATATATTGGTTCCTGTCTGGATTTCTGATTTACAGAACTGTTAGGTAGCAAGTAGTACTGTTTTAAGTCTCTAAGTCTGGGGTAATTTCTTATGCAGCAATAAACAACCAGTATAATCACTTAAAATGTCTCTTTTGAGAGATCTTCTTTGGTTTTCTGTTCTCTTCAAATGGAATTCATTATTTTTCTTTCTATATCACCACTGTCTGTTACACATATTTATGCCACTGCATTATGTTGTATTGTAATATATTTGCCTGTGATTTGCTATTTTCTTCTAGATTAAAAGATAATGTTGTATCTCTGTCATGGAGCCCTAGAACATTGAATGAAATGTAGCAAGCACTTAATAAATTAGGGACTTGGACTGATGAAAAACAATAAATATCTCCTTAAGAGAACTTGGGAAATCCAATGGTGGCTTAATTTTTAACATGTTGGTGGCTATAACACTACAGGTAACTGAATGAAGAAGACATTATACCAATATGTTAGACTTCTGGAAGCTTGTAGAAGTTTCTTATGAAAGAAGACAATAAACAATTTTATGGAACAATCCACGTATAATCCCTGAGTTAGGAATTGATTCGCTGCTAAGAGTCTCTCTGTTGTCAGAAGACATAATACCTAGAAAATATAAAGAACACAACAGAAAAAAATAGCTGCTCTAGCTAGGAATGCAAGCTTCCTCACATTTGGTAGCAGTTTAAAGAGATGTTTCCCACTTTGAATGAGATGAGATAGGTGGTGATAGGAATAGTGTCTGAGGAGAGTCCAGAAGAATGTGAGTAGTTGGATTTAATCTGAACAACAGACAGTTATGTGCTTCCAACATTTAGACTAGAAAAAGAGGTGTAAGCACAGACTGCCAAAAGCCATCATCTGTGATCAGTAGGTTGATTCTCCCTTCAGAGGAAGGTGAAAAGTTGAAGGAACCATCTCATTAGCTCACACTAATTTGAATCAAGGAAGTGGTAATGATAACAATACTGCCTAGAATCAAGGATAAAGAAAAAAAAATGAATAATAAGTGAGTTAAATGCAAAAAACACAAAATGACCCTTCAGACTTTATGATCCCATCACTGTGCTTCCTGAATAATGGAGCACAAATGTGAAAAAGACTTTTTAAAAGGTTCTGTATTGTATTCCATGATAGATATTTGAACAAAAATATCTTGGTCAATTTCACATGAAACTAGTTGGTACTGAAGCTTACAATAGACCGGTACCATGGTTTTTATGTCTCACTGTTTACCCCGCACAAGTGGAATGCTTGAGAAATAACAATCAATAAATATTTGATGACTGAATGACTTTCTAGGGAAACATGTTCTAAAGCAAAAAATAATAGCAAAATCTTGATAAATGCAATCACTGAAATCTATAGCCGGCCCACCTCTTCCCTCTCCCTTTTTCAAGAGATTAATTGTACTACTTAACATTTGTAAAGCTTTCCTGACACATCAAAATTGCCAGAAGGGAATTTGTAGTGAAAATCTAATTCATTATTATTAATAGATTGCCTGTGGTCCTTGCTATTCCTTAGAGATGGGCAGACAGGAGAAAAAGAAAAATTCACTTTCAGTATTTTTCTCAATGTCTTAATTTGGGAAAATTCAGAGGTTTTTTCGGTGGTTCATTCTGAGGTCTGGGCAAAGGTTCAAGCCCATTCCTGAGTTATCTAAACTGATTCATCCTCCCCCGTCCAAAGCCAACAATTGCAGAGGTTTGTGCAGTACTCTGCCCTCGCTCTACTTAGTGCTGAGAGGTTTTTAATCTTCCTCTTGTTGGTCTCCTTATCTTCTGGTGCTTCTCTGTCTCATCCCCTTTTACAGAGGCTCCCAACCTAATCAACATCTCCTGCAGCTGATGACAGACACAAGAAGCAGATGAACTAAAAGGTTAATGGAAGGGGAATGGTAAGTCCAGACTGACATAGAGAAAGAAAAGGCAGCTGGAAGTTTTGATGGTTACATGCGAGCAGAGATAGCTGAAAAAGTATTTAGAGATCTTGGAAACAGAGTAAAAAAAAAAAAAAAAAAAAAAAAAAAGGCTTTGGGCAGGTCAGATGGTCATTCTGTCAATCCCAAAGAAAGTTATTTATGTTAAAATTTCCCAAAGAACTTTGTCAATATCTGATAATGACTTGTCAATTCCTTCACTGGAGAATTCCTTCATCTGGAGTTCATTTGCTCCATTCCCAGTGTTCATTCTTATTTGAACAATTTTATTAATATTTTCTAATATTTATTTTATTTATTCGAAAAGCAGAGTTATGAGGCAGGGTGGGGGAAAAAGAGAGGGAGAGAAAGAGAGAGAGAGAGAGATTTTTCAACTACTGGTTACTCCCCAAATGCCTACAATAGCTAGGGCTGGGACAGGCTTATCACAAGTTAGGATCTTCATCTGGGTATTCTACATGGGTGTCAGCAGTCTGAGTACTTGAGCAACTTTCCACTGATTTCCCAGACATATAAGCAAATAACTAGATCAGAAGTGGAACAGCCAGGATACAAACTGGTCCTAATGTGGAATGCTGTAGTTGCAGGCTGTGGCTTAACCTGCTATGCCACAATGTGGGCCTCTATCTGTATTTGTTGGATTGTGGAGAATTGGAGTTCTCTTGGTGAGATTCTCAATCAGGATTTTCAGTAATAAATATGTGACATATTGTCAGCCAAGTAGACTCTTTCTGTTAGCTTGGAGAATGGAGTGAAACAAGGATGAAAAAAATGAATGGAGTTATCCCAACACATTGATAGTGTGTAGGAATGAATGGCTCCCTACGTTCTGTCTTTCTGAATTTCTTCTGGCTTTCTTTCCAATACTCCCATGCCCTACTCTGTATTCTTTCAACAAATTATCTATTACTTCTAAGTTAGACTTAGCTCCTTCTGCTTGCCACCAAAGAGCTGTGGCAAGCATCCATATTATCTTTATTATGTGGCATTTTTGCAAGAGAATATGCAATTATTGAAAACATAGATGTATCACCAGTTCTGCAACAACAGCACAGAGTAGACAAAAGAATAAAAAGCTAAAGAAAATTGCTGTAGTTCAAGCTGCTTATTAATACAGTCTTGTGCTATTACAGAACTTCCCAAGTGATATAACTATGGAGGTTGAACTCCCCCTATATACACATTGTTGCCTTTGGTTCTAATTGGGATATAGGGTTTTATGCAAATTAGTAGTAGGTATAATTTCAGTACTTTCAAGAGGAAAACAGCTTCCTCTGAGAGAACAAGACATTCAGATGTTTTTCTCAGGACACAAGCGCAACAGATATGGGGTAGTATGCTTCTGGTTTTTGTCATTTACCAGAGTCAGTGCCTGACAACATGGTGGGATTGCCTAGATTCTTATGAGACAGGATAGAATCAGAACTCACAAAAAGCAAGCCCCTCCTGACATGACAGGTATTCATTTCTTGATCTCACATGTAGCCATCTCTGGTTCCAAACCAATCAGTAACAAGCAACATCCTGACCTAAAGACAAAAGATCCTTGTCTGCACTATTACGGATTTGCCCAACCTGCATGCATTCTCAGAATATCCAGTGTGATTCATATACAGCATCCCTAGGATGGCCGTGGTGAGCAACACTGTCATTTTGATCTTGTGTGCAAAAAACCCAACAGCGCTTGCCCAGATGCAACTCAAAGTGTCATGTGTTGAGGAGAAAATGCCATTCCTCCTCAACCCAGTAAAAGCAACTATTTGGCTCCTGTCAGCAGAACGTCTTCCCATCATGCTGTCTCCCATGTGCTGAAGCATAAGCCCCCACTAAACCTTGTCTAGAATGCATATTGATCTCTTGTGAATTGATATTTGCAACTGAGCCAAAGAATCTGGAGTTGGTAACACCTGGACATGAGTATGAAAAATTGGAGGTAAGCAATAAATATATTGGATTTTGTGAAGGAGATCATTGTGGTCTGTGGTATCCAGGGAAGGTTTTGTGGACAAGGAAAGGTTTGATTTGGATTTAGAATGATGAATAATATTTGAAAAGAAAGAAGAGGAAAGGCCTTCCAAGTATGATGAAGGGGATGAATGAAAGCATTTAGGCAGAAAACGACCAAGCACATTAAGAGGACAGTATATACAAGAGTAAGGTGGAAAGGGAGAAGCCAGAGGAGTTTGTAGAGGAAGCAGTGAGAAGAATATGTTCTGGTTGAGTGGTTGGATAGTTCAGCTAAGGCATTTGGGTTTTGTCAACTAGTTTCTTGTAAATTTTGGAGTATAGAAGTAAGGTCATGAAATAATGCCTTGAAACTTTATTCTGGAAGGGAAGACTTAGAGAAACTAAAGGGAAAGATGGTTGAATAACTGCTGATATAGGTAGATTTGGAAAAGGGGCCGACATTGTGGCATAGGGGGTAAAGTTGCCACCTGCAATGCCAGCAACACAGATGGGCACCAGCAACACATCATATCCAGGCTGCTCCACTTCCTATTCAGCTCTCTGATAAAGTCCATGGGAAAGGAATGGAAGATGGCCCAAGTGCTCAGGCCCTGTTACCCATGTGGGAGACAAGGAAAAAATCTCCTGCTTCCTGGCTTCAGCCTGGGCCAGCTGTGGTCATTGCAGCCATCAAGGAAGTGACTCAAGCAGATGGAAGATCTCTCTCTGTCTTCCCCTCTTTCTGTAACTCTGAATTTCAAATAAATAAATAAATCTTAAGGAATTATTTGGAGTGAAATTCAACTCCAGGATATAATTTTTGATTGCCACTTGCTTTGTTACAAAATTCCTGATATCAGTTGATTTTCTAATGGCTCTCCCATTTGTTCTCAAAGTAAAGGTGGAAACTTTCTAATTGTTTGATGATTCTAATTGATTAGAATACAAATAATGAAAATTTCATTTTTTAATTGCTCAGCTTATTTTGAGTTTCAGACAGACCACAGGTATTATAATAAATGCTGTATGTGAATGACCGATTCTTGTCATTCACATTAGGGAATGGGGATTTATCTTGGCTATTATTTGTTGCTGTTTTCACCTGACTTTTAGAAGGACATTCAGTAAAATTATTTAATGTCTTTATGGGCTATCAAAGCTTTGCTTGGCCAGGTATCAGAAATTTAGGGGAAATAATCTTTTTAGAAATGGAAAATATAAGTAAAAGCATTCTTGCAAATCACCCATTGAAGAGGAAAATAAGTTGTCTTGCATGTGAGCTTCAGTCACTCAGTAGTAACTGACTAGAGCCCTGAGCTGAACCAATCCTAAGGATCTGTCTGGGCTCAGTGGAAAAGAGCCATATCTGATTAGGAGCACCTTACTTGACAGATGAGAACTCAGGGCTGCTCAGTTGAGGAGTCAGCAGAGCTAGATTTACTCTAAGTCAAGCATGATTTTCCTTACAATGTGGATAGCAGATCTCAGGGAAGTCACAAGTATCCATTCAAATTTTCCTGGGAGACTTAGTAATTCATCCTAAATATAGAGAAATAACATTCTTCTGTGCTATGTGCATGATAGGGTGGGAGAGAGGATCCATAAGTGTGAGAAAGAAGCAGAGATCTATATGCTGGAGATTAAAATGGAATCAGAATGGCTTTAGAAATCAACTTCTAATATAATATGGTGATCATCTGTAATAGAGCAAAAAATAGAGATGCTATTGGATAAGGATTTATTTTTTAAACTTACAAATTGATATTTACTAGCATTTTAGAAAATGCATCATTTAGTCATTGCATCATTTAGTTCTGAAAAAAAAAACTAAATGATATGAAATTGAAAATGTCATTGAAATTCAAAATACCTGTTTAACAAACTTAAAAGTACTAAACAAATATAAGACACTGATATTATTATTTGACCTAGATTTTTAAGGCATATAAAGGTTTCCCTGATCATTATTTATTATTTTGATAGACACTCTGGTTCATACTTTAGAATTCTGGGATTATCAATTAAAGTCTATCATTTAAATGACATTTAATTATCAGTTGTAAATATTCAATAACACAATGAGCTTAATTGTACTAAAAGCCAGTATTTTAAACGCTGATAAAGCAGACTAATTGAAATTAGAGAATCATATTATGAAAACTACAAATTGCCACAAAAAGGACATTTTTAGCATTGAAGATTAAGTTCAGTTTAAATGATTATTTAATACAGATTTTTTGAGATGATGGGAGAGAAAATGAGAAGAATGTATTACATATTGAGGTAAGTCAGAAATGAGGAAAAGGGATATATATAAAAAATCCTCTGTAAATTTTGGTTCAATTTTTACAAGTGTTTAATTAATAAAGAGCATTTGTCTTCTAATAATTCAAGAATAGTTCAATAATTCCATCAAGCACAGATATTGTATTGTACCAATACGACTCTTGGATGCCTGCTCCCAAGTGATAAATTTGGAAATTTTCAGTGCAGTCACATAAAATGAGAAAATAATTTTAAAAATTTGCCATCATTATCATCACAACACATTTACTTATTGAGTATATACAGTGAGCAAGAGACTCCATTTACACAAAGATAAACAAGAGCTTGTGTTCACACAAATGTCTTTATAAAATGGTAAACATATGCTTTAAAAATAAGTGTATTTGGAAATAATAGGAAGGAAAACAATATCATAGCACTTAAAAATCAAGATTAGGTCAAATATGTGTGCACTGAAATACTGCTTTTCAAATGATATGTACTCTTCAGTGATGTTAAATGAAGTCCAAAATGTTTCTTTTCTGTGGTGCAGTAGTTGGGTCACTTGGTTTTGTTATTTGACACCCCCGTGACCTGGATTCCACACCCCCCACACTCTTCCCACTCCTCCCCCTGGACAGCTGGTGTCTGGGCGTGGGGCTAAAGAGAGGCTGTTGCACAACACCACACAGCAAGAAAGGGACAGGCTCTGGCAACAGGGCCCCCAGAGATGCAATCCAGCTGCTTTTAAAGGGATCCCATGGCATGTCCCCACCCTGCCCTTGACGAAATCAATTTTGGAAGCATTACAAGATCAACTTGCTCATCTGTGCAGAGGCATCCAATATAGGCAGCACAGTCTGTAGCAATAAAGGGAACCAAGAGCTGTTAAGGTCCAAGAACTTAGGTTTCTACCACCCACATGAAGGATTCAGATGGAGTTCCCGGCTCCCAGTTTTGACCTGACCCAACTCATGCTATTGTGGATATTTGGGGAGTGAAACAAATGGATAGAAGATCTCTCTGTCTGTCTCTTGCTGCCTGCCTTTCAAATAAAAACAAATAAATCTTGAAAAAAATAAAAGACCAGCTTTTTACTGCAATATTCCATGATACTGGGCAAGTTGTGAAACTTTCTGTTCTTTAACTAAAAAAACTCACCAAAAACCTGTTCCTATTCTAGAAAAAAAAATGTGAGAACACTCCAGGAGTATGAAGGGGAAGGTTTGGGCAATAATACGCAGAACATTGTCATTGTCCTGAAGAAAAAAATGAGAAATGATAAAAGTTATAATTAATTCATAGACATTTTAAATTCTGAGAAACTCAGAACAAAGTTTCGGAACAAAGTTTAGTAGGATGAATATGACCATGTAAAGTGAGAACTGCTTATTCTTATCAAATTATCTGATTAAATAATCATTAAATATGTGTGGGGGGTTAGATTTCAGATCATATTTTCAAATATCTCTTTTTGGCCAACAACAGTGATATGAAATGAACATGGCAGCCAACATGATCACTACCTTGTAAATAAAAATGCTGAAGTGAAGTGCAGCCCAATTGTGCCAGATGTAGAGTTAAGGCATTAAAATGTGACCAGGAAAAGTGAATTCAAGGATAGATTTTTATCCTGAGAAGCATTCTTGAAGTTTCTATCAGGCATTTCACTCTCACATGTGGATGTCTAAATCAGCCAGTGCTAAGAGACTCATTTTAAGAAGTCAAGTTGGAAAAAATATGTCTTTAAAACTAGGAAAGATGGCGGGGGGGGTAAAAGGAGTAGGGAAAACAGGTATGTAGTCAGAGTTAGATAGAAGGAATAAGTTCCTAGTGTCACACAGCTTAGTGGAGTGACTATAGTTTGCAAAAACCTATTGCATATTTTAAGAACAAATAGAAGAATGGAGCTCCATGGCTCTAATCATAAAGCAATATAAAAGAAGGGGAAATGCTGATTACTCTGATTTGATCAGGACACATTTGTTACGGTGTAGCTCATAAAGAAGTACAGTCATTGCTACAAGTATTTTTTAAATGCACTTTGTAAGGATGTTCACTTAAAAAGAACCAAAGCAATAGAAACTGTAAAGCCAATGATAGGGTTTTATGTAAATCATCAAGATGCTGAGTGGTTTCTTTATGAAAGTTTGGGTAAAGTGAAAATACAGCCGTGACTTCCAGCAAGCTATGGAGGAGCATTCATCAGTTGAAGGCCCTCTTTTTCCTTTGCTTCAATTCCCTAGCCTTCAAACATATCATTCTGAAATAATTTTCAAGAAATACATAGAAGTTGTAAGAAATATAACCTGAAAATACATAACCTACTATCCATTTCCTGAACTCTGTAATTTCATGGCAGCTATATTTCCCTTCTAAATATATCTTCTTCCATTCCCAAAAAAGAAAGACATTTCCTACATAATCTCAACACTCTTACCATATTTAAGAAAATTAACTACATTTCTCTCTCCCTCCTTCTCTGTCCCTCTCCCCTTTATTCTGTTGTCTGCCTCTAAAATAAAAAATAAATAAATACCTTTTGAAAGATTTATTTATTTGAAAGAGTGACAGAGAAGGAGAGGGAGGGAGGGAAAGGGAGAGGGAGAGATAGAGATAGAAATAGAGATACCGATAGAGATAAATATAGAGGGGGGATGAGAGAGAGAGAGAGAGAGAGAGAGAGAGAGAGAGAGAGAGAGAAAGAGAGATCTTCCATCCACTGGTTCACTCCCCAAATGGCTGAAACAATCAAGACTGGGCCAGGCTGAAGCCAGGAGCCGGGAGCTTCATCTGGATCTCCATGTTGGTGCAGGGGCCCAAGGACAAGTGCCATATTCTGCTGCTTTCCTAGGTGCATTAATGGGAAGCTGTATGGGAAGTGGAGAGGCTGGAACTCAAGTGGGCATTCATATGGGATGCTGACACTGCAGGCAATGGCTTTACCCACTATGCCACAGCGCCAGCCCAAATAAATAATTTTTAAAATCAAGAATAAATGTCTCATTATTTCCCTTTACTGATTTTCAGGAAGCAGTAATAATAAAATGTTAAAAGTTGAAAAACACCATTTAAAGCATCTAGAAATCCTGAAATTTTTAAATAAGGTGTATTTATTTATTTGAAAGAGTTACAGTGAGAGAGAGAAAGAAAGAGACAGAGATCTTCTATCCACTGGTTCACTTCCCAAATGGCCTGGAACTGGGCTGATCCAAAGCCAGGAACAAGTAGCTTCTTCCAGTTCACCTACATAGGTGCAGAGGCCCAAGCACTTGGGCCATTCTTAGCTGTCTTGCAAGGCACATTAGAAGGGAACGGGATTGGAAGTGGAGTAGTCCAGACTGGACCTGGTGCCCATAAGGGATGCTGACACCCCAGGAGACACTTTACCAGCAATGTCACAGCACCAGATTTATTTATTTATTTGAAAGGAGAGCTACAGAGAGGCAGAGGCAGAGAGAGACAGAGAGGTCTTCTGTCTGCTGGTTCACTCCCCAGATGATCACAATGGGCAGAGCTGTGCTGACCCAAAGTCAGGAGCCAGGAGCTTCTTCTGGGTCTCCCAGGCAGTGGCCATCTTCTACTGCTTTCCCAGGCCATAGGAGAGAGCTGGATCAGAAGTGGAGCAGCTGGGACTCGAATCAGCACCCATATGGGACACGGGCAAGTCCAGGCCAGGGCTTTAATCCACTGAACCACAGAGCCAGCTCCCTGATTTTTTTTTTTTTCTTTGTAATCTGCAATTAGGCTAAAACGACAGTATCACTATGGACATTTTCTATTCTGTTGGGTATTTATAAAAACTATGCAAAGGATGCTTATTAGCGACAATCTATTTGCTTTGGAGAGTTTGTGTTTACCAACAGAAAGAATAAGGCTAATTAGATAAATCTGGGCAGAAGTCATAGTGGAAACTGTGACTGCAGCAGTGGTGGGCCTTCACTGTGTATTGGAGTATTAGGGAACAGAAAAGGAGAAGTATCATTCTGACATGAGAAGGGATGATGTGGCTTGGAATCATTCTGGTCTCTTCACTGGACTCAGTCCTCACTGTTTAACTTGGTAAGTCATGTCAACTCATGAAAACAGCAGTATCGAAGTTCCAGAATAATGAAATAACAGCAGATTTATTTTTCCCCCTTAGCATTTGCTTCTTTTATCAGAACCAGTGAGCAGTTTCTTAAGCCAAGTCAAAGTTATTGAAAGTTCTGAGATGTCTTAGGAGAAAATCAGGACTTTCCTTGTCCTTCCCTGCCCATCACACTCCCCATGGACTGCTCCCCTGGAAGAATTGCATTCGAAGCATTGAGGGCTGATAAAACCTATTGAACATTTTATCTCTGTTAGTTGCCAGGCATTGACTTTTCCCAAAACACCATAGTGGCTACTTCTTCCAAATGCTTTGCCAGTCTTTGGAATAGAAACAGCGTGGGAAGAGTGGAGTTGGGGAGGACAAGAGTTGGAGAGGGAGAGGGAAGGGGAAGGTACAACTGGTTCTTTCACTATAATGGTCTGCATCATTACAAAAAAACAGTGAAAACTGTGGTTTTTAAAACTTACAGAACAAAGAAACATCCATACTGCAGGGAGAGTGCTGTAACATTCTCTCTCTCTCCCTGTCTCATTTATTTCACATTTTTCCCCCTGAAGAAATGGTCAGTTGAAAATAACTCACTATGCTGGGCCAAAGAATTGGATCAAAATTAGCTTCTATGATATGGGGAAAGGAAGGGAAGGAGCAGTTCAGTAGAAATTGAAAGAGGGAAGTCTGAGAAGGGAAAGACCACCTCGAGATTTCTCTGCGGCAGCCCAGCTCTGGAGAGCAAGCAGAAAGTGAATGCCAGCACAAATGTTAATGTAACAGGATAAGTGGGGGGAAGCAGCCCTTGGCAAGAGAACTGAGCATGTTCATTTTTGTAATATAAGAGAGAGGGAGAGAGATTGAGAAGGAGATTGTGTGCTCACTTACCAGGTGCATTTTGCAAGGGTTCCCATTTCCCATTCCATGAGTTTGTCGAATGTTATTGCAAGAGGCTTCAAAGTTATATATGAAGAGGATTGCCACCCTGCTGGCCTCATTGGGACTTCCATTTGTATTTCATAGTTTGCCTGTTGAAAAATAGTGGTTTCGTCAGAACAAAATAAAAAGCATCTCAGAAATTAAGCTTCAGTTTATAGGGGTTAGATCCAAATGTAAAGTTTAAATAACACTTTTTGAATCAGCTGTCATGTGTTTGCTTAACTTAAGATCAAGTGCAGTGTATTGAATTTGCAGCATCTATGCAATGCTGTAGTTTTTATTTACTGTTGTTTTAAAAATCAAATAAAATTTTATGAAAAAAGTACATTAACATTAGTTTTCATGTATATGGTGTGAGATAATATTTTTGTTTTTTAATTAAATTTTTGTTTTTTCCTAAAGAATGTAGTTTCTCTCCAGCATTTTCTTTTTTTTTTTTAAGGTTCATTTATTTATTTCAAAGTCAGAGGTACAGAGAGAAGGGGGGAGAGAGAAAGAGAAAGATCTTCCCTCTGCTGGTTTACCTCCCAAATGGGCACAATGGTCAGGGCTGAGCCAAGCAGAAACTAGGAGCCAGGAGCTTCTTCCAGGTCCTCTGTGTGGGTTGTAGGGGCCCAAACACTAAGGCTATCATCTGCTGCTTTTCCCAGGCCATTAGCAGGGAGCTGGATCATAAATCGAGCAGCAGGGACAGTAACCAGAGCCCATGTGGGATGCTGGCACAGCTGGTAGCAGCTTTACCTGCTATGCTGCAGTACTGGCCCTTTCAGGTGTTTGTTTGTTTGTTTGTTTGTTTTTCTGAAACCTATGCTCTCACACTTCACACTACCCACCTGCTGAAATCTTTCTTGCAACTAAACCCCAAATAAGCACCTTGTTTTCATTTCCTCATATACTTGCCAGTATGGAAAGCAAGCCCATTAGTTGCTTAGAGTTTCAAAAGAAAAATTTCAAGGCCATAGCAATAATTGGAGTTTGAAAGTTCCAGAAGTTCGAGTTTGAGGGATTTTAGGATTTCTAAAGTGTTCTTTCCAAGAAAACTGTTACTATCATCAGACTTGCTTTTAAAGTCAAGGATTGATAAAAGATTTGAAAGTTGGGTTGTGTCCCTGAGAAGTAGCCTTGTGTCCTGTCTCTCTTTTTTTAGTAGTCTTCAGTCTGAGGGACGTAAGAATAGAGGTGTAGATCCATTCCGCCTTCAGGTAAATCCCAAGGAGACACTAAGATGCTGGGATCTCCCTTGGACTCAATGGCTCAAGAGAAGTAAGCACGCTTGTTTGTGGTGCGTTTGGTCAGAGAGGACTCAGCATGATATTTTTCCCTTCAAAAGAGAGTGAGAGTGCGGCTTAGCAGCAACTAACATTATCTTCATGCCTTCAATGAGCTTCTTATCACCTAACACAGCCAAGTCAAATCTCCAGCAATGACGTCTGTAGACCTAGGCCTGGAGTTGTTATTGATTATAACAGCCACTATGATGATGGATGATATCTAGGATTGCTCTGTATCTCAACAAGCATTCCACAGCCATCTATGAGACTTAAAAATGAATCTTTTGTCAAAGAAGAAAGCTAATATCAAGCTTTTGAAAAAAATAGGAATATCTAAAGGAGACAGTATATTTAGTTAATCCATGTCTATACATATGTATGTGTGTATATGGATAGACATGGATACATTGTTTGGATGAGGAGCTACTGAGAAAGTAAACACAACTGGAAATTGCCATCCATTTCCTAGCCTCACCTACTTGCTTTCATTTTCAAGACAAGTAACTTTTGTGGCAGGCGTTTATAAAATCGATATTTGCATGTTCTTCTGAGTACTCATTTCAGTAGTTATTCCAAAGTAGGCTTCACTGCTTCCATTTGGGAATAGATAGACTCATGTCTAGGCTTAACAGAAACGGACCACAGATGTCCATGAAAGTATTTCTTCTGAAAGAAAAGTACATGGAATAACAGTTGATGGGTCGATAAGAAGCAGTTCTTTGAATTTGGGAGAACACAAATAAACCTTCTAGTGAAAACTTCAGTCTAATTCAAAAGTGGACGTAATATTTATTTATTCATTTATTTCATACAGTACCAAACCAGAGTAGCTTCCTTGCAAATCTATACAACTTGGAGCTGACTTTCCCTACTACTGATTTGTGAACACACAGAAAAATTATTTAGGCGGCGCCGTGGCTCAATAGGCTAATCCTCCACCTTGCAGCGCCGGCACACCGGGTTCTAGTCCCGGTCGGGGCGCTGGATTCTGTCCTGGTTGCCCCTCTTCCAGGCCAGCTCTCTGCTGTGGCCAGGGAGTGCAGTGGAGGATGGCCCAAGTGCTTGGGTCCTGCACCCCATGGGAGACCAGGAGAAGCACCTGGCTCCTGCCATCGGATCAGCGCGGTGTGCCGGTCGCAGCGCGCCAGCCACGGCGGCCATTGGAGGGTGAACCAGCGGCAAAGGAAGACCTTTCTCTCTGTCTCTCTCTCTCTCACTATCCACTCTGCCTGTCAAAAAACAAAAAACAAACAAAAAAATTATTTAATCTTAGCCTCAGAAATCTATCATTTGGTAAAACTACTGCCATAGGAGAAGAAAAAATCCCAAGAAAAGGCAACAACTTTCTCATTTTGTTTTGTTTTAATCTCCTGTATCAGATTTTTTTTTTTTTTTTGACAGGCAGAGTGGACAGTGAGAGAGAGAGACAGAGAGAAAGGTCTTCCTTTGCTGTTGGTTCACCCTCCAATGGCCGCCGCGGCTGGCGCGCTGCAGCCGGCGCACCCCACTGATCCGATGGCAGGAGCCAGGTGCTTCTCCTGGTCTCCCATGGGGTGCAGGACCCAAGCACTTGGGCCATCCTCCACTGCACTCCCTGGCCACAGCAGAGAGCTGGCCTGGAAGAGGGGCAACCGGGACAGAATCCAGCACCCTGACCGGGACTAAAACCCGGTGTGCTGGCACCGCTGGCGGAGGATTAGCCTATTGAGCCGTGGCGCCGACCCTGTATCAGATTAGTTGGATAACTACTTCTTTTAAGAGGATGGAGAATGAGATAGAAATTAAAGATACTTTTATTTATTACTCAAACCCTCTGAGGATATAGGGTGTTATAATGTAAATGATGGTACATTTTTTTCTAATTGCATTGTGAGCAAGAAACACAGAAATGAGGTTAGCTTATAGGAGGAAAGTTATTTTTGGGCTTTAGGATATTTTGTAAAACCCTTGAAATTGTAGTCAAGAGGGGTCATTGAAGGTAAATCCTAACACCTAACACTAGCATACTAAATACTAAAATGATACTCAGAAAATGTTAGATAACCCTCTGGGGTCATTGAAAATTATTTTTTCCTGGAAGAAGAGAATGAAACAAATAACACCTCAAGGCCCTTAAGCTTCAGGACTTCCCAGAACAAGAATCTAGTCTCCCATGATCCAGATCATCCTCAATGGAACAAAGCCAGTGACCTGGTGAACCTGTGAAATCCTTCCTGTCTTCAACATCCATGATTCATAAGATAATGCCAAGTATTTTGAAACTATGTGCAGTGTTTGGCTACTTTTCCTATCAATGAAACTTGTTGATTTTTAAATATATGAATGCCAAATAATTTGAGATAATTGAGACATTAATGTTTTTACTCACTCTCATCATAAGATCCCTTTGGAACTTAACTCTGAAACTCCCCTGTTCTTTGGAGAAAAACACCACAGGCTATCCAAAAGCAAGCTGACTTGGAAGAGTGGAATGCTCCCCTCCAAAAATTCACTTTGCTTTTTGTGGGGGCAAGGGGGAGTAGTGAGGATTTCTGCAATCAGGAGAAATGAGACGACTCAGAGTGGTTGGATTTTATCACAAGATAGCATTAAATCTCAGGTTTCAGGCCGGCACCGCGGCTCAATAGGCTAATCCTCCACCTTGCAGCGCCGGCACACCAGGTTCTAGTCCCCGGTCGGGGCGCCGGATTCTATCCTGGTTGCCCCTCTTCCAGGCCAGCTCTCTGCTGTGGCCAGGGAGTGCAGTGGAGGATGGCCCAAGTGCTTGGGTCCTGCACCCCATGGGAGACCAGGAGAAGCACCTGGCTCCTGCCATCGGATCAGCGCAGTGCGCTGGTCGCAGCGCGCCAGCCGCGGCGGCCATTGGAGGGTGAACCAACAGCAAAGGAAGACCTTTCTCTCTGTCTCTCTCTCTCTCACTATCCACTCTGCCTGTCCAAAAAAAAAAAAAAAAAAAAAAAAAAAAGGAAATCTCAGATTTCTAATTTCTCTGTCAGAATCATCTCAAATGCTTTTTAAAAATTAAGATTCCTGGGCTTCAACCTGGACCTTCAATCAGACTCTCTAGAAGGTTTAACTTTCAAAAGCCTACAGACGTTTTTCCATACCCTACATGTTTAATAAAAATCGTATTGAAAAATTTGTATTCAGTTATAGCACATTTTAAATGAAACACAGAAATGCTAAAATTCTCTTTAATTTTTCAAATAGCATGATAGCTATTAGTTAAATGGTACAATAAATGCAATTGGTATAAATAAGTTTGAAAGCAAATACACTTTACCCTTGACAAATAAATTGGCAAAGTGTAAGTGTGTGAGAAGTTGCTATTCCAGCAGTAGGCATTCAACTCCCCAGAACATATATTTTATAGAAAGAATTCTGGGAGAATAATTGGTTGCATTGATCATTTAGTAAAGGGTATCCCACAGTATTAATTTACGAGCATATTTAGTTTATAAGCATAGCTTGACTCTAAGAATATGCAATTAGGACACATATTCATACATATTCTCTGAATTAAAAGCAAATTACCCTGAAAGAAAGACTGTTCCCCTTTTCCTATGCTCCCTTTTTCTGTGTTTCCTTCACACAATTTCCTTCCCAGTACCAAATTTATTGGTAGTTGTAGTAAGACACTGTCACCTCTTTGTGACTGGAGGACTCCTGCAGACCTCCCATCCAATGGGTACATTCTCCTGCGGCAAGTTTACAAGGCCTGAGATGTCTGCCTTTATTCAGTTGTCTGCTTCTGTGACATGACTGAGGATCCAAAATGAAATGAAAATTGCTTTTGCTGAGAGGGCTAATATACTAAATATTCAAACATAAAATAATTATGCTAATAGTTGGAGGCAGCATTATTTAGAAGACTTATTAGAATCTAGATCTCCCCCAATGCAGGATCCATGCAATTGATAACCACATAGCTTTAAGCAATGCAATTGAACTGTTCATGTTGATAGGAAAAGATGAAAGCAAGTTTCAGAGTTATGTACTGGTATACATCAATTTTTGTAGATAATACAAAAAACTATATACTAAATAGTAAAAATACGAGTGTATAATTAATTCATAAATACTCTATACATTCTACAAAAATTGATGTTAAAATGTTAACAGTGATAATCTGTGGGTGTTAGAAGAGTGGATTTGTTTTCCTTTATGTTTAAATTTACTCTCCTATTTTTACTGCAATAATCACAGATTGTTTGAAATCATAGATTGTTTGAAAATAACAAAATGGGTGCTTCTAAAAATAAAGCAGTTTTGTATTTAAACTTTCTATTACTCATTGAGTTCTTTTGTGTAAAAGTGGCAGAAAACTTAGAGTTTATATTATGAATTAGCAGTCTAGCAACCATGAGGGAAAATAGTCTTCATGTGCCCATGGGAAACCCTAGAGAAAGGCCCAGGAATTAAGTGATATTCCTGGCTGCAACTGCATTTCACAGACTTGCTGGACCCTCATATCACATCTAGGCATTCACTTTTCCTAGACATCATATCTCATAAGTGATGAAAACAATCGTTCTAAATTTAACTGATTGGAAAACAGGAAGAAACTTAGACAGGTCTATTGTATAAAGGAACTAATCTATGAAAGGCACAAAAGCCCATTTTCTTATGGAATGCCCACAATGGAATTTTTCAGGGCACAAAAAGTATCCTTGTCACTGACTCCTTACAATACTCTGGAAATAGTTTTTAATTTTCTCAACTCTAAAAGAATAGAATCACTGTTTTGTGGATTGGGTATTTACAGAGCAGGGATAGTAACTAAGAAACATGGAAGAGATGTTTATGCTTCTCTCTCTGAAGGAAGTCAGATTGTTTGGGGCAGTTGGGATGCAGACTTTTAACATCGTGAGAAAAGTCAGACTTGCATAGCATCCAGAGACATCTTCTACTGCAAAAAGAATAGCGAAGGATCTGATGTGGATCTGACTCTCAACCCAGCTTTATCTATAAACACCTTCCATAGAAATGCTCATCACCACCAGATTACCAAGCATAGTTCTCCTTTATCTTTTGTTTGCTGTTTTTGCCCCAGCTTCAACAATTGGGTTAATATTTTCCAAGACCCTCTCCTAAACCCTCTATTTCTTTGCCTCTTGTGGGTAGTATCTCAATCCTAAAATAACTCACCTACTCTTCTACCTTCGCTTCTGCACAAATAATTGTCAAATTGAGGATGCAGTATTGAGACAATGACAGCAGGCTTTGTGGAGGAGGTAGCCTTTTAGAGAGGGGATGAGTTTCTATTGGGAGGATATGCATATGGGGTAAAGGAATCAGGTAGGGGGAATGGTTTTAACTAAAGCACAAAGAGATGAAGTACTGAGTGTGTGAGAGACATTGCTAGGTTGAGAGGAAACTCATTTGTTGAATCTGGAAAACACCCATGAACAATGTTTTTGTCTTTTTTATACTTCTTTGCTCCTTTTCTTGTTTTTGCATCTCCAAGAACCTAGAGATATGAAGGCTGTTGGCCAATTTGTGCCTTGTTAACACATTGGCTGTTTCCCTCACTTCTGCATGGCTGAAGCTGAGGCCATCCAGGTCAAATTCCAGTTTTCCCTTGCTGAAGATTCAGACAAGAGCTGAGTTCCTCTTGATTTTTAGTAACCATCAAATTCAAAGTTACTTGCTTGGGTACCATGTCTTTTATATAGCTATAAGTTTACTTACAATTTCAAATATCTGTAGCTAGCTCTAGTGGCACATCAGGCATGCACTTATACTTCTTTGGCTTACTTTACTTCATATTTCAGCCACTAGAACTCTTACATTATAGTTTCTTCTATTCTACTGTTTTGGAATATAATAAGCAAGTCGGTTTCATTTACCTGGTAGAGGATCCTACGCAGCAACATGCATATATAGATGATTCATAGATCCTTTTTGACAATTATTGTGATGATATATAATATATGATCAGATTCTATAGAAGAGCTTTCAAATTCATAGAATAAATGTTTTTGAATAGGCTAAACAACTGCTAATACACTTTGATATATAAATCTCACTCCTGGGAATTTACTTTAAGGAAAAAGTTTTTATAAAAAATAAAAAGTTACTTAAATGAAAATGTTCATTGAAGAAGTTTTAAATTTACAATAAGAATTTTAAGAAATGACATGTAAAGATCTTCATTAATATTATTGGTTGAACTCTGTAATTAACACACAATTATTCTTAGGTGTTTAAATTTAACTGAAAAGTGATCTCTGTTAAATATAAGAGTGGGAATAAGAGAGGGAAGAGATGTACAATTTGGGACATGCTCAATCTGACTTGCCCAAAATGGTGGAGTTAGAAATGTGCCAGGGGATTCCAATACAATCCCATCAAGGTGGCATGTACCAATACCATTTCACTAGTTCAAGTGATCAGTTTCAGTTCACAACTGATCATACTGATAGGTCTAGGAGTCAAAGGGATCACATAAACAAAACTAGTGTCTGCTAATACTAACTGATAGAATAAAAAAGGGAGAGAATGATCCAACATGGGAAATGGGATACACAGCAGACTCATAGAATGGTAGATGTCCTAAACAGCATTCTGGCCTCAGAATCAGCCCTTAAGGCATTCGGATCTGGCTGAAGAGCCCATGAGAATATTTTAGGCATGGAAAGCTAAGACACTCTGGCAAAAAAAAACAAAAAACAAAAAAACAAAACAAAACAAAACAAAACAAAAACTAAATGAAAGACCTCTGCCAGTGAGATCCCAGTGGAAAGAACAGGCCATCAAAGAAGGAGGTACCTTTCTCTGAAGGGAGGCTAGAACTTCCACTTTGACTATGACCCTGTCAGAAAAAGATCGAAGTTGGGGAAGTCAAAAGGCTTCCATAGCCTTGGCAACTCATGACAAGAGCCTGGGTGATTACTGACGCCTTAAACAAGAGTGTCAATTTGTTAAGTCAACAACAGGAGTCACTGTGTACTTACTTCTCATGTGGGATCTGTCCTTAATGTGTTGTCCAATGTGAAGTAATGCTATAACTAGTACTGAAACAGTATTTTTCACTTTGTGTTTCTGTGTGCATGCAAACTGATGCAATCTTTACTTAATATATACTAAATCAATCTTCTGTATATAAAGAGAATTGAAAATGAATCTTGATGTGAATGGAATGGGAGAGGGAGTGGGAGATGGGAGCAGCATGAGTGAGAAAGAAATTATGGGGGGAGGGGAAGCCATTGTAATCCATAAACTGTACTTTGGAAATTTATATTTACTAAATAAAAAAATTAAAAAATTAAAAAAGAAAAAAAGAAAATGAATCTTGATGTGAATAGAATGGGAGAGGGAGCAGGAGATGGGAGGGTTGTGGGTGGGAGGGAAGTTATGGGGGGGTGGGGGGAAGCCATTGTAATCCATAAACTGTACTTTGGAAATTTATATTTACTAAATAAAATTTTTTAAAAAATAAAGATCTTCATGAGAAACATCTCTTTAAAAGTTTTCTATTCATTAGCTCTCTTAAACTTCCACTGTGACCCTATGAAATAAGTGTTATTACTACCATTTTGCATGTGAAATAGATAAGACACATAAAATTATTATAACATACCTACTGTTGTACACTGGGTAAATAGCATAGTGAAGTCAATCATGTTACATCAGCTTAAAATGGGGTTATTTGAGGTATTATTACAAAGACTCAAAACACATGAAAACTTTAACTAGGGTATTACATATGCATAATGATTCGTGATACTTTAAAATTATAGACATAAACTATGACATCTGGAAAAGAGAAAAAATAAAATGGCTTATATATCAGAATGATAAATCTGGTACTGCTTAGTTTTTTTTGGTCAAAGTTATATTTGATTTTATGTGATTCAAAGATAATTATATAAAATAAGATAAATATAAATGGCAGTATATTTGTTGGGGTATAACTTGTGCTTCTCTAAGAATTTGTGGTATTGACATTGCAGCACTCTATATTTTTTTCTTTGTTTTCCTTGCTTCTGTGTATACATCTATTCTCTTACAGAAAATGGAAAATGTGGGATGACAGAGGTTTGATTTGAAATTTATATTTTATTTCTCTAGCGTCTCAGAAAACTCTGTGTTTATGTAGTCCAAGAAAAACGAGATACTGGAATAGTACCTGAGGAATTGTACTGAGGTCAATACCCAGTGTAGGTTCTTGTTTGAAAGGGACAGAAATATGAGTTTTATGCTTCTGTTAGCATTTTTATGTTGCCATGTGTATTTTGTTGTTGTTGTTGTTGAAATAAGGATGAGAAACAACTTTCTGCAGAAGCTTTGTTATATGCTTGTAAACAAGTTTTAGAATTACAGCCTTAGATCCTCTTCTCTTCCCTGCCCTGACCCCATCCCCACACGCAAAGGAAAACAGTTATAAAAGAATAGCACCAAGACACAATAGTAGGGAAATAGAATTTATGTGACACCTGAAGCGAGATGTAAGCTTATTTATATTCTAATGAGCGATCATCCAAAATAGCAGAAAAGCAAAATCCATAATATGAACTAGATGAAGACTCATAAAAAGATAATAGTCATTTAATAATAGCATTTAAATAATTCAAGTGAACTAGAGTGCAAAAACACACTCTACACTTACTGAGACAAGCACATCTGTTTCCAAACACATCTGGACCTACACTGCCTGCCCCTCCACCCTTACAATGACACTCACAAAAGCTATGGGGATAACCTTCCATCTAATAGCAGGCTTTCCTACTTACATATTGTATGAAATCATAAATCCTACATTATTTCAGATGAGCAGTGAAAGTGGAAGCCTTTAAAGTTTGTACTTTCCACAGGAAGTCTCAATCCTCCCCTACCAGATGACTTTGATTTTGGAGTACACAGTGGGCCTTTAACTTCTTCAGTTCCAAGCGGATGTTAAATTCCAAGACTATTTCACTATCCTAAAGAAACAGCAATAAAATATGTTTCAGGATTCAATTCCTTCAACTTCACAGGCTAAGATGGATGAACTATTTTGGGGAAATGAGACATGACCCAACTTTTCACCTGAACAAAAGTGACTTCAAATTGAACTTTTCACAAAGTTCATAATACTGTGTAGTAGAAACTTTCTTTCTTAAAAAGAAATCTTGATTTTACATTATGCACTATCCCATTCCAATTGTGTCTAGAAGTAGAAGACCTGAATTGAAGTGGAAAGAAGGGTTGGACTGCTTCCCTTTCACCAATACTGGTCATCAGCCCAGGGGCCAACAAAGAGCCAGAAAGGATATTCTCTCTCTAAAATATCAAGGGAGCCTTGATCTCTGGAATATTTATTCAAACTTCATAAACACTCATCTGGTCAAAAATGTATTTTGGGAGAGAGTTTTTCATTCTTCATCTCAATGAATCCAAAGATATGTTCTGAATTGAGCCATTTTTAACATCCATTAATCTTAGCATTTCTTTTCATCTGTAAAATAGTTCTTCACACCATTGGAACTGATCATATGCAAATTTGAAATGAACTTATAAACATGACCATAAAAGAAGCACTGCTTGCAAAATAAATGAAAAACTACATAGGTTTTGATTCTCAAGTTTTTCAAGTGTTGAGTGACTTTTATCATCCCTATAGTCTGGCCTGTGAACAATTGGCTCAAATGTAAGAGAGCTAGCCTGGATTGAGCTACTGCCTGTGGTGATGGGAAAAAGAAAATGTTATTTACTGTTACAAGGGATCCTCTATATTTAAGTCTTTAATTGAGACAAAGATCACAGAACTTTCAGCTATTTTGGAACTAAAAACACACAACAGAAAGCACATTTGGAGTATCTAGACTTGTTGTCAACTCCTGTCTACACTTTTGTGACGCTAAACAAGCTACTTAATTTTTGAACCAACTTTTTTTCTTTCTTTATAGAAGTGGCAGATGTCTAAATCACTCTTTTGTAAAATGCCTGCACACAATAGGTACTCAATGCTAGTGTATATCCTAGCTCTAGTTCTGAGTTCTCATAGACTCAGCTAATCAGATATGGACAGAAACAAGCAACCATTCTTAAATAGTAGTACACATTTCTTAGAGAACTGAGCTTAATCTAAGAAAGACCTTATTTCTCTTTGTTGTTATTAAAGATCTATCTTGTATATCTTTTGACAACAAAAAATTTAAAGTGTGTTCAGAAATGGTGGCAATAAAGAAGAAAAATGTGTCCAGGGAGTAGAAGGGAGAAGCTTTTCAGGAATGGATTGGTTTTCTGACATGGAGAATCTGTTTTTGGGTTATAATCAGAGGGAAGAGGAGGTGACTGAGTGCTTGTTAAGAGAAGACAGCAAAGAAATTCCAGAGCAGCTAGGAATGGACTCTCTGGTAGGTGGCAAGATGGATGGGGAAGCGTTACAGCTCTTTAGGAGTCTTAGTAGTAACTATTTCATAATGGTGGAAGGGTGATGAGTGACTCATTTTAAGTACAAGAAGATAACAGTTGATGTGAAGAGGGTCAAGGAGACAAAGATCGTAATATCAATTATTTGACTCAAAGAAGCAATATTTTTAAAAACCCCCAGCAAAGTGTTACTTCCTTTCCTTTTAGAAAGTCCAATCAGATCTGGCTGAAAAGCCCATGAGAATATTTCAGGCATGGAAAGCCAAGACACTCTGGCAAAAAAAAAAAAAAAATGACCTAAATGAAAGATCTCCACGAGTGAGATCCCAGTGGAAAGAACAGGTCATCAAAGAAGGAGGTACCTTTCTCTGAAGGGAGGAGAGAACTTCCACTTTGACTATGACCTTGTCTAAATATGATAAGAGTCGGCGAATTCAAAAGGCTTCCATAGCCTTGGCAACTCATGACAAGAGCCTAGGGTGATTACTGACGCCATAAACAAGAGTGTCGGATTGTTAAGTCAACAACAGGAGTCACTGTGCACTTACTCCCCATGTAGGATCTCTGTCCTTAATGTGCTGTACATTGTTATTTAATGCTATAACTAGTATTCAAACAGTATTTTTCACTTTGTGTTTCTATGTGGGTGCAAACTGTTGAAATCTTTACTTAATATATACTAAACTGATCTTCTGTATATAAAGAGAATTGAAAATGAATCTTGATGTGAATGGAAGGGGAGAGGGAGCGGGAAAGGGGAGGGTTGTGGGTGGGAGGGAATTTATGGGGGAGGAAGCCATTGTAATCCATAAGCTGTACTTTGGAAATTTATATTCATTAAATAAAAGTTAAAAAAAAAGAAAAAATAGAAAGTCCAATGAACTCACAGAGATTTTTAGAGAAAGGAAAGCACTAAGGGGACAAATGTCCTGCTGAATCTGATCTTGTAAATTCTATAGTTTTTCAAAATATGAAATTAAAATGTTTATTCACTGTCGGAGACAATACAGGTAGATAGAACAATTCTTATATTTGATTACAAATTTGACAAAAGAACATTTTAATGAACCTATGCTGTGTTGATGATGCTGTTCAGTAAATTATTCTCTGTACTTTTCTAACAGTTTAAGATCTTTAGATTTTTTTTAAATAAAAAAAAAGAAAAGAAATTGTAAGCATAAAAGACACACATGGTCTTGTAAATTCAGATAATCCCACTGGGGCAGTGCTTAAGTAATTGATTTTGAGTAGCTTTGGCCTGAAAGTGAAGTTGTACTGCTTTCCCAAGTAATCTGGGGATTGAATGGGAATGCAGATGGTGTGATGGAAAATTTTAAAGACTTAACTCAAAATGCTCTATTCTTTTATTTCACCTTGTTGACTTGAATAAAATAAATCTACATGTCTATAATTCCAAGAAGCATCTGTTTCTTGTGGATACAATAGGTCTAAAAATGTATAGCACATGTTAAAAGTTTCACCAAGAAATATGCCCACAATAAACTCAAATAATACATCTACCTCAAAAGGCTTGTGCCTACATATTCGCATGCAAAGTGTATAAGCAAGATCACATTTGCTCAGAACATCAATTATGTCATTATTTGTGCTATTTTGGAGTTTTATTATATTCTCTTCTCTGGTTTTCACAAAGAAATTAGGAAAGAGGAACTCCCAGTCTGTACTAAATCAATGCTGCTTTCCTAAAATGGCTCCATTCAATCTCCAACCATGACTTTCACTGTATTTTAAGTAATTGTTTTGCTACTTTTTCAGACAATATACAGCAACTTGTTTATTGTAACTCATATCATCTTTTCCCTAGCAATTGACTTCTAGATTCACCCATTTCTATGTCTCCTAAGTGATGAGTCATAGTCTCCACTGGCTACATCATCAAAAAGTCATAATCAAAACCATGTTATTGCCATGTGAATTTTCTGTGTGAGTTTACTTTCTCAGCTTTATATACTCCTTTGGATGCAATCCTTATATGTCACATATTCTTCACTAGGATCAGGGTAACTCTTCATTTACTCTGTATGACCACAGCCATCTGCCTTTACACCACAACTATACTCAACTTTCCAGAAAGAAAACATATTTCTGCTCAATCCCTGTTTTATAAAAATCTCTGTTTTATTTTTTAGAGGAATTTCTTAATGTCCACAAACTATTAAATTCTATGTGCAGAAAAAGCATTGGAAATTTTTCCAGCAGAATCTTCCATGATATATGATCCAAGTTTCAATTCCACTGACATGTGTTTCCATGCTTTACATCTCAGATTACTATTGAAATCATTAATACTAGTCATCCTTTACAATTTGGAACCAAAGCACTAACATTGCTTATTTAAACAGCTTGGGGAGTTCTTAAAAATTCCCAAAGCATGTTTTTAGGAATTATCTATTGTCTTATTATTGACCTTTGATATATTTAATAAATAATTTTATCTGAGAGAGCTGCCAATGGGAAGTGGACATGAATTGTCTCTTCCTCCATTTTCCAATGAAGCCTTGCCATCTTCCTGTTCCATACTGAACTGAAATTTTCCCAGGTGTGGAGGCTGTTGACTTCATTTATGGAAACAAGAAATTTCTTAATAGAAACTTTAGTCTATTCCTGCTATAAGAAATTACCACACATTTATTATCTTAAAACAATACAAACTTTTTTCGCAATTCTCTAAGTCAAAAGTTTGGGTGACCTTCACTGGACTCTCTGCTCATGGTCTCACAAAGTCAGAATCAAAGTGCTAGCTGGCCAAGCTCTCAGTAGAAAATTCTCAAAAGAATCCACTACCAACATCATCCTAGTTGGCAGAATTCAGTTTTATGTGGCTGCAAGATCAAGGCCTCTATTTTCTTCCCAGCTGTTATCCAAGGGTTGTTACAGGGAACCACCACATCCCTTGGTTTATTGGCCCCTCCTGCCATTTTCAAAACCACTAATGGGGGATAGAGACCTTCTCATAATTTGAATATCTGTGACACAACCACTCTTCTCTTGTGCCTCATCTTTCTGTCTTTTCTGATGCTCCATCCTTGTAACCGGAGCGGAATAGAGTTCTCTGCTTCCCAGGGCTCATGTGATTGTTCAGACTCACTTGGCTAACCCAAGGTAACCTGTTTATTTTAAAGTCTCTAACCTTAATTTACTGGAAAAGTCCCTAGCAGCATAAGAGACAGCATATTCATGGAGGGGGGGTGGTGGTTAAGGAGTAAAAATTTTGGAGGGGGATTTTTTTTTGCCCAACAGAATAGGTAATATTTTTTCTCTTTCAGTGAGCAGTATGGATATTAGGAGATGAAAACTTGAGAAAAAACAGAATGTTTTCTTCTGCTATGACCTTAACTGCCAAGAAAAATGACCAACTAGCTAAACTGGTGAGATTTCTGGGGGAATTTTCATGATGATAATTTAGGGATATGGTCAGTTAGCATGCACATTCTTAAAATCTAAACAATTTGATATGGGTTTCTGTTAATAATTCCTCTGCAAAATACTGTGCTAAGATCTGTTAGGCTTAAGAGATTTCAACCAATGAAATGTGGGAGGTCTTAGTAAATAACTTATTCTTTGTTTATGCTTTAAAATGTCATTTTTGCACCACTTTTGAGACTGGAAGATGATGGTAAGTGTGTCTTATGTTGAAGCTTAAGAAAATTTAGACTGAGCTTGAAGACTGTGGAAAAGAAGTTCATGTATACTTATCTGTTCTACCTTTAACCCTTATTAACTATAAGAAGACATAATTGTGCTCAGGTGAAGCATACACTGAACACCTGCCTTATGCCCTCACCTGGCTTGCCAAGGGCAGAGACCATGGCCAGCAGTCCTGAGGGTCAGGGACTTGCCATATTTGAGAAGGAGTCCAGAACTTGAAGTTCCTTCCTATTTATCTTTCCTTTAGCCCCTTTCCTACTAGGCATGCTGGGCTTCACAAGAACTAGCATTCTAGTTCTAAGTCTTGTCATTCTCAGTGTTCATATTTATATTTGGCTGCTATGATACTGCAGATATGACCTAAGGCCTTGCCATTCACAATTACTTTGGGATTCCCATAGGAGTGACCCATTGCAAATACCAGTAGGAAATGAAGCTACCAATTACATATAACTTACTGTATGTCATGCATTGTTAACATATGTCATAAGACTTCATTTAGGTTTTAAAACAATAGTATGAAGCAATAAGAAAGGTATTTTTAATTTCTGCATAATGTAATTGAGATATAGAAGGGATCAATGTCCTGCCCAAAGTCAGATAACTCTCAAATGGGATTGGTTTGGATTGAACCTAAAAGTATAAGTGTCTATGAGATTGCTTGGCATTCTTTCATATCAGTGTTATTACACAGCAAGCTTTAGGTAAAGAAGCCATTAAAGCAGTCCTCTTGGGCAGATTGCTGTAGGTCTTGTCCTACTTAATTAGGCCCTTAGACATCGGTCACTAAGGCATTTCTAAGATATTTTTAAAACTTGCTTTTTCCCATGAATTTTAAGCTATCGTTTTCAATTGAGTTATATCCCTAGGCACTTTTGGAACACCAGGAGTTAATCCACTACTACACTTACTGCCTGCATGTCTTCCCCACAGCAGTGAGCATGTGCACCCCACCCCCCCCACCCCCCCCAGTAGAGAGGCTCACAGCATTGAGATTAACTGGGAGCTAAAGGCAGGCTGGTAGCCAAACCAGAGTGATAAGCGTCCTGATTTTGATGGAACACTTAAAAATCATTTTAACTTTTCCAGACCTAATGCAGTTAAAGGATGTGGGGGTGGGAGGTCTTCTTGTGGGTTATACAAATAGCTCCACTCCAGTAACTCCTCTTAACCTAAGATTAAGAAGGGTTGCACTCATGGGGGATGGGTCCAAGTCTTATGGAATTCACTATCACGTGGCTCGCCTTAACTCTTAAACTGGGTGGTTTTGTTTTGTTTAGCTTTGCTTTGGTGGTTACACAACGTGAATTATTTCTGTCAGTCTATTAGAAAATACCCCATTTCTCATGGAAGATCTGTTTGAGCGCAGTCTGCCCTGGTTTACTGCACAATCTTTGGCGGCTTTGTTAGGGCGCCATATTACATTTGTCTTTCTGTTTACGTGGGGGCGGTGATAAGAAGTGAGGCTGACAAACTCCAGTCCATTTCTGCAGAGGAAGATGCTGAACAGGAAATAGTCTTTAGAGGCTTCGTGGCAAGAGTTTGCTCAGAAAGCTCTACTGAATGTGCACTTTTACAAAGTAGTGTTGGCTTTTGTTGTGGTTGCTGTTGGAATGAACTGCAGCTAATGATGTTTGAAAGTGCAAGGCATTTCCATAAATGAACGTTTGAAGAATATAGGAAATCCAAGCCCCTTTTTTTTGCTTATTATTGAAGCTCCATCGGTTACTAGCAGTTTGAGGAGAACTATGAATTTCTTCACATGTGGTCAGCATTGTGGCATACTGGATAAACCATCTATGAAACTCGCATCCCATATGGGCTGGATCATGACCTGGTGGCTGCTCCACTTTCAATCCAGCTCTCTGTAAATGGTCTGGGAAAGCAGTGAAGATGGCCCTAAGTGCTTGGGCCCCTGTTATCCGTGTGGGAGACCTCGATGAAACTCCTGGCTCCTTGCTTCAGCCTGGCCCATCCTGCTTCACCCTTGACCATCTGGGGAAAGAACCAGTCAATGAAAAATTTCTGTGTGTGTGTGTGTCCCTCTCTGTAACTCTTTCAAATAAAATAAATAAATCTTACAGAAAAAAAGAAATTCTTCACATACAGGCAAGAATAGGCAGGATTGTGGTCAAGGCAACTGGAATAGTTGTGGTATCCCCAAATTTTCCTAGCGCTTAACAGCATGAGTCTTTCTGAGAGAATTTATTAGATGGGGGAGGCATAGAAATGATGTTCAGGTCTTGCATGCAAATTTAGCTGGCACACTTGTTAAGACACCGAAATGCTCCAGTGACAGCTGGTAAATAGTTTCTGTGTTGAATGCTCTCACTACCTTCCAATGGCACCCTGAACCATCCCACTGCTCAGCCGTTGCCCACGCTGGCATCAGCTGCTCTGAGTGTTATTCCTGCAGCAGAGTGAAAGCCCTTCACAGTTTTCCTTGGTTGTGTTAGGGATTGGGGGGTGGGGAGGAGTAGAATGCATGCCTACCTCATCCAAACAACAACAACAAAAAACACCTAGATCCAGTCCAGGTAGAGCACCACAGAGTGCCTTCCCAGCAGCCAGTGAGTTCTTCTCGTGGTAAATACCTTGTGTACACAAACTGTGTTGGAAACAATGGGATTTGTTTGAAGGAGAACAATGAGCAGAATACTCAAACCTCTGTCTCCTGTCATTGCTCTAAGATGGTTGTGGAATTTAAGTTGGCTTATTTTGTTTGTTTGTTTTTGTTTTTTGTTTTTGCCAGCACTGGGGAAGTTCCAGTAGATGAATAAGGAAAGTTTCAAGGAAATGTTTGTCATGAAATTCAAGCATGTGGCCCAACATCAGGCCAATGATTCATAGCTGGGCACCTAAAGTCACACGTCTGGCTTAGATGTCAGATTGCCTACAGGCAGTTATTCCCTTGAGGGGAGGAGTGTGTGCTTTGGTATCAGGCACTGTTCAGTTTATGAATATGGTTTTCTATACCACTAGCTCTGTGACCTCAGTTAAATTGCAAACTTCTCTGAGTCCCAGTCTCCTCAAACATGAAATGAGAATAATATATGGCTGGTAGTATTAGGAAGACTGTTTTTATTTTTTTCCTGTTCAAAATGTAGGACTTGGCCAGCGCTGCAGCTCACTTGGCTAATCCCCCAACTGCAGCACCAGCACCCCGGGTTCTAGTCCTGGTTGGGGCTCCAGATTCTGTCCTGGTTGCTCCTCTTCCAGTCCAGCTCTCTGCTGTGGCCTGGGAGTGCAGTGGAGGATGGCCCAAGTGCTTGGGCCCTGCACTCACATGGGAGACCAAGGGTAGGCGCCAGGCTCCTGGCTTTGGATCGGCGCAGCGCACCAGACATAGCGGCCATTTGGAAGGTGAACCAACGGAGGGAAGACCTTTCTCTCTGTCTCTCTGTCTCACTGTCTAACTCAGCCTGTAAAAAATAAATAAAAATAAAATTTAAAAAATGTAGGACGTATTAGAGAGTCTTGCAGTGCAATACTCAGCTACTTCAGCAAAGCCCTGGACAAGAGACAATACCACAAGGTATTTCACAAACTGTCCTGTCTTCCCTTCTGTCTTTGAAAGTCTTGTCCATTTTAGATCAATTATTGTCTAACTCCCATATAACTCCTGGTACTTATGTGGTTAGCCCCATAAAGCTCTAATTAATCACTCTACTAAATTATATATCTCTTCGGTGCTTTGTAAACTTTTCATGTGTTTGCACTTTCCCAACTATTATGTTGGAAATTCCTCAGGTCTGGGAGAATGAAGCTTCCTGAGAATTTCAAATCCCTTGGGCATCAATATTGGTGACTGACAGAGTGACCTATGTTTCTTCCCAGCCTGGACATGGCTCACCATAATATCCCCAAGAACATGGAGCAAAAGAGTGATATTGATCAAAGATCCTCTTCTGCAACATCTACAAGAGCCAGGACTCTGTCACTTCATTTATATCATGGCACACCAAGTGAGGGAGGGTGTGGCTGTCTCCACTTCATAGATGAGGAAACAGCTATGAAAAGTTGCAGCAGTCATCCAGGGACAGATGTGGAGATTGGACCCATGGCTCTTGTCTCTTGACATTTGACTTTTTATCTCACCATCCCTGTAATTCTTGGCAGGCTTTTGTTCTCAGGCTGTGAAGATGACAGCTTGTTACTGTACTAAAACTCTCTAATGCATGAAGCTGCAGGCCATGGTTCAGACAGCAGAGCCTCATCACCTTGGAACTGAGGAAAGAGTCCTTGAGACAGATAATACTTAATTCAGAGATAGCCTATGGCACCTAGTGGCTGTGGTTGAGATGTGGAGAAGAATAAGGTGCTTCTATGGTACTGGCACAGAAACATTTGGATAGACCAACAGAACAGAATAGAAACATCAGAAATCAATCCAAATATCTACAGCCAACTTATATTTGATCAAGGATCTAAAACCAATTCCTGGAGCAAGGACAGTCTATTCAACAAATGGTGCTGGGAAAACTGGATTTCCACATGCAGAAGCATGAAGCAAGACGTCCTCACACAAAAATCCTCACACAAAAAACCTTACACATCACACACAAATCAACTCAACATGGATTGAAGATCTAAATCTATGACCCAGCACCATCAAATTATTAGAGAACATTGGAGAAACCCTGCAAGATATAGGTACTGGCAAAGACTTCTTGGAAAAGACCCCAGAGGCTCAAGCAGTCAAAGCCAAAATTAGCAATTGGGATTACATCAAATTGAGAAGTTTCTGTACTGCAAAAGAAACAGGAAAGTGAAGAGGCAATAGACAGAATGGGAAAAAATATTTGCAAATTATGCAACAGATAAAGGATTAATAACCAGAATCTACAATAAACTCCAGAACAACAAAACAAACAATCCACTTAAGAGATGGGCCAAGGATCAAAATAGATATTTTCAAAAGAGGAAATCCAAATGGCCAACAGACACATGAAAAAATGTTCAGGATCATTAGCCATCAGGGAAATACAAATCAAAACCACAATGAGGTTTGACTTCACCCCGGTGAGAATGGCTCACATTCAGAAATACACAAACAACAGATGCTGGCAAGGATGTGGGGAAAAAGGGACACTAACCCACTGTTGGTGGGAATGCAAACTGGTAAAGCCACTTTGGAAGACAGTTTGGAGATTCCTCAGGAAACTGAATATAGTCCTAGCACATGACCCAGCCATACCACTCCTTGGAATTTACCCAAAGGAAGTTAAATTGGCAAATATAAGAGCTATCTGCACCACAATGTTTATTGCAACTCAATTCACAATAGCTAAAACATGGAATCAACCCAAATGCCCATCAACAGAAGATTGGATAAAGAAATTATTGGATATGTACTCTATAAAATACAGCAGTAAAAAAAAAAAGAAATTCGGTCATTTGCAACAAAATGGAAGAAACTAGAAAACATCATGCTGAGTGAAATAAGCCAGTCCCAAAGGAACAAATATCATATGTTCTCCCTGATTGGTGACAACTAACTGAGCACCTAAAAGAAACATGTAGAAGTGAAATGGACACTATGAGAACAATGACTTGATCAGCCCTTGCCCTGACTGTCGAGAAACAACTTACTATTTTATTCCTTTTGGCATTTTTTTGTTCTACTTAATACCATTGGTTGAACTCTAATTAACACACAATTATTCTTAGGCATTTAAAATTAACTGAAAAGTGATCCCTGTTAAGTATAAGAGTGGGAATAAGAGAGGGAGGAGATGTACTGTTTGGCACATGCTCACCCAGACTTATCCCTAATGGTAGAGCTAGAAACGGGCCAGGGAATTCCAATTCAATCCCATCAAGGTGGCATGTACCAATGCCATCTCACTAGTCCAAGTGATCAGTTTCAGTTCATAATTGATCATAATGATAGGGTTAAGTGTCAAATGGATCACATAAACAAGACTAGTGTCTGCTAATACTAACGGATAGAATCAAAAAGGGAGAGAACGATCCAACATTGGAAGCAGTGTACACAGCAGACTCAGAATGGCAGATGTCCTAAACAGCACTCTGGCCTCAGAATTAGCCCTGAAGGCATTTGAACCTGGCTAAAAAGCCCATGAGAGTTTTGCAGGCATGAAAAGCCAAGACACTGTGGCAAAATAAAAAAATGACCTAAATGAAAGATCTCTGTGAGTGAGTTCTCAGCAGAAAGAACAGGCCATCAAAGAAGGAGGTACCTTTCTCTGAAGGGAGGAGAGAACTTCCACTTTGACTATGGCCTTGTCTAAATAAGATCGGAGTTGGTGAACTCAAGAGGCTTCCATAGCCTTGGCAGCTCATGACAAGAGCCTTGGGTGATTACTGAAGTCATGATTAAGAGCGTCAATTGTTAAATCAACAACAGGAGTCACTGTGCACCTACTCTCCATGTAGGACCTCTGTCCTTAATGTATTGTACTATGTGAATTAACAGTAAATCTACTACTCAAACAGTAATCTATAGTGTGTGTGTCTGTATGGGTGCAGTCTGTTGAAATCTTTACTTAGTATATACTAAGTTGATTTTCTGTATATAAAGATAATTGAAAATGAATCTTGATGAGGAATGGGATGGGAGAGGGAGTGGGAGATGGGATGGTTGTGGGTGAGAGGGAGGTTATGGGGGGAAAAGCTGCTATAATCCAAAGTTGTACTTTGGAAATTTATATTTATTAAATAAAAGTTGAAAAAAAGAATAAGGTGCTTCCAGGAAATCTTCAGGACAGACTACATGTTATCACATGACAGCTTTGGGTAAGAATTCAATCTAACTGAGATCTGAGAGGAACAGACTTTTGTAATTGATTTTTAATCTCCCTAAGGACTGTCCTGTGTGTGCCATGCACAGATAGGGCACTGACACAGATAGTGAGGAGAGGAAAGGGAGGCATACAAGGAAGAGCGATGTGTTCTAAGGATGAAGGTCATCCGTGACCAAACCCCAGTCAGGTCAGCCTTTAGAGAAGTTCTGGACAGAATCACTTAGAGCCTCTGAGCCTCAGAACTGCTCATCTGTGATGTAGGGTTTATAGTAGCTATCAACTCCCTGCATTATGGCTAGGATTCAACGGGGCTAGGATTCAACTGGAGCACAGTACAAGTCTTATACATGCCAAGTGTTTTCCTTCTCCCACCTTTTTATTTATATTTAAAGGCAAAAATTGACTGAAAATTTTTGTCTGAGAAATAAATGGGAGCCAATCCCAATGTGGGCACAGTCATTTTCTTAAACCTACACATAGACAAATACTCATACCTTGTGCAGACAGGGTGGGATTACAAGCCCATTGAGGGTTCAGATACTAAAATCTTGTGACAATGCTGCATTGTTTATTTTTGGTGAGTCACTGAGAATAAGCTGTCACCACTGTGGTTATAGTTTTGCCTGTGATTGTGGATCACAGGCAAATGTATACATGGTATACAATGTTTTCTAGCAGTGTTGGGAAAAGACACAGAGATAAATTTGTTTATTAAAGGCTATGACTTTCTCTGTTCAGCAAAGGAAGAGTGGTAAGCCTTAGCCGTCTATGTATTTTGCAGCAAGTTTTCAGGAAGAGCTTATGAAGTATTTGG
Source organism: Lepus europaeus (assembly GCF_033115175.1). NCBI lineage: Eukaryota > Metazoa > Chordata > Mammalia > Lagomorpha > Leporidae > Lepus > Lepus europaeus. Next base: position 32,686,430 of record NC_084840.1, read on the forward strand.
GTTGAAATCAGCCTGTCCTGGATATTGCCCCTGTCAAACTATAGGAGTCTGCTTAAGTCAGCAATTTGCATAAAGGAATAGAAAACTGAAACTCAGGAAAAAAAAAAATCCTTGAATCTACTCATCCAAACCCTGCTGCAAGAAAGTTGATATAGCAACTAGGATTAAAATGTAACCTGAACCTAGAGAGTTTTTGCAAATAAGATGAAAGCTGCCATTGAAGGTTTTTCAATGGCACCAACTGGATTAGATCAGCTCTTTAGACAGGCGTCTTTTTGACGATCCCTGGGAACAGTGTCTGCTTACTGGAAAGCAGAGTTGATGCATACAAAGTCAATTAAAAAGCTAAATGCATAAAAGGCAGTCACTTGACATGATTCATGCTACACATTTTCCAAACAATGCTGGCTTTATTTATCAGCATTTTATTCAGACGAGTGGCAGCATGGATAGTGGTTACAGACTGAAAACTGAAAATTAGAGAATCAAAATAACCAACCTAATGCCTTACTGTAAAGTATCAGAGAAATATTATACTTGCCATAGAAATTTCTGTGAATAATAATTCAGTCTGACATTGGATTTTTAAAAGCATTAAGCCTTAAAAATAACATTTGGGTATATACTATTTTGGATATGTGTGTGTATGTATGTGTTTAATGCTAACATCTTTTTAAAGATTTAATTTACTTGAAAGAGCTACAGAGAGATAGGGAGATACACACACACACACACACACAGAGAGAGAGAGAGAGAGAGAGAGAGAGAGAGATATCTTTCATTCACTGGTTCACTCTCCAGATGGCTGCAACAGCCAGGGCTGAGCAAGGCTGAAGCTAGTAGCCAAGAATTTCATCCAGGTCTCCCATATGGATGTAGGGGTCCAAACATTTCTGATGCTTTTCCCAGGCCATTAGCAGGGAGCTGGATCAGAAGTGGAGCAGCCAGGCCACAAACATGAGCTTTATCCACTATGCCACAATGCCAGCTCCTAAAATGCTAATGTTTTTGGTTCTTATAACTTACATCATTTCTTGCAAATGTGCCAGTTTTTCACAAATGCCAGTGAATAAAAACTTTGTAGCCAGGGGAACCAGGATGACTAGAACTTCTGGGATGAAGGTAGAAATTCTTTCTTTCCCCACAGGTATGAATCTGAGTGATCATCATCTTGCCATCAGGTGGAGCCTGTAGCCATCTATAGCTAGTAGCTAACCCTTCCTGAGCACTTCATAGATACTAGGGCAGAGTTCTAAGTTGTTTGTGTGTGTGTTTCAATTATTTGATTTATTTGAGAGGCAAAGAGACAGAAAGATGGAGATATCCTCTCTACTCTTCACTACCCAATTGCCTACAATAGCCAGATGTGGGACAGGATGAAATCAGGAAGCAGAAATTCAATCTAGGTCTCCCACATGAGTAGAAGGAACCTAATACTTGAACCACCATCTGCTGCCTCCAAAGGTCACACATGCAAGAAGCTAGAATTGAGAGTGGAGCCGGTACTCAAACCCAGGCACTCTGATATGTGATGGTGGTGTTCCAAGCAGAGTTTTAACTGCTACACAAAACACCTACTCCCTCTGCACTCTAAATTTGTTTAATGTTCATGACAACCTATCAAATAAAGCAATCCATGGATTTACATTTTGTTCCACTTAAAATTTTTGACTGTACAGTGATGTGAAAATAAGGCCCACTCAGTAGCAACCACACTCTTCATTTTGAGCTTTTATTCCAACATGCAATACAATATAGTCTTAGGATGCTGGACAACGGCAAGGGGCTGCAGGTTCGTTAGCCATTTGGTCTCCAAGGGAAAGAGGTGATACTTCACAGTGTGTTGTGTGGCTGAGATATGATGTCCAGAAGTTTAAGGATAATAAGTGCATTTTTAATTTTTTGAAGATTTATTTATTTTACTTGAGAGGCAGAATTACAGAGAGAAAGAGAGACAGAGAAATCTTCCAACCACTGGTTTACTCCCCAAATGGCTACAATGACCAAGACTGGGCTACAATGAATCCAGGTTCCAGGAGATTCTTCTAGGTCTCCTATGTAAGTTCAGGGGCTCATCCTTGGGCCATCCTCCCCTGCTTTCCTAGGTGCATCATCAGGGAGCTGGACTAGAAGTGGATCAGCCAGGACTTGAACTGGTACCCTTATGGGAGACTTGTACTGCAGGCTGTGTCTTTAACCCACTGTGTTATAGCCCTGGCCCCTAAATGCATTTTTTGACTTATGATATTTTCAATATATGAATGGGTATATTGGGACACTAACTCGCATCATAAGTCAAGGACTGTCTGTATTTTTAGGCTGCTACCATACCAAATTTTTTGCTCTTTTGTTCAATATATATTGACTTTCAGAAGACTGCAACAAGGGTAAGCGGCAGACAGAAATAAAATCTCCATTGCTTTTTCTGAGCCCTGAGTTTAATCACATCTTTTTTTTTTTTTTTTTTTTTTTTTTTTTTGACAGGCAGAGTTAGACAGTGAGATAGAGACAAAGAAAAAGGTCTTCCTTTTTTCCATTGGTTCACCCACCAAGTGGCCGCCAGGGCCAGCGTGTTGTGGCCGGCATGCTGCGCCGATCCGAAGCCAGGAGCCAGGTGCTTCCTCCTGGTCTCCCATGTGGGTGCAGGGCCCAAGGACCTGGGCAATCCTCCACTGCCTTCCAAGGCCACAGCAGGTACCTGGACTGGAAGAGGAGCAACCGGGACAGAATCCGGTGTGCCGGCGCCGCAGGCGGAGGATTAGCCTAGTGAGCCACGGCACCGGCTTTAATCATATCTTAAGCTACCACTTAAAATTTTTCCTTAGATAAGATAGTAAATATTCTTTTCATTTAGGCATGCTTTGGTTACTTTTTATGTCATCTGCAACTGAAACATTTCTAAACAACATAGAAACCATCAGCTCCAGCTTTTCAGGGTGAAAATAAGGGACATGAGGTTCACAAAGTTTAATGTACTTGATCAAAATGACACAACTAATTTGTGAGATGAGAAGACAAGCTTCAGACTTCAAGTCAAATGTTCTTTTCCCTTTAACACTGATAATCAACATTTATTATCATGTATGCTTCTTATGTGCCGCACTCTATATATAGCAATTCCCTATTCCAACCTCAGCATCCCTGATTGGTAGACACCATTGACATACTCCCTTGACAGAAATATTATTTAAGATTTAAGAGGATATATATATATATATATATATGTGTGTGTGTGTGTGTGTGTGTGTATATGTACATATACATATATATATATTTACATATATAAAACTTGCTTAAGGTTACTCAGATCCTAAGTAGAAGAACTCAAATTCAGATCTGGCCATATGTCCTGTGAGTCAGGGCTTACCATGTGCTTTCTGCCTGTGGCTACATCACACTGCCCACATATGTTGCTTACCTTACGGTCATAAAGTAACAGCCATGATACTCATTTTAAGGCTGATGTGGAGAAGTGTCCAGCCTTCCTTCCTTGATCTTTATTTTCCATTTAGCATGATAGGGCTTACATTTTAACTTAAATGCTTAAAGATATTAAAATCCCATAAAGTAATGCTGCTTTCCACTGATGCATGGTAGAATTAGCATAGCTTTTTCTGAAATATATAATTTAATTTTGTTGATGTTTTACAGGAAGTCTTATGCTTCAGAGAAAAGTGGATGGTATTGTTGGTCAGAATATGTGGACCATAGTCATGGCTTTACCAATTAAGAACACATTGATTTTCTTTCTTTTTTTTTTTTTTTTAGATAGGCAGAGTTAGTGAGAGAGAGAGACAGAGAGAAAGGTCTTCCTTCCATTGGTTCACCCCCTAAATGGCTGCGCCGATCTGAAGCCAAGAGCCAGGTGCTTCTTCCTGGTCTCCCATGCGGGTGCAGGGGCCCAAGCACTTGGGCCATCCTCCACCGTCCTCCCGAGCCACAACAGAGAGCTGGATTGGAAGAGGAGCAACCGGAACTAGAACCTGGTGCCCATATGAGATGCTGGCTCTGCAGGCGGAGGATTAATCAAGTGAACCACAGTGCCGGCCCGATTTTCCGTTATTATTTAAATACTGAGGGCTCAACTCACCCCTAGATAAGTGGGTATAATACTTACCTACTTCAAGGTTCTTGTGAGGGTGCTCAAAGATTTTTAAATGGTGAATTAATATAAGGGATTATACTTCTCTGGAAAATTGTTTTTATTCAATTTATACATTAGCATATAAAATATTGAGATTAATGCTTAATAACTGTTTATGTAATTACTGTGAGTTGGGAAGTAGAGATATTTGCATAAAGCATAAAGGAGAACAAAAATTTAATTTTCCCTATTTTAGTGAGTTGCTAAATCTCAGAGTCCAGAATGTAATCCTACCTGTGCCAAATTGGTACAATGAAAACTATCATGATTTAGTTATCAGTGGCACAAACTAGATTAAAACAACTCTTCCAAAAGTAGATGTATTTTCTGAAAGTACAGGCTGCCTCTTTCAAATATAATATGCAAATACAGAAAGTTTCAAATGACAGAAGGAAACATAAATTGGTACAGCATTAAAATGACATTAATCAACCATCCTGGAAACTAGTTATCCTTTCATTTGTACCAAAAGGAGAAGCACATTCCACTGGTGTCTTCCCTGGGCAGGGGTTTCCTGACACAGTGTCTTATTTCTGGTCCCTTTGATGGAGAGTCAATTGTGTAGATCGTGGTCATGGTAGCACAAGTCTAAGCAAATGTGCCCTTCTTCTGAAGTCTGTTTCACTACCTAACTTCCTGCGCTATCCAGCCCACCCACAAGCATTTCCCTTTCCTTATATACACCACTCTGAGTAGCTAGCTCATCCGGGGCTCAGAAGTAATCACAGATCATCCCTGTTGTGCTCCTTGTCATCAGCACATTCCCCATCAGAATCCCTAATATTTACACCATCATACTTTGTAGTCTGTAAAGTGCTTTCCTGTGAAATGTTCACAGCAAACTTACATGGCGAGGAGAATATCTGCTATCACTACTGGTTTAAACAAAGAAGAAAGACTTTCTATACCACTGAGATGTTCAGCAGTGCACGGCAATTAAACTCCACTTCGCAACAGGCACTGTACTTGGTCCAGGACTTCCTGGACCTGAAATGCATCTAATATCCCAGAGAGTCCATGAGGGGCGTTGTTCCCCTTCCCCCTTCCCTTCGCATCCCTGATTGTTTCTGTGATTAAACCAGTGATTCTCAATCTCATGTCTCAAGAGCCCCAAGCTCTTCTCAAAGAGGTCTTCAGGTTTTTGTAACTATTTCAAAATCAGAAAGCACCTTTGGGAAAGATTGCCCAGGCCAATTCACACAGGAAACTGAATTGCTAGTTTTGTGGTAGTTAATAGAGTACCTAAAAAGTAATTTATAGAAGTGAAATTAATACTTTGAGAGGTGGTGATTTGAACAGGAGGGATTCCTATTTGAACAGATAAGGACATAAATTTGGAATTTCTTATAATATGCTTAATATTTTACAATTGGATTATCTTTTAAATAACTGAATTTATAGGGGTTCTTTCTTTCTTTCTTTCTTTCTTTTTTTTTTTTTGACAGGCAGAGTTAGACAGTGAGAGAGAGACAGAGAGAAAGGTCTTCCTTCGTTGCTTCACCCCCAAAATGGCCGCTATGGCCAGTGCACTGCGGCTGGCGTGCTGCGCCGATCCGAAGCCAGGAGGCAGGTGCTTCCTCCTGGTCTCCCGTGCATGTGCAGGGCCCAAACACTTGAGCCATTGTCCCGGGCCACAGCAGGGACCTGGACTGGAAGAGGAGCAACCGGGACAGAATCCGGCATCCCGACCAGGACTAGAACTAGTGAGCCATGGCGCTGGCCAGGAGTTCTTTTTATTCTGCTACTGTAAGGCATCTTATAGATTTCTGTTTTAAAAATATTTACTCCTGACTTCGATCTTATTCCGACAGGGTCATAGTCAAAGTGGAAGTTCTCTCCTCCCTTCAGAGAAAGGTACCTCCTTCTTTGATGGCCCCGTTCTTTCCACTGGGATCTCACTCACAGAGATCTTTCATTTAGGTCTTCTTCTTTTTTTTTTTTTTTTTCCCCAGAGTGTCTTGGCTTTCCATGCCTAAAATACTCTCATGGGCTCTTCAGCCAGATCCAAATGCCTTAAGGGCTGATTCTGAGGCCAGAGTGCTATTTAGGACATCTGCCATTCTGTTAGTATGCTGTGTATCCCACTTCCCATGTAGGATTGTTCTCTCCCTTTTTGATTCTATCAGTTAGTATTAGCAGACACTAGTCTTGTTTGTGTGATCCCTTTGACTCTTAGACCTATCAGTGTGATCAGTTGTGAACTGAAGTTGATCACTTGCAAACTGATGAAATCTTTACTTAGTATATACTGAATCAATCTTCAGTATATAAAGATAATTGAAAATGAAAAAAAAAAAACCTTGGTTTTAAATTGGACATTGCATAGAAAATTAAGCAATTTTTAAAAAAAAATATCATGTAGGATCTCTGTCCTTAATGTGCTGTACATTGTGATTTAATGCTATAACTAATACTCCAACAGTATTTTTCACTTTGTATTGCTATGTGAGGGCAAACTGTTGAAATCTTTACTTAATATATACTAAACTGATCTTCTGTATATAAAGAGAATTGAAAATGAATCTTGATGTGAATGGAAGGGGAGAAGGAGCGGGAAAGGGGAGGGTTGTGGGTGGGAGGGAAGTTATGGGGGCGGGGGGGAGACGCCATTGTAATCCATAAGCTGTACTTTGGAAATTTATATTCATTAAATAAAAGTTTTTTTAAAAAAAGTAAAAAAATTTACTCCCATTCTGCAGTTAGCACTTCTGTATTCTTAAAGGTATTTTTTGATAAGCAGAGAATTTTATAGAATTTTATGGATTTTTACAAAGTTCACTTGCAATTATTTGTCCATTGATATCTTGGCCCAGTTAACCTTTCAATGATATTCCCCATTTCTTTTTTTTTTCAAGAAATTTCTTGAAAAAGTTAAATTGAACCACTGATAACCCATGCTCGAGTCCAGATCATAGGTTTTTCTAGAGGCTCTTATGCCTAGTGAAATCCATACACAAAGAACTTGCTGAGGATTCAGTAGCCTTGTGGGACCTGAGCATCAGAGTACCATCATTCGCAGCATGAAAAGCGTGACGAGTTTCAAGGCCATAATTCTGGTGTTATTTTTGGAGATGACTTAAGTTTCTGTAGTTTTGGCTTTCTCTAGGACCAGAGTCATGATTTGTAGCAAAGACTGCCAAGTCAAACTTCTCTCTGGGTGAGAAAGCACGTGTTTACCCACGTGCAGACCTGAACCCCAGTGTCTTGCTGTAATTGCCTCTGTAAAGCTTCTTTCTCTAATATTACTCTTTGCCTCCGTGGAAAAACATCATCTTTAGCAAAAAGCACAAGTAAGCAAAGGTTTGCCTCCACACCACCAGAGAAGAAACATTTAAAAATGGAGTGGCTTATATAACCTACTTTTCTTTAAAATAGCAGTTCATATATTTAAATTTCCTTCTAATTTTTGTCCCTATGACCTATGTTCCTGTTTTACTTAATAAGTTACATGTCACCTTCATAGGTATCCATTCAATCCAGAGCTGTTCCTGACATATTTCATCCACCTGGTTTTAGGTAAGCTACCTAAGTTCTTAGGACTGGGACTTTTGTATGGGCAAGAAGGAAAGTATCTGCCAGTAATATTTTACCACTTGGTTTTGTCATATGGAATTATTTTATAGTTCTGTAATATAATTACTGCCCATAATTAGGCAGTAAATGGAACATAACACATAATAGGAATCCTAGTGATTCTCCAAAGTAAGGATACTTTTGATTTGCTGCTGTTGTTTATGAAGCCAGGAGTTCTGTAGTCAATTCAGATTTCCCATGTGGGTGGTAGGGTTCTGACTACTTGAACCATCAGTTGCTGCCTCCCAGGGTGTGCATTTGCAGCAAGCTGGAATTGGGAGCAGAGCCAGGACTTGAACTCTAGTACTTTCATCTGGGATACAGGTGTCTCAAGCAGCATCCTAACCTCTGTTCCAAATGCCTGACCCTGGATTCCTTCAATTTCTCAGGAATGACAACATATTCCTACTTTTTATATCTTTAATTATTTTATAAAAGGGTTTTTGGTAGTATTCTGAAGAAATTTATTTAGATATTCCGTTTTCTTATCTAAACTTTTAGCCACATAAGTTGCGCAGGAATACATTGTTTCTTTCATTTAAGGTCAATTAAACTTCTCTGTATATTATGGGTGCTCAATATATGCATGAAGACCAGTCAGTCTGATCACCAGTATGCAAAATATAGATGAGGGAACTCAGTTGCAGGCTTTTGAATCAAATGCAAACTCCATGTTTTCTTCCTACTGATAGACATTTTAAAAGCTTCTTGGTGGAAAGAACCTGTCATACCACTTATCTTACTAAGTTTACAAAATTGAATAAATTGATTATTTTATCCCATTTTGTTTTTCAGTTGTGTGTACAAAGTAATTGGGGAGCATCAATTGTAAATTGAACTTTCCATATGCTGGACTTTACACAGTAGTGTTTTAGAAAACAGCACTCAATAGCATGCTTTGACTTAGTACCCTGATTCTTTCACTGAACAGCATTGATACTTTGGAGACATTAACTTATATGTATCCCCATTTTCTCATCTGTAACATGGCTGATAGCAACAGATTTTACATTTAAAATGAGACTTGGTTTTCTGGCACTAGGATTCTTATAGAAAGAAAAATTAATTAAAAAAAAGTTTGAACATCAAATATTTCTAATTCAAAGATTTACTGACATATGCATTTGCTATGGCAAGAATTAATATAACCCTCTATAACTTGCAACAGATTTTATTTCTCTATGGATTATGCGTATTTTAAACATATAAGACAAATTTCTTTTGGATGAAATATTTTTGCCCTAAGGCAGTCTATGGAATATATGCAACTTGAGACATCTTGTCTATTTATTTTTAAAGAACGTGTTCTCTGGGCTTGCATTTTAGCATAGTGGGTTAAGCTACTACCCTCAGTGCTGACATCCCATATAATACCAGTTTGAATCTTGGCTGCTCCACTTCCAGTTCATCTAATTGCCAATGTGCCTGGGAAATCGAGAGAAGACAGCTCAAGTGCTTGAGACCTGGAACCCACATGAAAGACCCAGACGAAGTTCCTGGCTCCTGGCTTCTGCCTGGCCCTAACTCCAGCCATTATGGCTATTTGAGGAAGGAACCAGCAGACAAAAGATCCCTCTCTATATAACTCTGCCTTTCAGATAAATAAAATAAATCTTTAAATAGAAGAAATATTCACTTCATTAAAAAAAGCTTTCTTAGAAATTGGATACTTGCTGTCATTTAACATGCATTTGGTGTCATTCACATGGGTAGGCATGTCATTCAGTCATCATTGTCATGTAGTTGGCATATAGTTCACATTCATTAGGTGTCACTAACATATCACTCACATGTAGTTGACATGCCATTCACGTGTCTTTTGCATGTAGTCAACAAGTAATGGGCATGCAATTGGGATTTTTTTTGCATGTGGATGGTGTCATTTGATTCAGTTCACATGGGTTGCTGTTGTTCTAAAGTAGTTGGCATGTTGCTGGCACATAATTGGCATGTCATTCATTTAATTAGCATGCATTTCATTTAATTGTAGTCTTTCACATATTATTCACATGTGGCTAGCAAGTCATCCATGTGTTGTGGATGCCTTCACATGTATGCCACATGTAATGCCATTCACATGAAGTTGGCATTTAGTTTACATGTAGTAGGAATGCTGGGCACTTGTAGCTGATATGTTTCACATATAGTTAGCTTGTAGTTGCATGTCATCAGCATGCAATAGGCATGTTGTGCTAAGGTAGCTAGTATCATTCACATGTGGTTGTTATGTAGTTTGTACATAGTTAGTATGTACCTGGTGTGTAAAGGCATGTGGGTCATATGTAATTGTCTTTGGAATGCAATTTACATGTAGTTGGCATTTAATAGGCTGTTACTAATGTGTAGTTTGAGTACCATTTGCTGCCAAGTACAAATTACATACCTAACAAATGAGAACAGTGCCTATGTGCTAAAGATATAAGTATATACCACCAACTGGAGAATTGGCATACACATGCCACCACTTCTGTTTGTTACATAGTAATTGGCAGGAGATTAGCATGTAGTTCACATGTCATTGATTCCATTCATATGTAGATTTTCAGATTAATTTTGCTTGTCTTTTGCATGGAATTTGCATATAAGTGCTGTCATTTGCATGTGTTTACATATAAATCACATGTTATTGGCATGTACTTAGCATTTAGTTCACAGGACTGAATGCTTTCTACTTTTAATGTTATGTGGTCACATGTAATGGACATCTAAAATGTAATTGACTTGTAGCTATCATGTAATTGGAATGCAATGATGTACTCTCCATCACTCAAATGTACAAGCAATTAACATGTCACTGCCATGTGCTTCAGATGTAGCTCACAGGTAGCTGATATGTTATTTGCATAGTCAGCATCATTCTCATATAGATGCTGTACATATATTCTTAGCATGTGATGGACATTGCTTTGTATGTAGTCTGCATGTAGATGTCATGTACTTAACTAGCAATTGACATGCCATTCTAACGTAGTCACAGTCCTACATATGCATCAGTTGGCATTTTTTTTACTTGTGGTTGGCATGTAGTTAATGTGCAATTACATATGCCTAGCATGTAATTGCCATGTAGTTCTTCACTTTGCATTTTATGTTGGTTGCAGCTGACATGTAGATCACATATAATACACATGTAATTCACATTGTGGGCTGCCATTAATATGTGTCTTGCATACTCTTAGTTTGTAATTGACATATACATAGTATGAAAGCAGCACTGAACTCAGTTGTTCCACAAGCGGTCTGTGTTTAGTTCACATGTAATTCAGATTTTCTTGATATATTATCATGTATTTAGCATGTATCTATCATGCAGGTGGTGTTTGATTCACATGTTCTTGGCATGCAATTGTCATGTGGTCCTGATGTAATTGATATCATTCACATGTAACTGTTCAAGTTCATTTTGCTTGTTGTTAGCATGTAATATGCAAATAAATTTATTTGTTTTATGTTATGTGCGGCTACATTGATATGTAGTTCACAGGGTTCACATATCTTTCCCATGTGGCTCACATGTACTTGCTCTTGTTCATTTATACTTCTTATGCAGTTGACATGTTGTTTGTACAATTCTCACTTGTTTCACGTGTAATTCACAAGTATTTAGTGGTTAGTTGTCATGTAACTGACATATAGCTCTTCGCCTGCATTTCTTTCATATGTAATTGGCATGTTTATTTTAAGTAATTTGCATGTCATCTGCTATTCGTATGTAGCTGGTGCCATTGGTGCTATCACATGTATTTACCATATAATCAGCATTAGTCCACATGTACTTCTCTTGCTAGCAACATGTAGTCCACATGTGGTTGACATGTTGTTTGCATGTTATTCCATGTAGTTCTTGCCATTCTCACATGTTTAGCATGCAGTCAGTCTATAGTTGACATGTCATCCCCATATACTTGTATGTAATAGACATGCACCTTGCATGTCACACATATGTAGTTTTAATTGTTCACATGTAGTTTGTGTCGTTTGCATGTAGTTGGCATCATTTTCATGGTATTTGAATGTAGTTCATATAGTTCACATGTGGTTGACTTGTTGCTTGTGTATTTGCATTTCCTTTGCATGTAGCATTTCCAAATTCTGTCACTTGCACATAACTTACATGTCCATATTGTATGCAAAGACTGCCACTTTTGTGTAACTAGCGTACCTTAATGTGTCTCTTGCCTGATTGGAAGTTATCCAGAGACCACCACTTGTCTTAATAGCATACCACTGAATGGTTAAAAAGTTATTACTGTGTCCATAGCATGTCACAAAGATTTTACTAGAATTCAAGATTTAAGTTTAAAAACATTATTTACTATATGCACTAGAACACTTACTCTTTCAACACTGTGGTCCTTCTCTGAAAGGGCTGGCTACTTCATGTGTTCTTTTCCAGAAATGATGATTCTGGCTGCTCCTCATATACACTGAGTTTTCTTTTTGCCAGGAACAGTTCAGGATGGAGAAAATACTGGGCACAGTGAAGAAGGAGGCATAAGAAGGGAAGATTAGACTATTCTGGGCACATTCTTAACCTTTGAGGATGACTACATAGAGAGCAACTTGTACCTTATCCAATACTTCATCTCCAGTCTTTAAATAAATACAAAACCGGCAGGGGCCTGATTCAATGCAGCATTCCCCAACCCTCATGATCCTAAGTCCCAGTTTATTAAAGAGAAATCATTAGAATTCTGAAGTACATGCAAGGCACATCAAATATTTCTGTCTCCCTCCATCAGTTTTTAAGTGTTTATTAAGATGGTGAGCAACTTCAGGTTTTAATAATTTTGTGACTATTTTAAAATTTACATGAGTAAAATTGAATGTCTTTTCATTTCATTATTGTTTATAGCCCTTGTGTATTATCTGGTTAGAAAATAAGCCCTTAAATGTATGACTGTAGTGTAAATTGAAATTATGTTATCTCAAAAAACAATAAATAAAATAATTAAGTTGAAAAATAAGCAAGTTTAAGGGTGCCAGAAAAGTTGTGAGCAGCTTCAATTCAGAGATGTCATTTTGTTCTGCTCTGTATTTCACACTCACTCTAGCCCTATCTTTGAACATGGCAATGGTACCATGTATCTAAATGAATGAACTGCCTCATTAGAAGAAAAGGTAGAGAGCGAGAGAGAGGTCTTTCATCAGCTGGTTCACTCCCCAGTTGGCCACACGGCCAGAGCTGGGCCCATCAGAAGCCAGGAGCCAGGAGCCAGGAGGTTCTTCCGAGTTTCCCATGCAGGTGCAGGGGCCCAAGGATTTGGGCCATCTTCCACTGCTTTCCCAGGCCATAGCCAGGAGCTGGATCAGAATTAGAGCAGCTGGGAATTGAACTGGCACTCATATGGGATGCTGGTACCACAGGCAGTAGCTTTACCCGCTAAGCCACAGCACCGGCCGCCTTCTTATTCTTTACACACAGCCCAGGAATAATGTATTATAATATTCTTTATCGTTAAACAATTTTTTCAACTATGCTATTTAGAACTGTTGTCCCTCCTTGTCCCAGAAGTTCTCTCTTTCCTTGTCTCTTTCCAAATCCATGTCTTATGAAAAGGAAGCTGTGCTAATTGAATGTCTGCTCCAGTTCATTGTTCCCAAACTTTCTTGTCTCCTATTCACTTCCCAGCCTCTGGTAACTTGGGTTTTACTATTCCTCATCTCAATGCTCAATTCCTTCATAATTTCTTCTTACCCTTCATGTTGACTATATTTTTCCTTCAATTTTCTTTTAAATTTTAAGATTTGTTTTACAAAACATAACTTTATGACATTATCTCTTTTTGAACAAAGATGTATATATTTGAAAGGCAGGATGGTAGAGAGAGAAGGAGAATGGGGGAGGAGAGAGAAGAGAGAAGAGAGAGAAAGAACCACATTTGTGTCATCAACTTCTGCTTGTCAGGCGCATTAGTGGGAAGCTTGCTCATAAGAAAAAGAGGGAGTTAGCCCCAGGCACTTAGATATGGCATGGAGGCATCTCAAGTGGCAGCCACAACCTGCTGTACCACAGTGCTGCCCCAGCATTAACTCTTTAAAAATCGAAATTGTATGGGGCCGGTGCTGTGGCACAGCAGATTAACACCCTGGCCTGAAGCACTGGCATCCCATATGGAAGCATGTTCTAGTCCCAGCTGCTCCTCTTCCAATCCTGCTCTCTGCTATGGCCTGGGAAAGCAGTAGAAGATGGCCCAAGATCTTGGGCCCCTGCACCCACATGGGGACCCGGAAGAAGACCTTGGCTCCTGGCTTCGGATGCGTGCAGCTCCGAACATTGAGGCCATCTGGGGAGTGAACCATCAGACGGAAGACCTCTCTCTCTCTCTTCCTCTCCTCTCTCTGTGTCCTCTCTCTCTGTAACTCTGACTTTCAAATAAATAAATAAATCTTTAAAAAAAATCAAATTGTAGTGTGTATTTAGAACAGAAGTTAAGGCACACATGTTCTAATTGGAATACCTGAGTTTGACTCCTGGATCTGTCCTGACCCTAATCGCTGGTTTGTCAGACCCTTGGAGGCAGTTGTAATAATTCAATAATCGGGTTTCTGCCTACCCACGTGTGAGACCCAGCTTGTGTTCCACTCTCGTGTTTATGCCCTGGCCCTGTCCTGGCTAATGCATTCATATGGAGAATGAACTAGCAAATGGGAGCTCTATCTGTCTCTGTCTCTCTGTTGTGTCTGTCTCTGTCTCTCTCTGCCTTTGAAACATGTATTTCATTGAAATTTTATTTATAGGTCATGTAAAGGTAAACCAAAGTTTTCTAAGTTCTCCAGATATTTACTGGTTATTTACTGGTTATCAAAGAAAAACACTTTCAAGTCTTTAGATGTTTCCTATAGTATTTATCTCCATATTTCTAAATAAAAAGCATATGTGTGTGCATGGGTATTTTTCTGTTTTTTTTTTTAATTTTTAATGTTATATGTTTTGATGGTCTTATCATAAACCTTGCTATTTATTTTACTAATAGAACATAAGTTAATATGTTCTTATTTAATCTCATGTCACCTGGCAGTAATGGAAATCTTATCTTGGTATGTGCAGCCACATCCAGTAATCCTTCCGTTGCATTATTTTCATTAAAGATAGGTGTTGGAGTCCTCAGATCCTTCTGTTCCAGTTCGTTCTGATTTTGGAAGGAAAGGTTCTGGGAAAGAAAGAATTAGCAGCAGACCCGTTCCTTTCACCTCCCTCCTCAGACACCTGAAGCAAGCTTGACCTTTGACAGAAACACCTTGAAATAATTCCTCCAAATATAAATATAGCTAAAAGATATATGAGGTTCTGCAGGTATCACTATATATTGATTATCAATCTTGGAAAGCTTTCAACAGGATGTTACCAAAAGTCGTTATTGTAAATAAACCAGCAACTTATAGATTAATGGACCACAGCTGCACTGAGGAATGAAAATTCGTCTTATAGTCAAAATATGGTTATTTGATAAATGAGGTTTCTAAGCTGAGAGACCTGAACATGTAGCAGTTTCCCTATGTTAGCTTATATCATACAGAGTTAATAGTAGTTATGATACATTTACAACCGAAAGGAGGCCTGGGCAGCTGTCTCTCCTGGGTTCAGGGTCTCCCAGACATTAATGAGACAAAGGCCATTGCTCCCTTCTTGTGTTCCTGGACAATCATTACTGATGCTTGTGTTTCCTAAGAATCTGATCAGTCAACTGAGTCTCCATGATCACACGTTGCTCTACATTCAACATTTCAACTCCATCACTGGGGAATTCGCCTCATCTTTCTGTTGTACTGAATTCTATTGTCTTGATTCTTACATCTTTCTCTTGTTGGTTATCCCCTGATTTACACAAGAATTGTTGATTATTCCCTCATTTTGTTTGAAGCATAGATTCTGGAGATAGAATTCCTGGGCTCAATCCCTTAATAAATGTTTGATTTTTTTGTGGGTATGTCACTTAATTTCTACAGTTTCAAGTTTCCTCATCTGTAAAATGGAAACAGTAATATTTTCTTTTATAATAAGATGTTGTGAATAAATAAAACATTTACAGAAGTCCCTGACAAAATAGAACTGCATAAGCAGTGACAGGTACATGTTTAAAATCATCATGTTGGGTCGGTGCTGTGACGCAGCAGGTTAACGCCCTGGCCTGAGGTGCTGGCATCCCATATGGGTGCTAGTTCAAGACCCAGCTGCTCCACTTCCTATCCAGCTCTCTGCTATGGCCTGGGAAAGCAGTGGAAGATGGTCCAACTCCTTGGGCCCCTGCATCTGCATGGGAGACCTGGAGGAGGCTCCTGGCTCCTGGCTTCAGATCAGCACAGATCTGGCCGTTGCAGCCAATTGGGGAGTGAACCAGTGGATGAAGGACCTCTCTCTCTCTCTTTCTCTATCTCTCTCTCTGCCTCTCCTCTCTCTATGTAACTCTGACTTTCAAATAATAAAATAAATCTTTAAAAATAAATAAATAAATAAAATCATCATGTCACTAGGACAGGCATTTGACCTACAAGTAAAGACATCAGTTGGGACACCCACATCCAACCTCAGCAATGGCTCAGTTAATTGAGTCCCTGGGCTATCCACACTGTGATCCTGGTTCACAGCTTCAGCCAAGCCCAACTTTGACTGCATTTGGGGAGTGAATCAGCAAGCAAGAGCTAGTTTGCTTGCTCTCCTCATCCTGACAAGGATCTCAAACAGACAGACATCATTCTGAAAACTATTCTTACAGCCTACTTGAAATGATACTTTAGCAGAGTAGAGAATTCCAGTATGGGAAACATTTTCATTTGTGTTTTATAAGGTATTTCTCCATTATCTCTAGATTCTATTGTTAGTTTGTTTTTTTTTAACTTTTATTTAATGAATATAAATTTCCAAAGTATAGCTTGTGGGTTACAATGGCTTCCCCCCTCCCATAACTTCCCTCCCGCCCGCAACCCTCCCCCCTCCCGCTCCCTTTCCCCTTCCATTCATGTAAAGATTCATTTTCAATTCTCTTTGTATACAGAAGATCAATTTAGTATATATTAGGTAAAGATTTCAACATTTTGCCCATATAGCAACATCAAGTGAAAAAAACTACCATTGGATTACTAATTATAGCATTAAATAGCAATGTACAGCACATTAAAGACAGAGATCCTACATAATTTTTTTTTCAAAATAATTAATTTTCTGTGCCATTTCCATTTTAACACCAGGTTGTTTTTTTTTTTTTTTCATTTCCAATTCTCTTTATATACAGAAGATCACTTCAGTATATAATTAGCAAAGACCTCATCAGTCTGCGCCCACACAGAAACGCAAAGTATAAAAATACTGTTTCAGTACCAGTCATAGCATCACTTGGCTTTAGACGACACATTAGGGACAGATCCCGCATGGGGTGTAAGTACACAGTGACTCCTGTTGCTGACTTAACAATTTGACACTCCTGTTCATGGCGTCAGTAATCTCCCTAGGCTCTAGTCATGAGTTGCCAGGGCTATGGAAGCCTTTAGAGTTCGCTGACTTTGGTCTTATTCCGATAGGGTCATAGTCAAAGTGGAGGTTCTCTCCTCCCTTCGGAGAAGGGTATCTCCTTCTTTGATGGCCCCGTTCTTTCCACTGGGATCTCACTCACAGAGATCATTCATTTAGGTCTTTTTTTTTTTTTTCCATGATACCTTGGCTTTCCATGCCTAAATACTCTCATGGGCTCTTCAGCCAGATCTGAATGCCTTGAGGGCTGATTCTGAGGCCGGAGTGTTGTTTAGGACATCTGCCATCCTATGAGTCTGCTGTGTATCCCACTTCCCATGTTGGATCTTTCTCTCCCTTTTTGATTCTATCAGTTAGTATTAGCAGATACTTGTCTTGTTTGTGTGATCTCTTTGACTCTTAGACCTATCAGAGCTATCAATTGTGAGCTGAAATTGATCACTTGGACTAGTGCGATGGCATTGGTACATGCCATCTTGATGGAATTGTGTTGGAATCCCCTGCACATTTCTAACTCCACCATTTGCGGCCAGTCCGATTGAGCATGTTCCAAATTGTTCATCTCCTCCCTCTCTTTTTCCACTCTTAGATTTAACAGGGATCACTTTTCAGTTAAAATTTAAACACCTGAGAATAATTGTGTGTTAATTACTGAGTTCAACCAATAGTACTAGAACAACAACAACAACAACAAATACTAAAAAGGATAAAGTATTACATTGTACATCTAAAGTCAGGACAGGAGCTGATCAGTTCATTGTTGCTTACAGTGTCCATTTCACTTAACAGGTTTCCTCTTTGGCGCTCAGTTGTCATCGATCAGGGAAAACAAATGATATTTTTCTCTTTGGGACTGGCTTAATTCACTCAGCATGATGTTTTCCAGATTGCTCCATCTTGTTGCAAATGACTGGGTTTCATTGTTTCTTACTGCTGTATAGTATTCTATGGAGTACATGTCCCATAATTTCTTTATCCAGTCTACTGTTGATGGGCATTTGGGTTGGTTCCAGGTCTTAGCTATTGTGAATTGAGCTGCAATAAACATTAATGTGCAGATGGCTTTTTTATTTGTCAAATTAAATTCCTTTGGGTAAATTCCAAGGAGTGGGATGGCTGGGTTGTATGGTAAGGTTATGTTCAGGTTTCTGAGGAATCTCCAGACAGACTTCCATAGTGGCTTAACCAGTTTGCATTCCCACCAACAGTGGGTTAGTGTCCCTTTTTCCCCACATCCTCTCCAGCATCTGTTGTTGGTAGATTTCTGAATGTGAGCCATTCTCACCGGGGTGAGATGGAACCTCATTGTGGTTTTGATTTGCATTTCTCTGATTGCTAGTGATCTTGAACATTTTTTCATGTGTCTGTTGGCCATTTGGGTTTCCTCTTTCGAAAAATGTCTATTGAGGTCCTTGGCCCATTTCTTAAGTGGGTTGTTTGTTTTGTTGTTGTGGATTTTCTTGATTTCTTTGTAGATTCTGGTTATCAATCCTTTATCTGTAGTATAGTTTGCGAATATTTTTTCCCATTCTGTTGGTTGCCTCTTCACTTTCCTGACTGTTTCTTTCGAAGTACAGAAACTTCTCAATTTGATGCAATCCCAAATGTTAATTTTGGTTTTGACTGCCTGTGCTGTTGGAGTATTTTCCAGGAAGTCTTTGCCTGTGCCTATATCTTGCAGGGTTTCTCCAATGCTCTCTAATAATTTGATGGTTTCGGGTCGTAGATTTAAGTCTTTAATCCATGTTGAGTGAATTTTTGTGTAAGGTGATAGGTATGGGTCTTGCTTCAAGCTTCTGCATGTGGAAATCCAATTTTCCCAGCACCATTTATTGAATAGACTGTCCTTATTCCAGGGATTAGATTTGGATCTTTGGTCAAATATAAGTTGGCTGTAGGTGTTTGGATTGATTTCTGGTGTTTCTATTCTGTTCCATTGGTCTATCCATCTGTTTCTGTACCAGTACCATGCTGTTTTGATAACAACTGCCCTGTAGTATGTCCTAAAATCAGGTATTGTGATTCCTCCGGCTTTGTTTTTGTTGTACAGGATTGCTTTGGCTATTCGAGGTCTTCTGTGTCTCCATATGAATTTCAGCATCATTTTTTCTATATCTGAGAAGAAGGTCTTCGGGATCTTGATGGGTATTGCATTGAATGTATAAATTGCTTTTGGGAGGATAGACATTTTGATGATATTGATTCTTCCAATCCATGAGCATGGAAGATTTCTCCATTTTTTGGTATCCTCTTCTATTTCTTTCTGTAAGGTTTTGTAGTTTTCATCGTAGAGATCTTTAACGTCTTTGGTTAAGTTTATTCCAAGGTATTTGATTGTTTTTGTAGCTATTGTGAATGGGATTGATTTTAGAAGTTCTTCCTCAGCCGTGGCATTGCCTGTGTATACAAAGGCTGTTGATTTTTGTGGATTGATTTTATATCCTGCTACTTTGCCAAACTCTTCGATGAGTTCCAGCAGTCTCTTAGTAGAGTTCTTTGGGTCCCCTAAATAAAGAATCATATCATCTGCAAAGAGGGATAGTTTGAGTTCGTCCTTCCCGATTTGTATCCCTTTAATTTCTTTTTCTTGCCTAATAGCTCTGGCCAAAACTTCCAGAACTATATTGAATAGCAGTGGTGAGAGAGGGCATCCCTGTCTGGTACCAGATTTCAGTGGAAATGCTTCCAACTTTTCACCATTCAATAGGATGTTGGCCGTGGGTTTTTCATATATTGCTTTGATTGTATTAAGGAATGTTCCTTCCATACCCAGTTTGCTTAGAGTTTTCATCATGAAAGGGTGTTGTATTTTATCAAATGCTTTCTCTGCGTCTATTGAGAGAATCATATGGTTTTTCTTCTGCAGTCTGTTAATGTAGTGTATTACGTTGATTGTTTTGCGAATGTTGAACCATCCCTGCATACCGGGGATGAATCCCACTTGGTCTGGGTGGATGATCTTTCTGATGTGTTGTTGCATTCTATTGGCCAGAATTTTATTGAGGATTTTTGCATCTATGTTCATCAGGGATATTGGTCTGTAATTCTCTTTCAATGTTGCGTCTCTTTCTGGCTTAGGAATTAAGGTGATGGTGGCTTCATAGAAAGAATTTGGGAGGATTCCCTCTTTTTCGATTGCTCTGAATAGTTTGAGAAGAATTGGAGTTAGTTCTTCTCTAAATGTCTGGTAGAACTCAGCAGTGAATCCATCTGGCCCTGGGCTTTTTTTTGTTGGGAGGGCCTTTATTACTGTTTCAATTTCTGTGTCAGTTATTGGTCTGTTTAGGTTTTCTATGTCTTCCTGGCTCAATTTAGGGAGGTTGTATGTGTCCAAGAATCTGTCCATTTCTGATAGATTTCCCTGTTTGCTGGCATACAAGTCCTTGTAGTAATTTCTGATGATTCTTTTTATTTCTGTGGCGTCTATTGTTACGTTTCCCATTTCATCTCTGATCCTATTGATTTGGGTCTTTTCTCTTCTTTTTTTAGTTAGTTGGGCCAATGGGGTGTCAATTTTGTTTATTTTTTCAAAAAACCAGCTCCTCGTTTGGCTGATTTTTTGTAATGTTTTTTTGGATTCAATCCTGTTGATTTCTTTTCTGATTTTAATTATTTCTCTTCTCCTACTGGGTTTGGGTTTGGTTTGCTGCAGATTTTCTAGATCCTTGAGATGACTTGAAAGCTCATCTATTTGGTGCCTTTCCAATTTCTTGATGTAGGCACCTATTGATATAAACTTTCCTCTTAACACTGCTTTTGTTGTATCCCATAGGTTTTGGTATGTTGTGCTGTTATCCTCATTTACTTCCAGAAAATTTTTGATTTCTCTTTTAATTTCTTCTATGACCCGTTGTTCATTCAGGAGCATATTGTTCAATCTCCATGTGTTTACACGTGCTCTAGGGATTCCTGAGTTGCCAATTTCCAATTTCATTCCTTTGTGGTCTGAGAAGCTGCATGGTATGATTCTAATTCTTTTGAATTTGCTGAGACTTGCTTTATGGCCTAGTATGTGGTCAATCCTAGAGAGGGTTCCATGTACTGCTGAGAAGAATGTAAAGTCCTTAGATGTAGGATGAAATGTTCTGTAGATGTCTGTTAGATCCATTTGGGCTATAGTGTCATTTAAATCTACTGTCTCCTTGTTGATCTTCTGTCCTGTTGATCTGTCTATCTCTGAGAGTGGAGTATTGAAGTCCCCCAGTACTATTGTATTGGGGTCTAAGTCTCCCTTTAAGTCCCTTAACAAGTCTTTTAAATAAGCTGGTGCCCTGTAATTAGGTGCATATACGTTGATAATCGTTATATCTTCTTGTTGAATGGATCCCTTAATCATTATATAGTGCCCCTCTTTGTCTCTCCTAACAGTTTTTGTGGTAAAGTTTATGTTGTCCGATATTAAGATGGCTACGCCCGCTCTCTTTTCATTTCTGTTGGCGTGGTATATCTTTTTCCAGCCTTTCACTCTCAGCTTGTATGGATCATTGTTGGATAGATGGGTTTCTTGTAAGCAGCAAAAGGATGGGTTTTGTTCCTTAATCCAATCAGCCAATCGGTGTCTTTTAACTGGACAGTTCAAGCCATTAACATTCAATGTGACTATTGAGAAGGAGTAACTTTGCCCTGCCATTTGCCAAAGATATTTTCTAATATCTGGTTTGAGATTCCTGTGATCTTTTGCTCTGAGGTTTCCTTCCTTTACCTTCTTTCATATTGGTGACCGTGTTTCTGTGTTTCTGTATGTAACACGTCTTTAAGCATCTTTTGCAGGGCTGGACGAGTGGCGACAAATTCTTTCAATTTCTGTTTGCTGTGAAAGGTCTTAATTTCACCTTCATTCACAAATGAGAGCTTTGCAGGATATAATATTCTGGGCTGGCAGTTTTTCTCTCTTAGTACCTGGGCTATATCTCGCCATTCTCTCCTGGCTTGTAGGGTTTCTGATGAGAAATCAGCTGTAAGTCTAATTGGAGATCCTCTGAGAGTAATCTGGCGTTTCTCTCTTGCACATTTTAGGATCTTTTCTTTGTGTTTCACTGTGGTGAGTTTGATTACGACGTGTCGTGGTGAGGATCTCTTTTGATCATGTTTATTAGGGGTTCTCTGAGCTTCCTGTACTAGGATGTCTCTGTCCTTCTCCAAACTTGGGAAATTTTCTGCTAGTATCTCACTAAAAAGGCCTTCTAATCCTTTCTCCCTTTCCATGCCTTCAGGAACTCCTAGAACCCGAATGTTGGGTTTTTTAATAGTATCCTGTAGATTCCTGACAGTATTTTTTAGATTTCTGATTTCTTCTTCTTTTCTTTGATTTGACTGTTTCCTTTCCTGTTCTCTGTCTTCTAATTCCAATATTCTCTCCTCTGCTTCATCCATTCTGTTTTTAAGGCTCTCTAATGTGTTTGCCATTTGATCTATTGAGTTCTTCATTTCATTGAGGTTTTTTTTCACTATCGCAGTTTCCTGTTCCACTAGTTGTTTCATTTCATTTTGATTCCTCCTTAATATTTCATTTTCACGGGAGAGATTTTCTATCTTGTCCATTAAGGATTTCTGTAGTTCAAGAATTTGTTTTTGAGAACTTCTTAATGTTCTTGTGAATTTTTTGAAATCTGCTTCTTGCATTTGCTCTATCTCTTCATCTTCATAATCTTGCATTGGCATGTCTTGTTCACTTGGGGGCGTCATAGTGCCTTCCTTGTTCTTGGTACCTCCGCTTCTATGTTTCTTGCTTGGCATGTTAGAGATAATTTGTGGTGTTTTTGTTTTTGTTTTTTTTCTCTCTTTATACTATGCCTCTAAGTGAGCTGTCTGTTTTGTTGGAGCCTTAGGGGCTGTGATGGGTGTGGTCAGAGAGCTATGCTTGTTTCTTGAGTTTTAAGGCTGTGTAAAGAGCGACTCTCCCAGATTATTTGCTCCTTGCTGGGACGCTCTCTCTCTCTCTCTCTCTTTTTTTTTTTTTTTTTTTGTTTTGACTTAGTTGGGAGTGGAGTTGAGGGTAGTTGAAATCTAGCCTCTGTGAGTATTCGTTTGATCTACCCCTGGGACCATACATAGAGTTTATGCAGCCCTCAATGTGTTCTCCAGTTTCGCTAAAGATACTGAGTTTGGCTGAGCTTTACATATGTAAAATCGCGGTGCTCTTTGTTTTGCTTGGTGAGTGAAGGGAGAGGCCTCTGTTCCCCCTCCCCCCAATGTCTCGGACTTCTCAGGTCTTTGTCTTTCTTACCCTCCTCCGTTCCCGCTTGGCAAGTTAGAGATAATTTGTGGTGTTTTTGTTTTTGTTTTTGTTTTTTTTTCTCTCGTTATACTATGCCTCTAAGTGAGCTGTCTGTTTTGTTGGAGCCTTAGGGGCTGTGATGGGTGTGGCCAGAGAGCTATGCTTGTTTCTTGAGTTTTAAGGCTGTGTAAAGAGCGACTCTCCCAGATTATTTGCTCCTTGCTGGGACGCTCTCTCTCTCTCTCTCTTTTTTTTTTTTTTTTTGACTCAGTTGGGAGTGGAGTTGAGGGTAGTTGAAATCTAGCCTCTGTGAGTATTCGTTTGATCTACCCCTGGGACCATACACAGAGTTTATGCAGCCCTCAATGTGTTCTCCAGTTTCGCTAAAGATACTGAGTTTGGCTGAGCTTTACATATGTAAAATCGCGGTGCTCTTTGTTTTGCTTGGTGAGTGAAGGGAGAGGCCTCTGTTCCCCCTCCCCCCAATGTCTCGGACTTCTCAGGTCTTTGTCTTTCTTACCCTCCTCCGTTCCCGCGCTGGCGAGATTCTGTGGCTCTGCCTCCTCTCCCGCCGCTGCCGCTGGGCTCGTCTCGGTTGGTTTTCCACGCGGTGGGTTCCCTGTAAGTCCTCTGTGTCTCCTCCACAAGATCCGGAAGCGATTCCTCTGCAGTTTTTTTCTTGAGTCTTTTCCTGAGGCTACAGTAATTCCGCTTTTATGAAAGTTTATTTTCCCAAACTAAGGCACACGTCCTCACTATCCGCCATCTTGGCTCCGCCCCCCTATTGTTAGTTTTGAAAGACTGATTCTGTTCCAATCCTAAAATCTTAGCAAGAAGTCTTCTCTTTCATCATAAATTTTAAAATTTTTAAAAATTTTAAAATTTTTGATGGTCTGCATTAAATCTTTTTTTCTTCATCTTTTGAGGATTTGATCAATTCTTGTAGTCTAGAACTTTATGTTCTTCAGTCTTAAAAAATGTTCTTAAATTTTTCTTTATTCCTGCTTTGTTGTTGTTGCTGTTCTTTAAAATTCTGATTTCTTAAATCTTTATTAATCAGATATTTGCTTCAAAAATTGATCTCATTTCTTATCTTAATTTTCATGTTATTCATTCTACTTTCATAGAGAGTTCTTCTAATTCTAACTTGATTTCTAGCTCTTCTACTACAATTTTTATTTCTTCTGTCATATTTTTAATTTCCAAGGTCTATCTTTTAAGTTTTTGAATGTTCCTCTTTATTGCATGTATGTTCTGGTTCCATGATTCATAGAAAACTATGTATGTGTTTGTACATAAAGTAACATAACAATATATCCAATTGCAGTCATTTTTTTAAGATTTGTTTATTTACTTGAAAGGCAGAATTACAGAAAAGCAGAGGCAGAGAGAGTGAGAGAGGTCTTCCATCCACTGGTTCACTCCCCAAATGGCCGCAACAGCCAGAGCTGGGCCAATCCGAAGCCAGGAGCCAGGAGCTTCTTCTGGCTCTCTCCATGTGCAGGGGTCCAGGGACTTGGACCATCTTCTACTGCTTTCCTGGGCCATAGCAGGGATTTGGATCAGAAGTAGAACAGCTGGAACTCGAACTGGGGCCCATATATGATGCTGGCACCGAAGGTTGGTGCTTTACCCACTATGCCACAGCTCCGGCCCTGCAGTCAAAGTTTTTGAGTTAGATGCTTTCCTTACATGCCTAATGTTTGTCAATTTGTTAAAGTGTTAGCACCAAAAAGACAATTGAAATCAATGACCTAATGGTACAGATGGCAAGTGTCTATGGAAAGAGTGAGGGTAAAGAACTGGAAATGGCATGTGGGGAGCTTATGGATGCTTTTGATGATTCACTACTTTTTGGCTGAGTGAATTTTGTCTTAGTTTTTCTTGTCATAATTAATTGAGCTCCATACTCATGATTTGTAGTTTTACTCCTGTATTAAATTTCAATGTTTGTAATAGAGAATAACAAGACACTTTGTGAAGGTGAAGGCTTCACTATATAACAATCAAACAACATTGTGTTGTTAATGGTGGTGACATTATTAATGGAGGGAATCCCATTAGTCTAATCTCTTGGGGCAAAACCTTACCCCAGAGGAATTGTCTAACTTCTAACTGGGTAGGTAGGCAAAGTATTACCAGCAATTACAGAAGCTGAATGGAGAGAAGAATCGATTCCCTGACATTTATTAGTAAGTTTTCACATGACCTTTTGTTTTTCAAGTGGTTCATCACTTCTTGGATATCCTAAGTTCCACATTTTTGTGTTCAACCACTCTGGAGAGTCAACAATTTATCCCCCATCCCATGGGTAGAGGAAGATTGTATCTTGCCTACAAGGAATTGAGGAAGGGGTTTTGCGATCTAATACTATCCCCACCCTGAATCTAACCCAGCCCTCCCACATTCAGACCCATTGTTACCTCTGCCTTCAAAGACAATAGTTAGCCTTAGATCTTGAGCCTTTCCTAGGTTTTTTGTGAAATTTGGCTGCATTTTTGAGCTTGTCAAGCACATTCTTACCTTTTATTTTCACAATGTTAATTCAGGTATCATTTGTTCCTCTGCTTTTCAGTTTTCAAAAATATCGTTAATATCACTCTTATTCTCTCCTCCACTTCTTTGTCGATGTGGATTTAGAGGTTTCTTTGTAATGCCTTTACTACTTGCTGGCATTTCAGGAGAGACTGGAAGTCACTGCAGCTTTCCAATTTGCTCTACTTGACTAGAAGTGCACCTTCTATCTTGATATAATTCCACCTACCCTGGAATGTGAGCTCACATTTTCCCCAGACTTCAGGGATCACATTCAAAACACTGAACTCTGAATCTAGTTTTCTGGTATTGACTTCCCAGCATTTCTGATTTCATATACCACCTGCCTTCAGCATGGCTCTACGTGAATGCCTCCAGCTCATCTTGACCCAAATGGTGACTATTATCTTACTTTACTACTTTATTTACTTTACTACCACGAAATATTGGCATGTATTTGTCTCTTTCAGCTCACTCATTACTCTTCATTGCAAATCATTACCAAATTCTATTGATTTCACTTCCAGGATTTCTATCAAATTTTACTTCTTTGTATTTCTATGGCTCTGCTTTGGATCTGGGCAGTAAAACTGACCTCCTAACTGATTATAAAGAACATCTCATCACATTTTGATTACTTTACCCTTGAGGGTAGACACAAATCCAAACTTACTGGTCTAGCAATTTAAGAACTTGTATGATTTCACCTAAATATACCTTATCTTTTATGATGCCTTTCTTAATTTATCCACAATTTTCCACCAAACTGCATCCACTTTTCTATTTACAATAATTCCCCTCTATTTCATAGGCAACTTCTACTTTCCCTCAAGGAGCACCTTAATTGTCTAGCTCAGTTTTCTTTGCAGAATTGGTTTTGGGTTTTGAGTACTCTGTTGGGGTGGTGCTTGAAGAGACAGTTGTCAACTAATGACAATATTTTTCTAGCAGTAATTTTGTTTTCCCTCATAGAACCAAGGTTTATTGAACAACAGGGAGATAACTTCAGCTTGAAGTTTAGCACTATCAGTTACCAAACAAGAGTGGTTGGAGAGACTGGCAGGTGACTAGCAGATACTGTTGATTAGGAAACCTTTAAAGTGATATAAGAACCTAACATCTTAGTCTTACAGCTGAAAAAAATCACCATGAATGATCTTCTGATCTGAGTAGGATAAAAGTTTCTGAGAGAATAGTGAAAACACAACTGGAAAATACCATACCACGAACCTGGTGTCATGATGACTTTACAGTTCTTTATAGCTATAAACCATTTAACGTTCTTCAATAAAAGCTAGGAAAAGGCCGAACAGCATGCAATTTTCCTTGGCAAAAAAAGTCCGGTTTAAACACAGTGAAAAGGTTTGTATGGGTTCAAAAGGGGTGACAAAGACACTGTTTTTTGCTATCATTGGCTCATTTTCAACTTTTGTGTCCAAAACAAATGAATCTGGATGGAAGTAGTTAAAAGACTGAAGTGAACTAGTCCAATTCTTTTAAAGATATTATTGCTATCCTATCCTCCTCCATTTGAAATCTGTGTTGGGAGATAGAGACCACTTCAGCTCCATGAGTCACTACTACTTCCTAGCCAGAACAATTAAACTTCTTGTATAAAACATGACCTGAAGCCTGCCCTTCACCACATCATCCCACCTCAAAACCCCCCAGGGGTCTGCTCTGACATTTAACAGCTCGCAAATTCAATTTCGTAGCTGGTGAAGCCAACTTAATGCTTTTACAAATGAATACTAGGTTATTGAAAATTTTCTTCTTCAACATTTTGGGTAATATATAAAATGTGTTGTCAGCTCCACTGCCAGCCTGAATAACATTGCACATACCTCTTTATCATGATAGAGATCGCATTTGTTAGCCAGCTGCAGGAAGAATGAAAAAAGACAAGCAAACCTTCCATTCTCCACTCCTCTTCTTCTACACACCGACCTCCCAAGGGAAAAAAAAGAAAGGGAGGAGAGATCTAATACATATCAGAAAAATAGATGCACAGTATGGATAGCCATTATTCTTGCTGGTTACACAAGGCAGGCACTAGTCTTAAGGGTTAACCACACTGTCATACCAGTTACTGAAACAGTTAATTCATTTTGCGAATTTGTCTCTTCTTTATTGTTAGCAGCTGAGCAGCTTTTTCCCTCCTCCTCCTTTCAATTGTATTGATGTCTTGCCATATTTTGCATACAATCCCCTTAACAGCATTAGCTCATTTTTACTCCAGTCTTGCAGATTAGCTCATCTGGGTTATGTTCTTTGGTACGCTGGTGTTGAGTGTTGAATATGTCTTAATTTTTCATTTTTAAAGGCATTCTCAACCATAACAGGTACTTAATGAGTTTGATATTCTTTTATACCACATGTTTGACGTACATATATGGAAGGACTCCCAGATTTCCATTTCTTCATTTGTTGGTATCTGTAGCAGGTGGGTTTATATGGGAAGACACAGGGAATTTTAGATTACTTTTTAAAAATGTCCTTTATTGTTTCTGAAACCTATCACCTTCCAAGAACGTATATTTGCCATGATGGTGATGAAAGCTCCATTTCCAACGAGTTTATATCACAAAGTTCTGCCACTTAATTTGAAAACAATCTACTTTTCCTTTAAGAATTTTTGTATATATTAATTAAGCATATTCTCTAAACTTCATATCCAAGACTGAGAATTCAGTTTTAAAGATGACAAAATTTCACTCAAATAAACCAGAAGTACAAGGAAACAGTACTATTCTCAACCACCAACCCTTATCATATGTCATATATATACATATACATATATGCAATGTCATAGACATATATTGCAAATTTAGTTACCACTCTTTTTTTTCCCCATTTATTCTTATTACAGATCTCAGAGTAAATACTTGCAAAAAGGTCTTGTGCCATCTTTTTTTCCGGGTTTTTCCCATAGGAACTTGAAACATAACCTCTATCTCTATCTTTACCTCTATCTCTTTGTCTCTTGTCTGTCTATATCTCTGTCACCAACAATCTATCTCCCTGTAGGAGCCTTCCTTTATAGTTTACTCCCTATGTGAAAGGACTTGGACAAAAATGATGAGAAAAGCTCAGCCCCTTTCACTCAGAAGTCCACACTTAAGAACAGGAAGAAGACAAGCTTAAAAAGATGCATTTCAATTACTTGGGTTATGGTGGAATCAACAAAGTAATCCAAAAGCTGGCAGGAAAGACTGATGAGCTCTGCTCCCACACTGGGGTAGATTTCAGAGAGTGGGTGAAACCTCCTGACAGATGAGTAGGCGTTTGCAAAACAGAAATGGGGGTGGTGTTTTCAGAGGCAGGGAGAACAGTATGTGCAAAGGCGAACTTAGCTAAATGTTTGGGGTGTTTGGGGGAATGGCAAGAGAGCCGGTGTGGCTGGAGTTTGGGTTGTGTGGGATGGAATGGCAGAAGCCCAGGCTACAGGGATGGAAAAGACCCGTTAGCTCATAGTCCCTTTCTCCATCTCTTCCTTCTGTATCTCAAAGCCAAAGTGTCCATGATGTTCTCATCCGTGGCTGGCCCAGGAAAATGGATTTAATCTCTTTGAACTAAAATAAAGGAGGTCAAGAATGGAGACAGGCTAGAAGCCAGGTCACAACCTTTCTTCTCAATAGCCAAAAACTCTTTGGTTTTACATGTGAATGTCTGTGTGCTTTTTGAATTTGAATTACTCAACGTTTAGGTAATGTTCTATTTTTAATCTGTTTGCTAAAGTCAGTCATTCCTCATTCCTGAATCCATTTCTCTAGATCTACAAAAGAATAAAATGTCATTTGATGTACCATCATGAAATTGTAATTGACATATTATTTGAGATTCAAAGCTGGAATAAAGATGAGTGATGAAAAACAAATTATTTATCATGTCTTTCTTCTCTATGCCCCCCCACCATACACAGTAAAAACATTTTCCCCTCTCCCAGAGTAACTGAGCAAGCTCTATTATACTTCCACTAGGGGACAATTTAACTTCTGATTCCATTCAGCATAAGCCTGACTGCATGCATTTTCAGTACAAAAGGTGTTCCTTTTCAGTGATGGCAATGGACTGTAACTGTAACTTCAGATAATACCCATTAGATTTCTCAGTTAGGAAAAATTTTAAAGTGTGTTTTAAAAGTTGTAAAGAGTTTAATTCATGAGATTCTTTTTATCAGGGGTACAGAAACTTTAAAGAGTCAAATGCATTTTTTCCATTTACAGATATTTAATTAACCAGTAAATAGGTAGATATTGTATTTTGAGATATCAAAAACTGAAAGTCATATTACTTTGAGAATTAAGCGAAAGAACAAGATTAAAGTTAAAAGGTGTGACAAATATTGTTTTGGGAATCATAATCTGTGAACTGAAATAAGACATTCTAAAGGAATGTTTATTTGTTATTTATTTTCAATTTATTTGAAAGGCAGGGATAGAGACAAAGAGATTTTCCATCCACTGGTAAATTCCCCCAAATGTACACTGCAGCTGGGACTGGGTCAGGCTGAACTAGGAATATAGAACTCAATCCAGGTTTCCCACAAGAGAAGCAGGGACCCATGTACAGGAGCTATCCCCTGTTTCCCAGGGTGCACATTAGCAGGACGCTGGAATGGGAGCAGAGTCCAGACTCAATCCCAGGCATTCTGCGGATGTGGAATGCAAATGTCCTTAACTGCTATCCCAAAAGCCCACCTCTGAAAGAAAATTTTAAACTAAAATGACTTGTTGAAATATCAAAAGTTGATCAAAACCTGGGGCCAGTGTTGTGGTACACTGGGTTAACCCACCACTGGCTACACTGGCATCCACTATTTGAGCACAAGTTCAAGTCCTGGCTACTCTGCTTCTGATCCAGCTTCCTGCTAATACCTGAGAAGAAAGGATGTTAGTCCAAGTACTTGGGACCCTGTCACCCAAGTGGGAGAACTGGATGGAGTTTCTGGCTCCTGGCCATGGCCTGCTCTAGCCGTGACGCTAGCAGGTATTAGGGAGAAAACCAAAAGATGGACACTCTCTCTCTCTCTCTCTCTTTCTCTCTCTGTCATTCTGTCTTTCAAATCAATAAATTTTAAAATTGAACAAAATACATTAAATGGAGTATTATGCAGTATATGAAATGAGATAAAATGGCTATTATAAAGCAATCCCAATCAATTATGATGATCAATAGAATATCATATTTTAAATATAAAATAGAATGTAGCTTTTAGTTGAAAATATCTTTAACTTTAATTGTTTAAAATTTGATTAATAAAATGTTTTAAAAATAGAACTTAAAATGTTATTAATAATATATGAAGTTTTATATTAAATTATTTTTGTATCAAGATGATAATATACATTTCAAAATTATTTTCATGATATGTAATTGTGTCTATTTAGAAAAATGTGATGCACACAATGCAAATTATACTCCGCCCTAGGAATATGTTCTAGTTATCCTCATGTTTATTTTCATTTAATGATATTATATAATTAAATGCTGCAAAAAAAAATGCAAGCCCCTTAGAAACAGTGTGAAGTTTAATGTGTGTGTATGTAAAAGTTTTTCTTTTTTTTTTGACAGGCAGAGTTAGAATGTGAGAGAGAGTGACAGAGAGAAAGGTCTTCCTTTTTCCGTTGGGGGTGAATAGTTTTTAATTCACTTAACAATCATTTGGGGCTGAGCATTTTGTCAATTGCATGCATCCAATTAGAACTTTCCAACAACTTTAGGACATCAATCACATTAATCTCACTTTGCAGAAGAGAGGAAAAATGAATTGCAGAAGGTTATAAGTAGCTATCCTGAGTAAAGTACTCAGTAAAGCAGCAAAGTTAGGAACCAGCTGGTGTGTTAAGGCAGACTTAGACTCAGGCTCTTAATCACTACTACAGACGGCCTTGCTACCACTGGATGAGGGGTGTGTAATCCTCAAATGTATTTATTTTCATCTTATAATAACAAGGGGTGAGGCTGGAGTTTTGACCCAGGAGGTTAAGCTGCTGCCTGCACATCTGGCTACCAGAGAAGCATTGATTGGAGTTCTGGAGGTTTCACTCGAGATCCAGCTCCCTACTAATGTGCCTGGATAAGCAGAAGACAGTGCTCCAAGTACATGGGACCCTACCACCCAGGGTGGTGGGAGACCCAGTGGAGTTCCAGGCTCCTGGCTTCAGCTTGGCCCAGTCTTAGCTGTTGCGACCATTTGGAGAGTGAACCAGCAGATGAAGCTCTGTCTCCCCTTCACTCTCTCTGTCCTCTCCCCTTCCCTCTGTAACTCTGATTTTAGATAAATAAATAAATCTTAAAAATAAATAAAAAAGGTAGTTATTAAGTGAGTTACCCACAGCCATCATCCATAGTAAGAAACTGAGAAATATTCCAATTATTGGTCTACAAATAATTTTTTTTCTTTTTTTTTTAAACTTTTATTTAATGAATATAAATTTCCAATGTACAGCTTATGGATTAAATGGCTTCCCCCCCCCCCCAATAACTTCCCTCCCACCCGCAACCCTCCCATCTCCCGCTCCCTCTCCCCATCCATTCACATCAAGATTCATTTTCAATTCTCTTATATACAGAAGATCAATTTAGTATATATTAAGTAAAGATTTCAACAGTTTGCACCCACATAGAAACACAAAGTATAAAATACTGTTTGAGTACTAGTTATAGCATTAAATCAAAATGTACAGCACATTAAGGACAGAGATCCCACATGAGGAGCAAGTACACAGTGACTCCTGTTGTTGACCCAACAAATTGACACTTTGTTGGGTCTACAAATAATTTTTATCTTCAATTACTTCTGTTAAAAAGTAAATGCTACTATCTTCACAATGTGTTGTGGGAAATTGCCAGTTCAAAATGTCTTTTTAAAAAACCTGCCTAATCAACATGTACCAATGCCATCTCACTAGTCCAAGTGATCAATTTCAGTTCACAATTGATCATAATGATAGGACTAAGAATCAAAGGGATCACACAAACAAGAATAGTGTCTGGAAATACTAACCGATAGAACAGAAAAGGGAGAGAACGATCCAACATGGGAAGCGGGATACACGGCAGACTCATAGAATGGCAGATGTCCTAAACAGCACTCTGGCCTCAGAATCAGCCCTTAAGGCATTCGGATCTGGCTGAAGAGCCCATGAGAGTATTGTAGGCATGGAAAGCCAAGACACTCTGGCCAAAACAAAACAAAAAAAACCTAAATGAAAGATCTCTGCGAGTGAGATCCCAGTGGAAAGAAAGGGCCATCAAAGAAGGAGGTACCTTTCTCTGAAGGGAGGAGAGAACTTCCACTTTGACTATGTCTAAATATGATAAGAGTCAGTGAACTCAAAAGGCTTCCATAGCCTTGGCAACTCATGACAAGAGCCTAGGGGGATTACTGACACCATAAACAAGAGTGTCAATTTGTTAAGTCAACAACAGGAGTCACTGTGCACTTACTCCTCATGTAGGATCTCTGTCCTAAATGTGCTGTACTTTGTGATTTAATGCTATAACTAGTACTCCAACAGTATTTTTGCACTTTGTGTTTCTGTGCGGGTGCAAACTGTTGACATCTTTACTCAATTGATACTAAACTGATCTTCTGTATATAAGAAAAATGAAAATGAATCTTGATGTGAATGGAATGGGAGAGGGAGCAGGAGATGGGAGGGTTGCGGGTGGGAGGGAAGTTATGGGGGGGGGAGCCATTGTAATCCATAAACTGTACTTTGAAAATTTATATTCATTAAATGAAACTTAAAAATAAAACCTGCCTAATCAAATTCATGCTTGCTGTCTTTTCAATATATTTCATTTTTGCTGTATTTATTT
Organism: Lepus europaeus; assembly: GCF_033115175.1. Taxonomy (NCBI): domain Eukaryota; kingdom Metazoa; phylum Chordata; class Mammalia; order Lagomorpha; family Leporidae; genus Lepus; species Lepus europaeus. The sequence goes on from NC_084840.1 coordinate 32,720,195, forward strand.
TTTATCTAAGAAAGTGATTAATATTTTCTACCTACTGTCTGTTCTACATGATTTGGTTTAAACTCTGGAGTCATTTCTTAATATTTGTATTGAAATTCTGAATTTATGTCATTAGTTTTTAAAAGAGAAAAGATCATGATATGTAAAGAATTGTATAAGCCCTTCAAAATATAATTTGGAGAATGAAGTGCTTGAAATAATTATACACCTAATTTCTACACCAAAACTTCATTGTTGAAAACTATTTTAAGTAAATGATATGTTTCCCTTTCTTCAGAAAGATAATATTTTGAAAATGGTTGAACACGTTCTTGAGCTTATGCCATTGCAATAATGTTGTAATAGCATGATGTCATCAGAAAGACTATAATTTATCATGCTCTAGTCCTAAATTTTTACACTTTCAAATTTAATGTCTCAGTTTCTTTTTCTCTGTACTGTGAGCATTCTTGTTTGCTGTCATTGAATAATAAAAAGATGAATAGTGCCACAACCACTTATTTAATTAAGCATTGTATTAGTTTATATATCAACAGAATGTTGGAAAAGAAAGGAATTAGCCATTTTATAAGGAACTCTGTATGGTATGTACTATGTTGGATGCATAACGTATGCTAATATGTAGAGTCTTAGTCAATTATATATATGAAGTTATGAATTATAATTTTCAGATGATCAAACAGAGGCTTAGTAGGCTAAGTAACTTGCTTGTTCTTACGTAAGAGCCTGCTAGAGTGATGTCTGAAGGAAATGCTTCTGTGGTTCTTCTTGGTATAATGTGCATTAGTCCCACTTTTGTTTCATATTCTTCATGCTTCATCTGCTGTAATCCATACAGCTTATGTTGCTGGATTGTGTGTTTATTTGTAGAACAAACAGCCACTTGTTCTTAAAGACTGCTCGTTTCTGAGAAAACAAGGTTAAGGTGTCACAACTTAGACACTTATGTAAATATAGCAAAATTGATAATAATATTAATAAAATGTAGGCAAAGTTTAAAGATATCTTGAACTCATTTTAAATAAATTCCATAGGAAGCATTTGACTTAGCAAAATGGTAAAAGGGAACTTGATAAAAGGAATATGAAGGGAGACGTTGTAAGGAACAGGGTGCTGAATAATAGAGACAGGCAATATGCATAAAAAGCACAGGGATCCACCAGGTAAGCACAGAACACCTGGGTAACATGGGCCAGGAGAAGGACTGTGCAGTCGCTGGAACCATATTGCATTCCTTCACATTTTGCTGCAGTTAGCTGCTTTGGTGTACTTTGCATTCTGATACTGTGACTATTTGGTATGAAATACACACTTTGGAAAATTATATATGAGCAGGAAGCCGTCTGCAGTATCTTGATGTCACTCCTGTATTTCCCAATAGTCTATCACTAATTTACACATCTGAAACATTTGTGGTTTTTTTTTTTGGTTTTTATTTAATGAATTTATTTTTTCATAGATACAACTTTGGGAATATAGTGGTTCTTTCCCTCATACCACCCCGCCCCAGCTTCTAAGCCACCTCCCTCTCCCTCTCCTATCTCCTTCATTATGGTTCATTTTTAGCATGACTTTATATACAGAGGACCAACTCCATGCTAAGCATAGACTTCAACAATCTGCACCCACACATACACACAACATATAAAATAGAGTTTTGGGAGAAAATTTGCAGTCAATTCTCATATTACAATTCATTAGGGACAGAGGTTGTACATGGGGAGCAAGTGCACAGTGACTTCTGTTGTTCCTTTAAGAATTAACACTCTTATTTATGATGTGGATGATCATCCTAGGCTCTCGCCATGGGCTGCCAAGGCTATGGAAGCCTTTTGTGACCATAGACTCCATCGGTATTTGGACACAACCATAAGCAAAGTGGATGTTCTCTCCTCCCTTCAGAGAAGAGTATATCCTTCTTTGATGGTCTTTCTTTCCACTGAGGTCTCACAGAAATCCTCCTTGTAGGATTTTTTTTTCAGAGTCTTGGCTTTCCATAGGTTTTTTTTTTTTTTTTCCAAATCTGGTATAACCACAACAAAATATATAAATGCAATACATTGGGAGAGTAAACTAATAGTCCTATAACTTGACTATACATATTTTTCTTTTTCTTTTTTTAACAGACAGAGTTAGACAGTGAGAGAGAGAGACAGAGAGAAAGGTCTTCCTTTTCCATTGGTTCATCCCCCCAAGTGGCGGCTGTAGCTGGAGCTACGCTGATCCGAAGCCAGGAGCCAGATGCTTCCTCCTGGTCTCCCATGCGGGTGTAGGGCCCAAGCACTTGGGCCATCTTCCACTGCCTTCCTGGGCCACAGCAGAGAGCTGGACTGGAAGAGGAGCAACCGGGACAGAATCCAGCACCCCGACAAGGACTAGAACCCAGGATACCGGAGCCACAGGTGGAGGACTAGCCAAGTGAGCCATGGCGCCAGCCTACACATATTTTTCAAATAAAGATATTAGCATTGTTTTATCCAAAGGGTTAGTTTTTTTTTTTAGAGTATTCCAGGTGTACTAAATGCAAAAATCCTGTGTTCTTCTTACTCTTTTTCCCGGGAGGTTTCAGGAGTGTGCAGGATTCAACATACAGCATGGGCTTTGATGAGGTGACTTGTGTGATCTGATGCCATTGTTGAAGAAACTATTGTGTTGGTTTCCATAATTTACTAAGCATTTTCTGAGTATCCATTGTGTTCAAGGCTTCTCTTTACTGACTCTCAATCTTACTGCAATCCTATTCTTTAATCACATTGGCCCCATGTTTTAGTGAAGGTCAGATGCACTGGATAGAATGGAGCTCATTTATGTCCTGTGATATGAATGTTAAGATTTTTTAGACTTTATGATTTTATGAAGCAATTTTATTATTCTGGATCTTTCTTTGCAAAACTACATTATGAGGAGTAATGATAACTTTCTTTGTGGAAAAAAATGTAAACTACTTAATGAAAAAAACTTAAAACACTCAACAAAAGATAGGGTTGGTGATTACTACTACCATTAGACTGGCTGATTATTACATTGATATGCCAGTTGTCAAAGCATGTGCCTTTTTTCACAGCTACATCTCTCAAATCCTACTACGTCATGTTTAGATGGCATGGAATTGTTCAACTTGCTTTTAACTTATTTCAATAAATTTATTGGGAAAAACCACCAGGCATTTTTGATAAATGCTGCACATAGATTAACAAAATCGGTTCCTCATTATGATCAATGAATGACAATATTATGCAGACACTGGTGCTACACAGTCAGAAACATGAATGTGATAGAAACAGCATGGGTTTGCCAATTAAATTTAATTTCCTTTGGGTAAATTCCAAGGAGTGGGATGGCTGGGTTGTATGGTAGGGTTATATTCAGGTTTCTGAGGAATCTCCAGACTAACTTCCAAAGTGACTTTACCAGTTTGCATTCCCACCAACAGTGGGTTAGTGTCCCTTTTTCCCCACATCCTCGCCAGCATCTGTTGTTTGTGTATTTCTGAATGTGAGCCATTCTCACCAGGGTGAGGTGAAACATCATTGTGGTTTTGATATGCATTTCCCTGATTGCTAGTGATCTTGAACATTTTTTCATGTGTCTGTTGGCCATTTGGATTTCCTATTTGGAAAAATGTCTATTGAGGTCCTTGGCCCATCTCTTAAGTGGGTTGTTTGTTTTGTTGTTGTGGAGTTTCTTGATCTCTTTGTAGATTCTGGTTATCAACCCTTTATCTGTTGTATAGTTTGCAAATTTTTTTTTCCCATTCTCTCAGTTGCCTCTTCACTTTCCTGACTTTTACTTTTGCCATACAGAAACTTCTCAATTTGATGCAAGCATAAATGTTAATTTTGGTTTGACTGCCTGTGCTTCTGGGGTCTTTTCCAAGAAGTCTTTGCTGGTGCCAATATCTTGCAGGGTTTCTCCAATGTTCTCTAATAATTTGATGGTGTCGGGTCATAGATTTAGGTCTTTAATCCATGTTGAGTGGATTTTTGTGTAAGGTGTAAGGTAGGGGTCTTGCTTCATGCTTCTGCATGTGGAAATCCAGTTTTCCCAGCACCATTTGTTGAATAGACTGTCCTGGTTCCAGGAATTGGTTTTAGATCCTTGATTGAATATAAGTTGGATGTAGATGTTTGGGTTGTGCCTTAATGTTGATTGCAGCTCAATTCACAATAGCTAAGACCAGGAATCAACCTAAATGCCCATCAACAGTAGACCGGATAAAGAAATTATGGGATATGTACTCTATAGAACACTATACAGCAGTAAAAAACAATGAAATCCTGTCATTTGCAACAAAACTGAGGAATCTGGAAAACATCATGCTGACTGAAATAAGCCAGTCCCAAAGGGGCAAATATCATATGTTCTCCCTGATCGGTGAAAACTAACTGAGCACCAATGGGGAAACCTGTTGAAGTGAAATGGACACTATGAGAAACAGTGACTTGATCAGGCCTTGCCCTGACTGTTGATGAACAACTTAATACATTATCTCTTTTAGTATTTTTTTTGTTCTACTTAATACTATTGGTTGAACTCTTTAATTAACACACAATTATTCTTAGGTGTTTAAATTTTAACTGAAAAGTGATCCTTGTTAAATATAAGAGTGGGAATAAGAGAGGGAAGAGATGTACAATTTGAGACATGCTCAATCCTAAATTGACTTGCTGCAAATGATAGAGTTAGAAATGTGCCAGGGGATTCCAATTCAGTCTCATCAAGGTGGCATGTACCAATGCCATCTCACTAGTCTAAGTGATCAATTTCTGTTCACAATTGATCATTATGATAGAACTAAGAATCAAAGGGATCACATAAACAAGACTAGTATCTGCAAATACTATCTGATAGAACAAAAAGGTAGAGAATGATCCAACATGGGAAGCGAGATACACAGCAGACTCATAGAATGGTAGATGTCCTAAACAGCACTCTGGCCTCAGAATCAGCCCTTAAGGCATTCAGATCCAGCTGAAAAGCCCATGAGAGTATTGTAGGCTTGGAAAGCCAAGACACTTTGGCAAAAAAAAAAAATGACCTAAATGAAAGATCTCTGTGAGTGAGATCACAGCAGAAAGACAGGCCATCAAAGAAGGAAGTACCTTTCTCTGAAGGGAGGAGAGAACTTCCACTTTGACTATGACCTTGTCTAAATATGATCAGAGTCAATGAACTCAAAATGCCTCCATAGCCTTGGCAACTCATGGCAAGAGCCTAGGGGGATTACTGACACCATAAACAAGAGTGTCAATTTGTTAAGTCAACAACAGGAGTCACTGTGCACTTACTCCTCATGTAGGATCTCTGTCCTAAATGTGCTGTACATTGTGATTTAATGGTATAACTAGTACTCAAACAGTATTTTATACTTTGTGTTTCTGTGTGGGTGCAAATTGTTGAAAGCTTTACTTAATATATATTAAACTGATCTTCTGTATATAAAGAGAATTGAAAATGAATCTTGATGTGAATGGTAGGAGGGAGGGAGCGGGAGATGGGAGGGTTGCAGGTGGAGGGAAATTATGGGTGTGGGGAAAGCTATTGTAATCCATAAGCTGTACTTTGGAAATTTATATTCATTAAATAAAAGTCAAAAAAGAAAAAAAAAAAAGCATGGGTTATATAGGTTGACAAATTCAGGTCCATATACCTTCTCCATCACTAATCACTGACATTTGAGGAAGTTGATGAATATCCAGGCCTCCATTTCCTTTTCCTTTGTTAAAAGAACCTACCTTTGGAGAATTAAAAGTCATGTCAATAAAAGAGAAGCATTCTTAAAAAAAAAAGCATTCCTTCCTTCAATGGCACAATTTAATAATGAACAGTAAGATTGATTATTTAAAGGATGTAGTAGATAATTTTGATGGGAAGGGATTAAGGAAAGATTTATATTTAGGAAGTGAGATTTGAATTGGACCTTTGATGAAAGACTATTCTGGTATTATTTGCCTGGCATAACTATTTTTTCAGTAATTTATTTTACATACTAAAGATTATTTAAAGGACCAAAATAAATTCAATAGTTTGGTAAAAAAAAAAAAAATTCAAGGCTGCAGCCAGCATTGTAGTGCAAAACTCAAGTAGAGCTTCTGTCTGTGACTCTGGCATTCCATATGGGCATCTATGGGAGTGCAGGCTGCTCCATTTCCAATCCATCTAACTGCTAAGGCACCTGGGAAGGCAGTGAAGGGTGGTCCAAGTTCTTGGGACCCTGCACTCACGTGGGATACCCAGATGGAGTTCCAGGTTCCTGGCTTCAGCCTGGCCTAGCCCTGGCCATTGTGTCCAATTTGGGAGTGAACCAAAAGATTGAAGATTCCTCTCCCTCTATCTCCTTCCCTCTCTCTGTAACTCTGTCTTTCAAGTAAATAAATGAGTCATTATTAAAAATCAAGGCTGATTTTAAGTGAAAAAAAAAAAAAGAAAGAGAATCCAATAAATATGAGAAGTATAAAGACCAAATTTAGATACTTCTCACTCTACAGTGCAGTTTTGGAGGTCTTAGCTCATACATGGAAGAGTTACTTCCTCAACACACTGGGAGCCACATGTTTGCCCTGCTCCCTGTGGCTCTGTTAAGAACAGCTGGCCCCAGGTCAGAGCACAGCTCTGTACTCTGTGGCAGAGACAGCTCAACAGGGGCTCTGTGATTGATTTCTCTCTCTTTTTTTTTTTTTTTTTTTTTTGATGGAGGGAAAAAAAAAGTGCGCTAAGAGAGACACAAGGCTCAACAAGTTGAAATTGGAATTTATTCCCGGTATTACTTGGATTTTCAAGAATTTTTGGAAATCTTGCCTTTCGGCCACAGCACTCCTCAGCATTGAGTTATTTGCCAAATTCATTTCAAGCTCTTAAATTTACAGTTAAAAGAGAAATAAAAAAAGTCTTTCATTTGTTCCTAAGCTGTTTATTTTGCTTGTAAAACCAATCATAACGTCTACCCAATAAAAAAAGAAATGCGCAGAAGTTATAACTCCAGAAAAGTTAACTGTTGAAGCCTAAAATTCCCCTAGGCCAAGCCAGAAGTCATTTTAATGAGACAGATTTTTCTCTTTGAACTTGGGAGGGCACAAGCAACAAATTTGCTGAGAAAAAATTCTCCCTTCATCCTTCTCTAGAATGCTTCCCTTCAAAACAGATTGTGACTAAATTTGGTATTGGAATGGCTGACCTTTAAGGCCTAAGCAAGCGGAAACCAAGTAACAGTCTTCCATTGCTTTGTGGCACAAGAAGCACTTCTTCAAGTGCTGCGTGGTGGGACAGGCCATTGTGTGGTGTGGTGTGGTGTGGTGTGGTGTGGTGTGGTGTGGTGTGGTGTGGTATTGTGCATCATGGCATGGTGCACAGTGATGCTATCTATGGGTGTGCCTTTACCTTGATGCTTCCTCTACCCTTGCCCCATCGCCTCTCTCTCTCTCTCTCTCCCTCTCTCTCTCTCTCTCTCACACACACACACATTCACACACACACCCTACAGAGACAAACTGGGTATCTGTGAATTTGGGTTTAGAGATACTAAAATGTAATGAGACAGAAACACCTCCCCCAACTAAGTGCCCAGAGCAAGGCTGATAAACATACTGAGCAGCAAAATCCTAAAGGAAATTGAGGCAAACAGAAAAATCAAATCCAAAACTTGCATCATCCCAATTCGTTTCAGACCTACTAAGACCAGAACTGGGCATATGGGATCCTGATTTGGAAAAAAAAAAAAAAAAACTGGACTCAAATCAAGGGTTTTGTTTCTTTGGGTTTAAAAACTTTTCACCACTTTTTCCTTCTAGTATGAAAATACAACACTAACTACTTTACCAGGAGAAGCAAAAGTGTTTGAAAAATAATTTCACCCCCGCCAGTGCCTGCTATTGAGATCAGTGTCGATTCCAATTTGTTCCTGACTCTCAAACTATCTTTTTTTTTTTTCTAATTGGGAATTTTCTCCTTAGGTGAATTCTGTGGCAAAATAAATAAATAAGTAAATAAAATAACTTTATGTGTGGATGCTGTTCTCTGGAGGACTGCTCTCCTTCTGGACTTGTGAGATTTTGATTTGAGTACTCATTACAATACAGGGAACAGCCTCAGTGGAAAGCACTGGGCAGTTCAGTGGTTGGGCTCTCCCAATATGGGATGGAGACAATACTTTGGCTTCATCATAGATTAGCATACAGTAAGTCCATTCTTTTCTAAATGCAGCTTTAAATCCTTATCCCTTGATCCTTGTGTGGTGGGCTCACCATCATTACTGATGTGACCTCTCTCTCTCATCCATTGTGTACTTTACCTTCCAATTGCCTCACCCCCTTCTATTGAAATTGAGCTACCATCTTGCAGACAAACAACAAACCAGATGGAGAGTGTTGTCAAGACTCCCAGGCATATACTTCCCATCATTCTTTTGTGCAGATACTGGTCCCCAATTTCTCTCTCATTAGTGGACAGTGTGTTCCTCCAAGTACACAGCAGAAAGTCATGAGAATTGAATACACTCTTGGGGGGCCAATGCTGTGACATACTGGGTAAGCCTGCCTGCTGCAGTGCTACCATCCCATTTGGGCAGTGGTTTGAGTCCTGGCTGCTCCACTTCTGATCCAGCTCCCTGCTAGTGTGACTGGGAATTCAGCAGAAGATGGTCCAAGTCCCTAGGCCCCTACACTCATGTAGAAGACCTGTATTGAGCTCCTGGCCTCTGGCCATTGAGGTCATTTGGGGAGTGAACTGGTACATGGAGATTCTCTCTCTCTCTCTCTCTCTCTCTCTCTCTCTCTCTTCCTCTCTCTCTCTCTCTCTCTCTCCTTCTTCTCTGTAAATTCTGCCTTTCAAATAAATAAATAAATCTTAATAAAATACACTCTTGGAATGAAGAAGATGTATCTTTTTAAGATAACACATGAGGGAATATTTAAGGGTAGCACTGTGACCCAAGAGTGACAGATCTCCTGTCACAACAGACAGCATGAAAGCCCAGTGTTTCCAGGTCTGACTCAACCACTTCTCACATGTGTCCTTCAGAAAGTTACTTGCTCTAAGTCATAGTTTCCTAAGGTGAAAAATGGGCACACGAACACTCCATATTTCATGGGCTTGTTGAGAAGATTTAGTGAAGCCAAGCATGTACAATGCTTAACCCCATGCCTGGCATATACAAAGGGTCTGAGAGATGGAACTGTGATTGTACAGTGGTAATGAATTCATGTGATGGTTGGGGCCTTTTTGCAGAAAAATCCTGAAATTATTGAAAACCTATTTGCACTTTAACACACGGCAATGGGATAGTGGTTTGCCAGCAATTCGAGCACCATCCGGTGATATGGTTTATTTGAACTTATACCCCTCTCAGTATTATTTGAGGATTGAATGAGATAATATAATTAAATTGCTTAGTTCATACTAGGTTTTCAATAAATTTGACTTTCCTCTCTATACATTTTTATAACTATAAAAGCAGAAATGGAAACTCCTGTGATTGAAAAAGACTTCTTGCATATTTGCTTCATGTCATCTTTTTAATAAAGTAGAGTATCATGTGCCAAAAATTGCACTTAAACCACAATTACATGGTTAGTTATAGCAAGGTGTAAGCACGCTGTCAAAGTGATTTGCAAGGTGTAGAAAACAGAAGGACTTTCACAATCAGGTTTTTGTGAGAACTGAATGGGGCAATACATGATAGATGCTTAGAACATGGCTTGATACATATTAAATGTTATCATAAGTGATATTGTTTTTATTTTTATGATTAAACTGTAGTTTTATTAAAATTTGAAACACCTTATTTCATCACTCTGTTCTGTCACATCACTCTTTTGTACAGTATTTTAGCACTTAATTGGATACATTTGTTGTTACATAATTATGTGATTTCATTGTCTGCACTTATTTTAATATATATGCTGTGATGGTTAATTTAATGTGTCAGCCTGACTAGGCTATGGTACCAAATTGTTTGGCCAAATACTAGTCTAGGTATTTTGGTGAAGGTGTTTTTGGTTGAGTTAAAGTAAAGCAGATTACCTTCCATAATGCGGGTGGGCCTCATCTAATTCATTGAAGACTTTAAAAGAAAAAAAAAAAAACAAAAAAACTGAGGTTTCATAAATAGAAGACGAAATCTATGTCTAGCCTGCAGCATTAAATTCTGCCTAAGTTTTGAGATTTTTTTTTGCCTGCTATATGAATTTTGAACTCTAGGCTAAAGCATCATTGGGGACCTGAATTTGTAGGCTGCTAGCCAGCTCATTCTCAAAAGCCATCCAAATTGTGTGAGCCAATTATATTTAGATAATATAAGCTTATATTATCTAAACATTAATATGTTCATAAATACAATGTTTTATATATGTTGTATGTTTAAAATATATATATATATATATACACACAGATATATGTAAGATGTTTAGAAAAAATACACAAAGAGAGAGAGTATGTGAAAGAGAGAGAATTATGTGTTTGTTTTTGGTTTTTTTGTTTTTTTTTTTTTGAGAACACTGATTGATGCATATACCAGTTTTATACCAGTTTCTTCAGTGAGGGTAAGGTTGGCAAACTATTATTCCTCTGCAAATCCAGCCTGTCACCTACATCTGTAAGTAAAGCTTTATTGGAACACAGCCATGCCCATTCATTTCTGTATTATGTTTGGCAACTCCAGAGTCCCAGTCTTGGGAAGCTGCACTGGGCATATGGTCTACAAATTCTAAGATACTCACCGTCTGGACCTTTATAGAAAAAAGTGTATTGGCACTTGAATTAGGATAAAAGGTGCATGACCTCAGAGTTGGACATCTCTTTGCACAGAAGACAGTGTAGGCCTCAAGGTGGCTAAAAATAAAAATAAAAATACAACTTCTAGAGCCATCAAGAAAGTTACGGGCCCTTGTTTCTTGTGATAAAAGAATTAAAGAGATCAATTTTGCTTAATAGTAGTCAAGATGTTTACCTGTTTGTGAACAAGGCAGATGAACAAACCAAGCTTTCTATTGAGATGATAGTCCTATCATTTTTCTTGTCACATGTTCCCCTATGGAACCTACAGAGATATTCTTCTTTAGTAAAATGTGATTTCCAGGGCTTGCACTGTGGCACAGCAGGTAAAGCTTCTGCCTGAAACTCTGGCACCCAATATGGGCATCAGTTGGAGTCCTGGCTGCTCCACTTCTGATCCAGCTCCCTGCTAATGGCCTGGGAAAGCACTGGAAGATGGCCCAAGTGCTTGGACCCCTGAATCCACGTGAAAGACCCAGAAGAAGCTCCTGGCTCCAGGCTTCAGACCAGCCTAGCTTTGGACATTGTGGCCATTTGTGAACTAAAGGATGAAAGATTCTCCCTCTCTCTCTCTCTCTCTCTCTCTCTCTCTCTCTGTGTGTGTGTGTGTGTCTGTGCGTGTGTAACTCTTTCACATAAATAAATATTTTAAAATGTAATTTCTATTTGAAAATTTCTATTTTCATGTTTTATCCCTAGACAGTAACCCTACTAAAATAAACTTAAAAATATTGTGCTTTTAATCAACATAGCAGGCTGCACTGATATAGAATTTCTCTCTTTTGAATACAAGTTGGGCATCCATAATCTGAAAATTCAAAATTCAAAAATGTTCTAAAGTCAAATCTTCTGAGTACTGGCATGATGCTGAAAATCATTTAGGTCTTATAACATTGTTCATATTAGATTTTCAGATTAGTGATGTTCAACAAGTAAAGTCAATGAAAACATTCCAAAATCTGGAAACCTCTGAAATCCAAAACACTTCTGGTTCCTATCAATACTCAACACGAACATTCAGAAAAAAATGTTTGACTAAATAAATTCAAAATTATATATGTATGTATATACATATATACATATGTGAATGTACACATACAGGTATTTCCAAAATTTGTGCAAAAATGGAAGAAAATGATGTTTACATACATGCAAAATGTTCTTAAAATCCATACATAGCTTTTTCATAATACACATTGTGCGTGAAATATTTGAAGACTCATCATTTACATTTTTTAAACCAGAAATGAAAATTCCCCATTCATAGAAAGAAAAATCTCTGAGAGAGTTGAGTAAGAGTTGAAGACATCGACACATTTGAGCTGAGGTTTCAATACCCACTTCAAGCAAGCACAGGGTTGAGTCTGTGCAACCTATACTTTGTGGGGAACTAGAATTGATTTCCCTACAAATGGCTAAGGGTTGGAAGAAAAGTACAGGGCATCAGTTTGAGAGGTAGTCACCTATTCTGGTCATGAGTTGGAGAAAAGAAATACTCCAAAGAAATCAGAATTCTTACCTTAAGCTGTGTATATGTCTCAAATTCCAGTAACCAAGTGGGGGTGGGAGTGGCTTGACCTAAGACATTAACACACACATTCTTTTGTAACAGAGGAATCTGTAGGTTCCTAGTAGGAGTAAGTAAAACATTGTGCAGAATTTTTCCAATGATTGTTTCCCAAGGATAGATATATAAAACTGAAAACACTCTAATTCTGATTGTAAACCCTCCTCTCAAGTGAACAAAAATTGGATCCTTTAAGATCCAATGTAATGCCTTTTTGTGATTTCTGTCCTACAGATAGCTCCTCCTCACACCCAACATCTCTTCCTTACCCAAGGTTTTACTCACAGTATTTTGTGCATTCCTACAGAGGACTAGAACGTTGAGGTGAGTTGTTGGAGGACAGGGAGTATATTTTATCCTCTTTTGAACTCTCTGCAGGAAGCTTAAAAATATGTCTTGAAAGCTACAGAAATAATAATTTATTTTAACTTTTGTGAAGTATACAAAGAAGAAAGCAGTATTGACTACAACCCTCAGAAATTAATAATAAAACTTAACAAAGAACATTGAAGGTGTTTGATAATCTAGCTAAATAAGAGCATGGCAATAGATACTTGAACACTATGTTTGATTGAGAAGAAGACAACAGTTTGACTAGCCCATAACAGGGGATGTTAGAAAATGAGGGTAGAAAGTTTGGAAATTTGGATGGTACAAATGATGGACAATTCAGAAATTCAGGCTTTATACAGTAGTTAGATGATGGGAAACCATGGATGCTTTCAATTCAAGGGAATTAACACAAAGTTCTGGTTCAGTATTATTAATCTGACAGCAATATTTAGTGTGAATTGTACTGCTGAAGCATCCCAAAGCAGATGAACAGCTTGAGGGACTATTGTAATATCTCAAGATATATAATAAGATCCCATATAAGGTATCAAAGATAAAAAAGAAGGAACAGAAGGAAATTCAGCAAAATCTCAGATGTCCAAATTTAAAAGAGATAATTAAAATTTTAAATTCATTATTGGAAAATCAGCATAAATATGTGAATTCTTCAAGGAGCAGGAATAACATCAGAGACCATGTATATTAACAAGTTGATGAGATATGATGAAATGATAATTTTCCTTACATTGTATTTTTAAATTAGTGAGAAAATAGGCAATTATCCATATGAAGTAAAAATATTTCGGAAATATCCATGTAAAATGATTTTCCTGATAATTTTAACCACTTTTTATTAAAAGTGTTATTTTAATAGAATAGGGTTGTGAAAATGTATACAGGTCACATATGGTTCCATTTAATAAATCTTAGGTTACAAGAAGTTCACATGTTGCAAAGAAAATTCTTAGAAGTTCTGATCAGATAGATTGAATTGATTTGTAATGTTATTTTCATTGATATTGGATTAGCAACTTCCATATTAGGCACAACTATCATGTCATTGTAAAAGAATGCAGGAATCCTTTGTCTATAAAAAAAGATGACATTCATTCAAAGTAGGCCCTAAGGCCTAACCAAATTAATATGTTTTAAGTTAATACTTAGCTAGTTCCTTACTTTTTTTTTTTTTAGTGCATTGCAAAGATTTTCTTTATCAAACAGAGCTCGTGCTCTCTCTCTTTCTCTCTCTCTCTCTCCCCCTATCAGTCCAGCAATCCAAGAATGCTGTTCTTAGCCTTTGAGTAAGTGTTCAGTCATCTATGGAAGCTAGAGTTCAGAAGGTTTGGCACGTTGTCATGAAATTCCATTTTTCTTCCCCTAATATAGTATAACATTTTAAAACTTTTCCTTTTCCCTACTCATTGTCATCATAAATTAAGAGATCATAATCAGTCTAGAGTACCAGTTCTACTGGAGGGAAAGTTCTTGGCATTATATACACTTTAATTAGAAAATGGGAGCTGTGATGATTCAGACAATAGTCACCCTCTTCTTTGGATAGAATGAGAGAAAGGGGCTCAGGTAAAATTACTTGAACACTGAGGTAAGAAGAGCAGAAGTTTTGGAGCCAGATTAGCCAGAATCCCAGTCTTGTCTAGACCACCTATGAGTCATGTACTGTATTAGTTTGCTAAGCTACTATGACAGAGTACTGCAAATCTTAGGTCCTAAACAATGGAAATTTATGTTCTCACAATACAGGAGACTAGAGGTATGAGATCAAGGTGTTTCGGCCTTCTTTACTCTGAGGATCACTCTCCTTGATTTACCTGCTGTCTCCTCATAGACATCCCTCTGTAGCTCTCTGTGCCCAAGTTTTCACTTTTTATAAGGACATCAGCCACACTTTATTAGGACCAATCTTTGTGACTTCATTATCCTGTATACTCAATATTCAAATACAGACACATTCTGAGGTCCTGGGGATTAAGATTTCAACACAGGAATAGTGGAGGATATAATGGAACCCATTACATGTACCCTCAGCCAGATTACTCAGCATGATGGGTCTTGGTTGATGTGTAATTTGTGAGATGATCAGTTCTGAAGGATTGCAGATATAACTGAGAAGAAGGCCATACCTCAAATACCCACAGCAGAGATCATTGTTATGGTCCAAACATATTCATATCAATCTCTGCTTTTTATCCTTAAAATTAAGATAGGCTCCTTTGATGTATTCGAGGTATAGGTCTTTTCTAAGAGTCCATGTTTCTAGGAAGAACTGCCAAAACTAGCATATGTAAATTACATTTCTGGGATGAATCTATAAAGACTTGAGAGATTTATCCAAAATTCACATACTTGGAAGTTTCTGCATATCAGAATGACATGATAACTTCTATATCCATAGTTAATAATATTTGCAGGTTATTTCACTTCTTTTTGAGCCTGATCTTCCAGGTGAAAACAATCACTAGGTCTGTGCTACAATCTGAATGCTTGTGCCCCTCTCCCAGTCTTCAAACTTTGAAACCTAACTCCCAAATGATGGTTTTAGCAAGTGGGGCCCTTTGGAAGTTGATTAGGTAATGAGGGTTTTGCCCTTATGGATGGGCTTATTAAGCAGGATTAGGAGCTTGTCCACCATTTCTGTCATGAGAGCAGACAGCTGGAAGGATGGGGACAACAAACATGGGATCTGCAGGAACACTTATCTTGTGTTACCCAAACCCCAGAAATGTAATAAATAAATATATGCTGTTTGTAAATTACCAAGTCTAGGATGTATTATTATTGTAGTCTTGGTGAAGTAAGTCACTCCACTGGCATCTATTTAGCAAACATGCTGGTGATACTGCTTTTCATTTCCATCTTCATTACCCACACTTTCATGAAAGCCCACAGCTGTTTTTAAGTGGCTGGAATATAGAACTCGGACCACTGAAGTAGTCTTTTCATTGTTTTTTTTTAAAAAAGATTTATTTATTTATTTGAAAGTCAGAGAGAAAACTACATAGAGAGAGGGGAGACAGGGGTGGGGGGGTTTCCATCCACTGGTTCACTCCCTAGTTGGTTGCCACAGCCAGAGCTGGACCTATCTGAAGCCAGGGGCCAGGGGCTTCCAACAGGTATTCCCATGCTGATACAGGGCCCAAGGACTTGGGCCATCTTCTACTGCTTTCCCAGGCCAAAGCAGAGAGCTGGATCAGAAGTGGAGCAGCCAGGACTCGAACCGGTGTCCATATGGGATGCTGCACTGCAGGTGGTGGCTTTACCTGCTATGCCACAGTGCTGGCCCCATCTCATTGTTTTTTTCTTTCTCCGATACTACCCTGTCAAATCCATCTATATCGTTGCCAGGCTAATTGTCCAAATTGCAAATGAGATAACATCGGTAATTTATGTGTAATCTATCATTAGTGTGGCACTGTATGAGCCTGTAGCAGATGGATCTGAAACTTTTTTGTATTGGTACCAAAGTCAAGGATTGAGTTCCCACATGAGACATGTTCCACTGATAAAAACAAAGTTGATTACTGTCTTCCTTTATTCTCCCACTCATTCTTGATCAGTTGATGCCAGCACTGACCTCGTCAAATCAGGTCTGAGCTCTCTTTCAGGGCTTCAACACCAGTGATTAAGATATTCGATCCAGGCCTGGGCCTGCTTTCCAGCTGTTTGGAATTCTCTGGACTTATCTCTTGAATGCCTATCCTTTCCTTTTTCTTGCAGCTTTTCATGAGTAGAAACCTGCCTTCTGTCTTTGCCATAGCATTTTGATGTCACCTTTCATTCCATATATCCCATTAAACTCTTAACTTTTTGTTTGCCTGTCAGTCTTCCTCCTAGCCTAAGAGCTCCTCCACAGCATCTACTTTTATCTCCTTAGTGTGCATTCAGTAATGGCAAAGCAAATTGAGATGAACAACTGAGCAATTAGGGAAGAGATAGATGATCTCTCTGACTAAATATTTTTAATCTTCATTATGTTTACAGGTATCTTACAGGTATGAAGAATGTAGAATAAAAGGAAAGAAAGAAATCAAGGAAGATGTTTGGGAATAAAATAAGGAAGAAGAGTGAAAGAAATAGAGAATGCATCATGACCTGGTATCTGTGTCTTAGGCTTCACCCATCCACTAGCCACCAGACCTGTGCCCCAAAAGACAGTGATATAGCCATCCCAACTTCAGTCACAACAAAAGTGTGGATCTTTCAGTCTCCATGATGTGTTCCTGATCCCTTGTGTATATTGGCAATGTATCCATCTCCTGATCTCCTCCTGTCTTCATATTTCTTTCCTGTTGTTGTCCCAATTCTGAAACTTGCCTAAGAAAACTTAGTCATTGATGTGATCCCTACTGTGATAGGTTAGCCATCACTCCAGGCAAACTTTTGCCAGAAACACTGAGCAAGTGGCAGGGAAGAAGGGGAAGGGGTGGAGAAAATAGAAGTAGAATGAAAGAAAAAGAAGAGCAAAGCCAAAGAAGAAGTAACAAGAAAGCAGGCAAAATGACAAGAAAAAACAAATAGAAGAAAAGGAAGAGAGAGGGGGAATTAAACCACTTCATGGAGTAAATTTGTCATGTCTCTGCCTCTGTAAATTCTAATATTTCATGTTATTTCATTTCTACTTGGCTAATTCAGATAAATTTCATTTAGGATGAAAGCAGAACATGTATTCCTTTAAATGTCCCATTAGAATTAAAATTGTTCCAAATAAGAATTATTATTATAAAGCTCTTGGTTTGAAAATGAAGAAGAGTGTTGAGTTCAGAGCAGGATTTATTGCAAAGAAACACACCATCCTGCTGTCTCTGAACTACAAGGACACAGCAACTGTGCTGACTACACAAGCCACACAGCTTTCCACAGAAGATGGTGACCCAACAGAATCACAAATAAGTGCAGTCTAAAGTTGTCAATAATGTTGGTATTTCCTTTATCCTCCAAAAAACCGATACTTTGCCAACTATTTAGCAGTAAGTCAAAGTAGTTAATTAGTTAATACCATGCTCATATTTTCTTTTAAATTCTTAAATGGAAATCAAAAATTTTTTTCTTAATGATACAAGTAAGCATATACTTACCTCCCACACCCCTTCTCAAAAAAAAAAAAAATCCCTCTACTTGAAGACTGACTGAGCAGGGCTCTTATTTTGTAAGAAAAAAATTCCAAAAACATTTTCTTAAAATTATTTATTAATTTGAAAGGAGAGAGACAGAGACAGACAGACAATGACATCACCCTAACCCCCAATTTGGTTCACTTTCCAAATGCCTGTAACAGTCTGGGTTGGATTAAACCAAAGCCAGGATCCTGGAACACAATTTGAGTCTCCCACGAGGTGACAGGGTCCCAACTACTTGAGCTGCCAACTGTTCACTGCCAGCGTGTACATTAGCAGGAACCTGTTCTGAGGAGTAGAGCTGGGACTCAGATGCAGGCACTCCAATATGGGATGCCAACCTCCCAACTGGTATCTTAACTGCTCCATCAAAGGCCTTCCTCTTTTTTCTATTCCAAATATGACTTCTTAGTCATGGGTTCAGAAAGTATACATTGAGCACCAACCATATAATAAGTCTTATATTGGAGTTAAAGAAAGGGTCCCCCAGGAGACAATTATAATAAAGTTAGAAAGAGGTGTAATTACTACTTTTGCTCCAATAGAAAACCTACAGTTTGAACATCTGAAGTATTTGCAATAAAAGTCAAAGCATAATCAAAGATCAATTTTATATTTACAACTGGACAAATGCTACTTAGGAAAAAATTTTTTTGGTAGCATCCTGAGTCAACTATATGAGATTGTCCAGTTTAAAGGGACTTCTGCACCTTAATGCTGGCATATGCTATGGTTGGGATTTACTAACCCCCGAGTGAGTCTAGAGTTACTGCAGTGCATGCAAGATGTTTTTGGCCACACTTAAATGCTTTGAGGGCAGCTTGCTGTTGCCTACTATGGTTAAAGTTCTTAAATTATGTTCCAGTTAATTGTCTTACCAGATTGACAAAGTCTCTTCACTTTTTAAGTCATACAGATCAATTACCATAGCCTAACGTTCACAATTTAGGTTTCCCCCACATTTATGTTTGTGATTTTGAATACCACACGTATCCAAATCAGTTGTGCTTTCTCCTTTCTCCCAATTATATTTGTGCCACTTGTCCTCTCTCTCTCTCTCTCTCTCTCTCTCTGTGTGTGTGTGTGTGTGTGTCTCTCTCATTGAATCTGACAGTCAGGATTTATTTACAAACAGGAACAAACCACAACAGAATGGAAGGAAAACAATCCAAAAAAAAAAAAAAAAGCCCAACAAATACTGCCACAGAGTCAGTCTTAGGAAGACTGCCTGGCATTTATGCCTCCAGAGCTCCCTGTTCACATCTCCTCTTCACACAATAAACAGACCTCGGGTAGTGTGGCAAATCCAGACCAACACACAGATAAGGCTATGGTCCTTATGACTGAAAGGTCACCAGAGACTCGTTCCCCATGTTGTACAAAGCAGTCATCATCCAGGGCTAGGGTATAGTATTATGCCCGACACATTTGAGTAGGTGACATGCCTGTGGTGTCTCCACTGATCTGTACTAGAATAATGTGGGGGAAATTGTCCTTTCTTTTGTAACTTAGTATGTAAAGAAATAAAATATGATCCCTAAAATACAGTTTTAATTTCTCAAACTTATGCTGAAAGTTTGGAAAGTCTTGAAAAGGAGGGACTTTACAAATATTTCTGTTAAATTGTGAGCAAGATGGCTGTAAAAGATTAGAAAAAAAAATATGAACACCTAGAATGGTTCTGGATTCATATTGCTTTGTATTAACTCCATAATTTTGCCCTGTCCTTAAAGAAAATAAAATTTATATATCATAGAATGGCAAACATATGAGAAAGACTACAAGGAACTTCAGTCTTTCAAGCGCCATGCACAGGTGTAGATCCATAGGAAAAAGCTTGGAGAATAAATGTAGATTTTTAAAACGCAGTGAGTTGTTGTAGGTATGTATGTATTATTTTTGTGATTCTCTCTTTATGAGGCTCTTTAACCAGCCAATTCCAAGTCCATTTACTCTCCCATTAACTTTCAGAGATGACTGAAGGAAGTTTATGATATATGCAGAAATGAACACTGGTTTCTTCTCTTACCTCAGCCACTTGGAACAAGGCACTTTCACTTTTTTTTTAACCTCTTTCTTTTATTCAATGCAAAACCGGTGTGTCCGCCCTCATGAACCCGTGGTCCCTCCCAGCGGCAGGACTCCGTGTGGGCAGGTCAGCGCGGCCTGGCCTGGGGTAAGGCGAGGCCAGGCTATGCCAGGAGAACCAGTGAGCCCCTCTGCTGGAGTTTGCAGTTGTCCAGCACGGGCTCCTGCCCTCTCCTGCCTCTCACCCCCTACCCGAGGCTCAAGACCCCTGCGCAGCCCAAGCCTCTGCCCCGCGGCATTCTGGGGCCGGGCCATGCCTGTCTGACACGTGAGGAAGGCACTTTCACTTTCAAAGTCTTGATCTCTGAAATAAAATTAATACCCATTATGACGCTTTCATAGATTTTGCAATGAGGATCAAATGAAATAATCAATGAAAATATTTTATAAATATTAAAAGGTATCAAGCAAATATATCTACTACTCTCTCAACTCTCAATTTAGAGGCTTTGTCATGCATTGCTTTATATTTTTTTTTAAAGAATTTATTTATTTATTCGAGAGGTAGAGTTACAGACAGTGAGAGGGAGACACAAAGAGAAAGATCTTTCATCTGCTGGTTCATTCTGCAAGTGGTTTCAATGGCTGGAGCGGAGCCGATCTGAAGCCAGGAACCTAAGGATTTGAGCCATCTTCTACTGCCTTCCAGGCCATATAAGAAAGCTGGATCAGAAAAGGAGCATCCGAGACTAGAACTGGTGCCCATATGCCCATACAGGATGCCAGCACTATAGGCCGGGGTTTTAACCTGCTGCACCGCAGCGCTGGCCCCACATTGCTTTATATTCTGAAAAAGTCCATAGAGTGGTGGCTCAGACAGCTAAAATAACAAACATTTTAAAAATAAGTAAATAATAACGTATGACACAACTCATTCTTTTTTTAATGTTTTTCTTAAGATGTACTTATTTATTTGAAAGAGTTGCAGCAAGACAGAGGCAGAGAGAGAGAGAAAAAGAGATAGAGAGAGAGAGAGAGAGAGCGAGAGATAGCTTCTATTCTCTGGTTCACTCTTCAAATGGCCACAACAGCCAGTGCTGCGGCAGGCTGAAGCCAAGAGCTTCTTCCCGATCTCCCAGGTGGGTGCAAGGCCCCAAGTGCTTGGGCCGTCTTCTGCTGCTTTCTCAGGCACATTAGTAGGGTTTGGCTGAGAAGTGGAGCGGCCTGGACTCAAACCAGCACCCGTATAGGATGCTGGCTCCTTGGGCGGCATCTTTACTTGCTATATCACAGCGCTACCTCATCTCCTAATTTTCTAAGCATTAGCAGAACCAAAATTATGTGCTTCCCGTAGAAATACTGATTCATGATCTAGATTTGGTGACCTGTTTCAGGTTGACTTGATGAACATCTTAAAGCTGATCTTGACTGTGGTCATCTTGGCTACGTGTTTAGAGAAAGTATGTATCATATGTCTTACATAGGTGTTGTGGTATGTGATAGTTATTTACCAAACAATTTATGATGTTAGTTATTGATCTTCCCAAGAAATCTAAAGATTCAATGCGATCTCTGTCAAAATCTCAATGGCATTTTTTTACAACAATGGAAAATAATTTTAAAATTCATTCTTTAAGGGAGAAAAATAAAACTGATTATATCACATTCCATGATTTCAAAACATATTGCAAATCTACAGCAATTACAACAGTATGGTGCTAGCACAGTAAAACACATTGAGACCAATGCTATAAAATAGAGTACCAAAAATAATTCTGAATATATGATCAATTGGTCCTCAACATGGGTACCAAGAATACATACCATGGAAAACATAGTCTCTTCAACAAAGAGTGCTGGGAAGACCACCTATTGAAATGCAAAAGAGTGAAATAACACTGTTATCTCACACCACATAAAAATCAACTCCAAGTGTATTAAATGTAAAACTTGCAAAAACTCTTAGGAAAAAACCGAGGAAAGTTTCCAGATGTTGGACTGGACTATGGTTTATTGGGTATGCCACAAAAAGAACAGACAACAAAATCAAAAATAAACAAGAGGCATTACATCAAATAATGTAAGTGTTTAAATAAAGCTTCTGCCAGCAAACGAAAAACTTAACAGAAAAAAAAAAAGCAACCCATATAATGGGAGAAATATTTGCAGACTATAAATCTGACAAGGAGTTAAAATGAGAACACATAAGGAACTGCTACAACTCAAGAACAAAAACACCAAATAGCCTGATTTTCAAAAAGGTAAAGGACCTGAATAGACATTTCTCCAAGAAAGATGTATAAATGTCCAACAGATATATGAAAAGGGATTCAACAAAATTAATTGCCAGGGAAATGGAAATCAAAACCACAATGAGATATCACTTCATACCTGTTTGGATGACTCTTACCAAAAACAAACAATACAAAGGAAAATTGTTGGTGAAGATATAGAGTAAAGGGAATACTTGTTCATTGTTGATGAGAATGTAAACTGGTACAGTCACTATGGAAAATAATGTGAAGATTTCTCAAAAATGAAAAATAAAATTACTACTTGACCCAACAACCTCATTTCTATATATATCCCAAAGAGTTAAAATCAGTAAATTGAAGAGGTATCTGCACTCCTGTGCTCATTGTAAAATTACTCAAAACAGACAGCATATGGAAGCAACCAAAAATGTCCATTGATGAATGGATAAAGTAAATGTCTCTCTCTCCCCTTTCCACTCAAACACACACACACACAAATAGTATCCAACTCTAAAATAATAATAATAATAATAAAAAGATCTGGCTATTTCAGACAACATGGATGGACCTGGCGGGCATTACCCTAAGAAAAATCAGCCAGTCACAGAAAGACAACTACCATGTGATTTTTCCTAACATGTAGAATCTAAAATAGTCAAACCCATGTTTGAGCATTTGGCCTAGGAATCAAGCTGCTAGTTGGGACAGTCGCCCATTTTGGAGTGCTTGGATTTCAATCCTGACTTTGCTTCTGATTCCTGTTTCTTGCTAATGCATATGCTGAGAAGCATTAGGTGATGACATAAGTACTTGGGTTCCTATCACCTACATGGAATACCTGGATTGAGTTCTTGACTGCTGGCTTCATCCTGGCTCAGCCCTCATTGTTGTAGACATTTGGGGAATGAACCAGCAGATGGGAGCTTTGGCAAAAACTGCCTTACCCATGTCATGGGTTGGCAGATGCATCCTGGCAGAGAATAGGCAAGAAGGAAAGATCACAGGGTTCTGTAGGAATACAGAGAGCATGGAGGGAGCAGGCTTACACTTTTACAACTCCCCCTCCAGAACACTAACCAGGGTCCTACCAGAGATACATCAATTGCTTCTGAAGGCAGCACCCTGAAGGCAGCCCCACCTCTTAAAGGTTCCACATCATGTTCCAATATTGCCACATGGAGGACCAGGCTTCAAACATGAATCTTGAGGGGATAAATTACACTCAAAACATAGCGTGTTTACACAGGTTGATATCATTTTGTTTAATAGCTTTATTATTACTCATTTAATTGTTTTCCCATTAGTGAATATTTAGCTGGTTTCACAGCCTTTGTTATTCTGAATAATGTTTCAATGAACTCATACACATTTGTTTATATGTCTGATTGCATCTGCAAAATAAATTCCTAGATGTAGAAATTTTGAGTTAAAATGGTATAGCACCAGAGGCAGAGAAACAGGTTTATTGAACTTATTTTTCAGTTTTACTTTTGTTTGAGAATATCAGCCTTGCCCAGGAAAACAATCACTGAATTTCATTTCCCCTTAAAGTTAACATTGGGCACTAAAGGCATTTGGCAACTAAGGTGGGATAATACTAGACAACTAGGCTCAGCTCCATACATGGGAATCATCTAGTTTTCAGCACAGGAAAGACTTTATGGAAAATCTGAAAGGCTTCCTAAAATAAGAATGTCAGGAGACCATCTTGCCCACTTTGGAAAATTCATCTTAAATGTGATAGAGTCATTGGAAATGTGCTTCCTTCAAATTCATTTCATGTGCATTTTTTCCTTTCTATAGACTCATCCTTTTGAAAGTTGTTTTTAAAGATTTATTTTTATTTATCTGAAAGGCACAACTGTGGGGTATGTGGGGAGAAAAAGAGACAGAGATATCTTCCCCCGACTGGTTCACTGCACAAATGGCCACAACAGCCAAAGTTGGGACCGTCCAAAGCCAGGAGCATCTTCTGGGTCATCCATGTGGGTGCAGAGGACCAAGTGCTTGGGCCATCGTTGCTGTTTTCCCATTAGCAGTTAGCTGGATCAGAAGTGGAGCAGCTACAACTCAAAAGAGCACACATATGGGATGCCAGCACCATAGGCCATGACTTTACCTTCTATGCCAAAACACTGGCCCTCATCTTTTTTTGTTCCATAGAGAAGTTATTAATTATTGAGTTTCTTCAGCTTTTCCTCACTTTCTGGCTCATTTTTTGTTTTTTTCCTAAGAAAATAAGAATCATGAGGAAATTCAAATGAATTTATAGATCCAGCAGAAAAGAAACATTCACACAAAGGAATACTAATGGGTATTTATCATTTATTTGATGGCCAAATTAACAGCATGATTTCCATTTTGAACAAAGATATTTTAAAATGTCAACAATATGACTTAAAACTTTGTAGATAAATTTTTCTTTAAATAGTCACAATAATTTCATGGGAGAACTCAATTGGGAGCTTTTAAAACTAATTTTAGAGTGATTAGCTTTAACTAGGTTTTAAGAGTAATTACTGTAAAGCTGTATCTATAAACATAGAGAAAAACATCAATATAGAACTATTACATCCAAAGCTATTGGTTAAAGAGATAAGCTATAATTGTTGATAACAGTAATTCTCTGGCTGGCGCTGCGGCTCAATAGGCTAATCTTCTGCCTGCGGCGCTGGCACACCGGGTTCTAGTCCCGGTCAGGGCGCCAGATTCTGTCCTGGTTGCCCCTCTTCCAGGCCAGCTCTCTGCTGTGGCCTGGGAAGGCAGTGGAGGATGGCCCAAGTGCTTGGGCCCTGCACCCCATGGGAGACCAGGAGAAGCACCTGGCTCCTGCCTTCAGATAAGCATGGTGCGCCGGCCATTGGAGGGTGAACCAACGGCAAAGGAAGACCTTTCTCTCTGTCTCTCTCTCACTGTCCACTCAGCCTGTCCAAAAAAAAAAAAAAAAGAAGAAGAAGAAGAAGAAGAGCATCTGGGACTTAAAACAACATTGACCTAGAGAAGAAGATCTTTGATTAAAAAAAAAAAAAAAAACAGTAATTCTCAGCCCTTGATGAATATTAAAATTGTCAAAGGCTTTTAAAAATTTTATTTTTTAAAAGATTTTATTTTATTTTTAAAAATTTACTTTATTTATTTGAAAGAGTTACAGAGAGAGGTAGAGACAGAGAGAGAGGTCTTCAATCCAATGGTTCACTCCCTAGAAGGCCGCAACAGCCAGAGCTGCGCCAATCCGAAGTCAGGAGCCAGAAGCCTCTTCCGGGTCTCCTACATGGGTGCAGGGACCCAAGGACTTGGGCCATCTTCTATTGCTTTTCCAAGCCACAGCAGAGAGCTGGATCAGAAGAAAAACAGCCTGGACTAGAACCGACCCTTCAGGCTTGGGCATTAACCTGCTGTGCCACAGTGCCGGCCCCCAAAAGATTGTATTTATTTATTCGAGAGGTAGAGTTACGGAGAGAAAGACAGAGAGAAAAAGGTCTTAAATCTGCTAGTTTACCCCCCAAAAGGCCATAACGGCCTGAACTGGGTCAATTCGCTTGATATGAAGCCAGAAGCTTCTTCAGGGTCTCTCACATGGGTGCAGAGGCCCAAGCATTTGGGCCATCCTCTGCTGCTTTCCCATGCCATACACAGAGAGCTGAATCAGAAGTGGATCGGCAACGACTGGAACCAGAGCCCATATGGGTTACCAGCACTGCAGGCTGGGGCTTTAACCCACTCTGCCACAGTGCTGGTCCTGAAGATTTTTAAAAAATACAAATACTGATCCAAACCAATAAAATCAGAATCTCAGACTTGGGGGTGGCTTGTATGCAATTGGGATTTAGAACTGCTGGTTGCTGAAAGACAGGAAAGAAGTAGGAGTAAGAATTCAGAATAAAATTTTTCCTGAAAGCTACTAAGACACCACAGTAAATGCAAAATGGATCACACAGTCTCTCTCACTGAATGCAGATAGCCTGTTCCATATTCGTGGAATCATCAACAAATTCAAGGAAACAAAAATGGGACAGAGAAATTTAAGGCTGTAGATGGCCATCTCTATGGAGAGCACTGCTATTGTACTGAAATCCTTATCTTCCCTGTGTGAAGGAAACACAGTGGATGCTACCTTTTGCCCCAAGCACAAAAAGGACACTCAGAGGGCTGTGGCATATATTTCCTGCCACTCACTGGAAGACATAAGACTGTTATCAGATTTCTGATTTGTGCTTGAAAGAGATTGGTAGGGTTTTGAGACTTCTTCCTAGCAATCAACTGCTCTGCTGATGGAATCAAAGCAGTCCATCTTCAGAGGTTTTCAGGACAAAGAAACCATTGGTATTTTCTTATTGTGCATTCTGGTAACGAATGGCAGTGCCATGGAGGGAATTTCCTGCACGATTTCTCAGTCAATGTAGTTGACTCCTGCGATGATCTGAACTCAGTAGAAAAAGGCTGGGGCTGTATCCTCAGATGGGCACTTGAGTTTCAAGGAGATCATTTAGAGTAGATTTGCCTCTTCCTGAGTGAATAGAGAAAACTTGAGTTGTCCATAAAAGCAGCCATGAAAGAGCCATACAAAACCATCTCTGATATCTACGTTTTAGACAGCAGGTAAGGGAGACAGCATCAAGCCATCCTGCCCAAATACAGACTGGCCTATTTATTGTATGCATTTCTCTTCTCTTACAACAATGCTCAAAACAATGGCAGAATAGCAAACACAGAGGAGTGGGGCAGGAATAGGAGGTACAGCCACCTTGTCCCCATTCCACTTTATGCTGCCAGTTTGAAGCCTGTCAAGCTGGAGGAGAGAAATTCAATGTTGACGTCAATCAGCATATTTTTCCAAACTCCCAAATTTGTGGGTCACAACTGAGAGTAAAGGCTGATTTTTAGCTGACATTGGAATTAATGACTTTATTCAACAGCTTATTCATCATTTTGCCTATCAGACTTTTTTTGTGCTGCATCTGAACAGTCTTCTTACTGTGGGACTTCCTTACGTGGTGCTCTTAATCTGCACCTTTCTTTCTTACACTTGGCATGTAGCAGCTGACTTCTTCTGAACTCTTTTCTGATAACACTAGTGTTTCATTTATTTTTCCTTCTGATACATGGTGACTATTTCCCAATGGCTTTTTATGTGTTTTCATTTGCTTGCCTTCAACAATGCCAACTCTCGCCTGAAGCTAGGCATGTCTCATCATGGAATAAAACTGGACCGTTAATTAGCTGGTTTACCTTCCAACTTGTTTTGTCATCAAGTAGGCAAACAACAGGAGATGTGGGCAAACAAGGAAGAGCAACCCAGGGTGCAGAGCTCATTAATGAGTCCTCTTAATACCCACCAGAAAGAAACTAGAGTAGACTGGGAGCTCATCAGAATTACACAATTGAATATTTAGTTTTATTTACCTTTGATGTATTGTGTGTTATAAATGCTTTGAAAATCATAGACATAATTAAGGTGGTGTAATTTTTATTAAAGTCACTGAATTGGGCACCTTTCCTTATACAAGTTTGCTTTTAAAAGGTACAAAAAGCAGACTTCAAAAAGTGTTGTTCATACTCTTTGATCAAGTTTTTGTTAAGTGCTTGGGTTTTAACAAAAAGGAAATTCAGTAAATTATTGCGAAAATGACGTTTATCTGTTTGCATCATGTTATTCCTTAGTACTGGAAATTACTTTCCTGTTACTTGCTATTTTCTTTCCTAGTCTTGCTTGCAAACCACTTAGTTGGCTTTCTGAGCCAGTATACTATGAGACCTCTAGGGAGGTGTGAGCTGTAAAATATAAAGCAGTAATTTCAACTTAGCATTATATTTTCCCTTGTTAACATACAAAATTACTGTAACAGAGACATAGGGCATAGCATGATGCTATGTTAAGAAAAAAATGGTCATGTGTTAATTCACGTAATGTTTATTAATACACAAAATTTTTCATAATGGGAGCTGGATTATTGTTGCTTCCTATCTATAAGTAAGATGATATTTCTATTCCTGACATGTTAATTAATTAGTTAATTAATTCCACAATAATGTATTGCTTATCCAGAAAATGTCAGCCATTGGACTAAGTGCTAGGATAAAATACCATAATGTCCTTCTTTACAATCTGGGTTTATTTGCAGGGAAAGCTTACATGAGGTAATTTAAGTGGATAACTAATTTTATAAGACAGCTATATGAACTTTACTAACCGAACTAAAAAAGTGCAACTAGTTGATTGGGATACTTGGAAGGGAAATGTTTCAAAGAGGACAAGACCTTTGAAGGGGTTTCCTAAGATACACAGATGGTGGTGAGGGAGGCATTGTATGCTACATAATGATTATATTCTGTAGTAGTTTGGCATGGAGCCTTTTGGCACCTTCCAGAAGCTGTTAGATATTCAGTTGTACAAGAGTGGAGGGGATGAAAAAATAGAACTCCTAGAAATTCAGCAACAGGCAAAGGCAAGGCTGAGATACAAAATATTTTCTATGTATGCTGTAGAATATGATATTTACTCTGTGAGCAATGAATACACTTTGGAAAGCACCTGGAATGCAAATAAATTGTGATATTTTAGTTTTGTAGATGTGTCATTCTGGAACCAATATGGAAAATGGGTCAAAATTTAAATTTGAATCTTTTAAATCTGTTAACAATTGACTTATGGATTCTGGACATCTCTTAAACTCCTGAAATTAAATGCAAAACTGTGCCAGTATACTTTTTCTGGAAAGAAACATAACATATATTTGACTTTTAATCACTAAAAGGGACTACTCCTAGCGTCTGGGAAATGGGGTAACTGACACATTTCTGAGTTTGAAGCTTTCCTGATTTTAGTTCTTGAAGTCATGCATCTTGGAAAAACTTCCAATCCTAGGCATTCCAGGACAGTTGGTCACTCTGCTGGGAAGTCATTAGAAGACCATGGTAATAGTAGCTGTGAAAGGAAATGAGGAACTTCAGTTAGGGCAGAACAAATGGCCTTGAGATAGATAATCCACATAGGTAACTTTTAACGATTTTAAGGTATGGCAGGAAAGAATAAATTATACATAAAAATCCATGTATTTCACTCTCATTACTATATGCAGTTATCATAAAGCAAAGTGTGTATGTTTGTGGTGGGTAGACAGGTTGGTAGTAAGAATGAGTTCCATTTTGAACATGTTCATAGTAAGCATTTCTGAGACATTTTGATGGAAACACCTTGGGAAGGGATAACTAGACTTAGAATTGCAGAAAATATAACTATGATAGGTACAGAATTTTGTGTGCCACTATACTGAGGATATCAATTTAAGAATTTAGATGAAATTTTTCTGAGATGTGTACAGTGAGAAGTAGTGGACAAAGAGAATATTCTGGGAAATTTCTAGATCTAAGGACATCCTAGGAAGAAGATCCTGTCAAGGACATGAAAAGATTGTGCTCAGAATTACAAAGCACATCATCAAGAGAAATTACAGTCTTAGGATCCAAAAGAGGAAGATCTGAGAATATTATTTATAGCTTTTAATGATTTTACTATTCTTATGGAAGTATTAGTCAGTATACATAGAAAGGAGACATAAATTAGAGTATAAAATGAAAAAGGATGCAATATAATATCATTATTTGAAGCTTAAATAATCATATACTAGAAAATTAGTGAGAATTTAATAAGCTACCTAGATACAAAATAAGCACACCCAGAAATCAGCAGTGTGTATTTTTATAAGCAATAAAAAAGTAGAGGATTTACAAAAAAAAAAAAAAACAGTTATCTAAAATAGGAATAATAAGAGTTAATGATAAATGCTTATTGTTACTTGCTTTTCTAAAATCTTTCCCAGGCCTAACTCATTTAATTCTCAGAACAACTCATAATGCAGATTAATAAATAGAGACAAAGAGCTTAAGTAATTGGCTGATATTTCTTCAGTTGTAGGTGGCAGATTGTAATTTAAATTTTTGAAATCTTAATACATAGGCCATACCGTTAACTGCCATAATATGTCATCTCTTTAAGAAAGGAAAGTAATAAAGAAATACGCAGGAATATAAGAAACACTCAAAATCTATATGAAGAAAATGTTAAAATGCTACCAGTGGAGAAAGGAAGTCTTGGACAAACAGAAAAGCATATCATGTTCTTGGATAGGAAAACTTAACATCATAAAAAGATAAATTCTCTCAGAACTGACCTAGAAATAAAATTTTATTCCAATAAAAATAACAAAGGAATTTTTCTGTGAAACAGTTTTAAACTTCATATGGAAAATTTTAAAAGGGAAATCAGATGAATATTGATGAGGGAATTGCATAGCAGATATTTGAATACTACTAAATTTTTCAACAATTAAAATGAAGCAAAGTTGGCACATGAGTGGACAGACCTCCCCTATAAATTGTGAGGGAAAAGATGGATCATTCAACAAATGGTGCTTGGCAAATGAGGAAGCCATCTAGACAATGATGGATTCACATTTCATCTTTTAAAACCAACTAAATTGAAGAAAATTGAGGAGTCCACTGTAAAAAATATGAAATCATAAAAGTAATGGAAAGAAGAAAAACCTTTCTGTGATTGACATAAATCCGAAGACCATAAAAGTCACACTGATAAAATCAACTGTACAAATTAAGATATTTTGTCCTCACCAAACTTACTATAAAGAAAATCATAAGATAAATAATAAAATGGAAAATATAACAATTTATAAAAATATATAATTTTCTTTTTTGAAATAGTTACAAATTTAAGAGGATATCAGCCAAAAATAAGTTGGAGCAAATGCCATGCACAGAGAATACAGAAAAGAAATAAAGGGGCCGGCACCGTGGCTCACTTGGTTAATCCTCCTCCTGCGGCACAGGCATCCCACATGGGCGCCGGGTTTTAGTCCTGGTTTCTCCTCTTCCAGTCCAGCTCTCTGCTGTGGCCCAGGAAGGCAGTGGAGGATGGCCGAAGTACTTGGGTACCTGCACCCACATGAGAGACCAGGAAGAAGCACCTGGCTCCTGGCTTCGGATCTGCGCAGTTCGGGTTGAACCAACGGAAGGAAGACCTTTCTCTCTGTTTCTCCGTCTCACTGTCTGTAACTCTGTAAAAAAAAAAAAAAAAAAAAAAGAAAAAGAAAAAAGAAAAATGCTTGCAGCAAATAAAAATGATCATTCTTACTCATAATACAAAGAATATATATTGAAACTATATAAAATTATCAGGCTGTCAAAGATTGAACAGGTTGATTGCATATCATTGGTAGGATGAAAACAAAGAACCACTTTCATAGGCTTTTGTTAGGATTACAAATCAGTACTACCTCTGTGCAGGGCAGACTTGTGGATATCTATCAAATTCAGACTTTACAATGAATTTGTCACCTATCTTGAAGAATGAATGGTAGGCCATTTGCTTTATTCCTTCCAGTGACCAAAACAATAGCAAATATGTAGGCTAAAAAAACTTAGAAGAGTTTAAAAGGCTGGATGAAGAAATGCTATTCTGAATGCAAAGAGAAGACAGATAAATAACTGAATAATTAAACTGCTTTTCTCTGATTGTATTTGCTTAGCCTGATATTTTTATTTTTTTATCTCATAGATTTATTACATGAGACACACAAAAGTAAAAACAGAAGACACCCTCCCCCTGCACACACACACAAGTAGCAATAAATTGTACCCTTACAATGAGATAAAGGTTAACTGATTATTCCTATAGAGAAATATTCGATCATTTAAAACTTGTTTGACAATGGGATGTAAGGAATCCACCAGCCTGTCAGGATATCTGAATAAATATTTATTCTAAGCCTTCCCAATTATTTCTGTAGTTATTTTTGAGAGTGCACATTATATTTTCCAAATAAACCCCTGGAAGAATTGTCGTATATGTATATGTATATGTATATGTATATAAAGCTGTATATAACATATAATCTCAAAATTGAAGGGTTTTGAAACCATGATAATACCCTATATTCGAATTCCTGTATTAAAATGTGGGTCCAATTCAGCTTTGAAAAGCAAGGAAAATAATTGAAAATATAAAAATTTGAGAGGAAGAAGCAAAGTTATCACT
The DNA here is from genome assembly GCF_033115175.1 of Lepus europaeus. Taxonomy (NCBI): domain Eukaryota; kingdom Metazoa; phylum Chordata; class Mammalia; order Lagomorpha; family Leporidae; genus Lepus; species Lepus europaeus. The sequence continues at coordinate 32,752,328 of NC_084840.1, forward strand.
ATACACAGTTGATATGTATGTAGAAAATTCAAGATTATATTTAATTAATAATGACTTTTATCAAGTGTGCTGATATAACAACATATATTAAGCAACCTTTTCATATACTATTAAAAATAAGATAAATTTAAGAAGATAAGCTTACTTTACATTCGAAAGTTTCAAGAAGTCAGCTAGGACTAATTCTAACAAATTTATGCAGAGTCAAATCTAAATAAAAAACACTTGAAGGAGAAAGTAGGGGGTGACAATCTTGCTCTGTAAATATCAATATGTATACAACCACAATAGTAAGATAGTGTGTATCCTGCCTCAGAATCAACCCTTGGGACATTCAGATCTGGCTAAAAGGTCCATAAGAGTCTCACAGGCATGGAAAGCCATGACACAGTGGCAAAAAACAATCTAAATGAAAGACCCTGGTAAACAAGACCCCAGCAGATGGAACAGGCCATCAAGGAGAGAGGCACCTTTCTCTGAAGGGAGGAAGGAACCTCCACTGTGACACGGCCTTGACTAAACAAGTTCAGAGTCGGTGAACTCAAGGAACTTCCATAGCCTAGACAGCTCATAGCAAGAGTCTCTGGTGATTGCTGACGTCATAAATAAGAGTGCCAATTGTTAAATCAACAACGGGAGTCACTGGGTACATGCTCCCCACGTAGGATCTCTGTCCTTAATGTGTTTTACTATGAAACTTGAAAACACTACTAGTCAAACAATACCCTATACCTTGTGCGGTTGTGTGAATGCAGCCTGTTGAAATCCTTGCTTAGTATATACTAAGTTGATCTTCAGTATATGAAGGTAATTGAAAATGAAACTCGATAAAGGGTGGGATGGGAGAGGGAGAGGGGAGGGCCACGGGAGGGAGGGAGGTTGGGGGGGAAGCCACAACAATACAAAATTTGCACTTTGTAAATTCACATTTATGAAATATAAAATAAAAAAAGATAGTGTGTAATTGGTACAATAATATACAATTGTTGAATGAAACAGAATAGAAAACTGCGAAGCTGACTCAGACACATACAGATATTTAAGGTATGTTACAGGAGGCTCTGCAGAACAGTCAGGGAGATGACAGTCTTAAGGAAATGACATTTGTATAATCAGATATTTGGATGGCAGAAGTTGAAATCTATTTCACACATACAGAATAGAAAGTTGTAGGAGAATTAGAGATACGAACATGAAAAATAAGCAAGATTTTAAAACAATAAATAGAGGGGAATATCTTCATAATCTGGAAGTGAAAAACAACCAAAACAAGGCACAAAAGCTATAAACCTTTGTATTATTGTTTTCTGGACAGACAGGATCAAGAAAATATATACATACACAGAAATACAGATATCTGAGACAGTTTACTAAGACAATTTGGTCAAGTGATTGTGGAGACCGAGAAGTCCTGACAAGCCATCACCATGCTAGAAACTCTGGGATGCCAATAGCAGGGCTCAAGTCTAGAAGCCTCAGAACCAGCGAAATCAAAGGTGTGTCAGTCCAGGTGCTGAAAAGTGCAAGTACTGGAATTCAAAGTGAGAGAGTCTGGAGTTCTGACATCCTAGGGCTGGAGAATAAGAGGGTGTCTCAACTCCAGTAGAGAATAGGAAATCCTTAAATTACAGTGCTTTTTTTTTTCTATTTTCTTGACTTTACAATGTTATGAAAACCATAGTCTTCCAATAAAAGTTGTATTTCAACTTGAATTTTGATCTTTTCCCAGGCTAGCAGTGTGCAGTATGATTCCCTCTTGCAATGCTGGGCAGAAGCCACAAGCACAGCTCCCATTCAGCCATGCCATCATGAGAAGAAACAACCAATATTCTGCAAAGTTCTGAGTTGACAATGTTTAATGGATATTGTATTTTTGCCTCCCACTGTGTCTCCAAAATGTCCGTCTATTTCTCCTCCATCTGGTTAGGAAAAGAAGAGAAAGGCAGTTACTCTTGAAAGGAAACTGAAGATAATTGCTCAGCATGAAGACAGCAACCCAGTAGATGACCTTCACGCTCTAGTTAAGACTTTCACAAATAATGAACCTGACCATCTTGAAGAATAAGAAGCACATTAGTGATGTAATGAAGTCATCAACATTGGTTAAAGCTGCTATATCAGAAATAAAAGAGCTGGTCCGGTTGCTAATATGGAGAAATTACTTGTTACATGGATGGGAGACCAAATAGATACACAAAAGCATACTGCTTAACAAACTGTCAATCTAGACTAAGGCAAGAAGTCATTCCAATACTCAAAAAGAAGTGATAAGTGGTTTCAATGCTTCAAAATGCCTCATAATTTTCAAAATGTGAAGGTCAGTGGTGAGGCAGCAAATGCAGACACTGAAGGTGCTGAAACTTAGAAGGGAGAACTGCATAGAAAAATTGTGGATCAGAAATATTTGTCAGAAAAAATACACACATATTTAATGTTGATAAGATGAACTCTTTATGTAGATTTATGCCAGAAAAAACATACATTCATCAAGAATCCAAAACAATGCCAGGATTAGAGGCATTCAAAGATCAGGCAATACTGATTTTGAGTGGAAATGTTGAAGGAGTCAAATGAAAGCCTTTCTTAATCTACCACAAAGAAAACTCTAAAAGATTCAAGAATGTGAGGGGCATACACTTCCTGTTGATTATCATCTTTATAAGAAAACCTGGATGACATTGGCACTGTTTGAAGACTGGCTTTTGAGCTGTAATGCACTGTAATATGAAAATTGTATATTTGCTGCTAAACACAACCACACTCATTCAACCAACTGTCCAAAGAATGATAGCTGTGATCAAAGCATGCTGTTTCCACCAAACATTTTCACAGGCTGTTGAAATGACTAAATCTGATTGTACACTCCAACAGTGTTGGAAAGATTTTTGACGTGCCAAATGTTATCTGGAACATTGCTGCAGTGTGGAAAAAGTCACATGGCAATGTGTGAATGGTACTTGGAAGAAGGTTTTGAGAACATGTGAACACATTCAAAGGCTTCAACAAAGATTTTTCTGTTGATGAAATGATACTATGTTAGTGCTTGGGAATCTGTTAGAATTGGACACTGATGAAAAGTATATTCTCCCACTTGTTGGCATTACGAGTAGCAAGGTTTCTGATGAGGAGCTGATTGAACTGGAAGAAGATAGAAGTAAAGAAGTTGAGGAAGTAGAAAAAGAAATTATACAGAGGCCCCAAGAAACTTCACAGTAGAGAAGCAGAGGAGTATGAATTTTAAAAGAAATGGACAACAATTATAAAAGATTCACCAGGTTTGACAGGTAGATATAGTGTGCTTTTGCTTTCTGTAGAAAAAGAAATAATTAAAAGAAACAAATGATACAGCCAAATCTTTATATCTCCCTGAAATGCACTCTGTCTGGTTGAGCAGGCACAGTGTGATCAATCATCAAGTGTCAATGATGCAGTGCTTTCTATCAGCCATTCTCCATTCTCATCAAAAGAGAAGAAATTGATGACTGCCATTTCAACATCCCTAGAATCCAGCAATTAATTTTAGTTCAATGCTTGAAAGGATCTTCAAGGACCGTGTTCCTTCAGATGTGAGTATTCAAACACCTCTGTTTTAAACTTTTAGTATAATATCTAATAAATTACTTGATGTAGTTAATGTATGATTACAAAATAAGCTCTGTGGTAAATGATTTTTCCCATTTGTAGGCTAATGCAACTGAAGGCTAATGTTCTGAGCATAGTTAGGGAAGCCTAGGCTAAGTTATGATCTTCGAGAGGTTAGATATATTAAATTTTCTTTTGACATAATATTCCAGCTTGCAATACATTTATCAGGTCTTAGTAACATTGGAAGTAGAGGCATCTGTAAATTTATGGCATTAAAATATGAAAAATTGATTTATCAAAGAATATCATAAAGGAAATAAAATTGTAAGATACAAGAAAACATACTATGTGTAACTGGCAAAAGGGTCATATCTGAGTAATATAAAAGAGTATAATAAACCTATATGCAAAAAATGAAATAAAAAAGCAAACCTATAAAACATATGGAAAGAGCCCAAGCAGAATTTCCATATAAAAGCAATTCAAGTTATATTGGCCAAATAATAATATGAGAAAATATGAGAATATCAAGTGATAAAAATGTAGAACAACCAATAGGTTCTTTCATTGGTAAGGGTAATATAAATTAGACAGATCCATTGGGAAATAGTTTTTCATTTTCTGATACAGTTGACGATTTGTAATTCACTTCTTAGCAATTTTACTCCTTGACTTATACCCTATGGAATTGTGTACTTATAGATACAAGATACTGCACAGCAAAAAAACAAAAAAAAGGTGTGTTAATGTGTTAATCCTTCACTCAAAAAGCTATCTTTAAACATAAACTTTATTGATCGAAAAGTCACCAACTATAGTTTTTAAAGATTTGGTTATTTATTTAAAAGTCAGAGTTATGGAGAGAGAAGGGGAGACAGAGAGAGAGATTCCATCTGCTGATTCACTCTGCAATGGCTGCAATAGCTGGGGCTGGGTCAGGCCAATGCCAGGAGCCAGGAGCTTCTTCTAGGTCTTCCACGGTGGGTAGCAGGGGCCTGAGCATTTGGACTATCCTCTGCTGCTCTCCCAGGCCATTAGCATGGAACTGGAGCAGCAACTGATTCAAATGCTTAATCCCAAGACTGGGATAGAGTAAGTTATCATTTACTGAGAAAGTACATACAGCAACTTAAAGTGAAGCATGAAAGGTTATAAATGTATTGATGAGGAAGTGAAAAAAATGAGACTAGCTAGAATGCATGTATTGTGGAGTGTTTCCGATAATCCAGTCACACTGGAAATCCACTCATTTGGTGGCAAAGCTCCCAAGTGATGCAATTATTGTCAGCGATTTAGGCACAGGAAATGTGGCAGAGAATGATGCTATTGAATGAAGATCGAGAATCCTCAGGTACATTTTAGCAAAGTTGATGACAAAGCAGATAGAAGTAAATGGTTCTTCTCAGAGAGGTCTCCATGATACATGAGTCCTGGGATGATAGGGAAGGTAAGAATCTCAAACTATGATGGCTCAATGAGGAAACTGGAAGGATTGATGAATTATAGGCTGGGAAAGATGCAAGAAACATGAGTGTGGAAGAAGCCATTGAGAGAATGTCATTGATACTGAATGCCAAACCAACTGGATCTCCCCACCAGATGGATGAAGAATTTTAAAAAATTCAGTTTTATAATTGACTCTTCTACTTCTTCTACTTGTTTAGAAATTATTCCAGAATTACATAGAAGACAAGTTTGCAACCATTTCAATTAACAGTTTTACGTAACACCTCATGAGCAAAGGCCTCGAGGATAATAGTTTCTTGAGATTCCACCTTGTAAGTAGAAAATCAAGTTAAATATTGTGGAGGGGGAGGTAAATCTGCAAAAAGAAAATCAACTCTTATATCCCAAGACACCTATATTTTGAATCATTCTCTGTTGAGTCATGGTTTACCTTTTCACTAGAAAGACAGTTTCCTGTGGGTTTTAGTATGGTTGGAAGATTAGAGATGTGCCAAAAGTCCTTCTTAAATTTTCCATGATCAGAAAAAAGAAAGAAAAGCAATGAAACAGAGAAAAACCTATCATGAGTGAGATTGAAGTTATCTGCACTTCTTAGGAAATGTAGTTGCCTGAATGGTGAAAGCACTTTCTTTTACCCTGGACAACATCCCTACGCCTTATTTCAGGACTTCACTTGGTCCTACTATACTGTCATTTCCCAAAAATTCATTAGTGCTGCACTCTTGTCATGTGTGCAGAAAGGGTGCTGACACAAGCAAGGTAGGAATAAGAATCAAGACATCTACTAGGTTGTAACTATCAATCAATGCTTAAGTTTTGGGTACAATATAAGATATTGAGAATGTGTAAGAAAAGTTTTGTGTCTTTTTAAAGAGCTTATATATTAGAGTAATAGGTCAAAACATGAACATTTAACAAATCCAGACATCTATGGTAAGTGTCAGAGGAGAGAGTAGAGGTTTCAGAGTAAACTCATTTGGTCAGCAATGGGTAACTAGGGGGAAAAAGGTGTACCTAAGAGATGTGGTTTCCTGCAGAATTTCCATAGATGAGTTCATTGAGATTGAACGTCAAGCTACCATTATCTCCTATTTCACAAGAAAGCTTCAAGCAGGTAACATTGCCACTTGCAAACATTATCTGTCTTTAATCTGAGCAAAATATCTGTGCCAGGAAAAGGAGTAGCTCAAAAGCAATGCATTTGGACTTGAAATATAATGTGTTATATGATTTCAAGTCTATCTGTTCTCCTTATTTTGCTTTCTTCAGGCCAAAGATAAAATAGGGTTGCATTCTATGAACATACATGGAGAACACTGAGCTACAGATTCAGCACTAGACAAGGGTTTTAGGGACAGCCAGGCTAGGAGGAGAAAACAAAACAAAACAAAAAAATCCTTTGAATCAATTTCACATTGTCATGGCTAAACACACTCAGCCTTAGAGCATCTGGGATTTCCTCATTTTAATTCCAACTTGTCATACTTTCACACATTCTTGCTTTTTTGATACTTGGACTAAAACATTTTTTTCTAATGTGACTTGTGTGCAAAATTGTTAAGAATTCCCACCAAATGAGTTCCTTATATTTTCCCACGTTGTCTACCTCGATTAATGGAAAGGCTGGTATGCAGAGAGGGAAAGGAAGGTTAAAGAAGAAGTAAAAAGGACTTCTGAGTTTGAAATCCTGAAATGAATTAATTATTAAAATAAATCTTCTAAAGCCTCTATTAAATTTTAAAGAGGAATGCAATTTGAAGTTAAAGCCAAAAACAGGATGAGAGTCTCCTAAACATCTTCAAACCCATCTAGCATTACTGCTCACTGCACTGTTTCAGTTTTGTCTCTTTTCTCAGGATTAGTCTTTTCTCTTTAGCATTTACCTTCAGCTAAAATACAATATATGCTATTTTTTGTCCTACTTACACCATGTCTATTCCCAAAGTTAAACTCGATTAGATTTTTATGTAGAAATAGATTTTTGCAGATAGTCCCACTGCCTTAAAGAGTATATATTGAACATAGAAGTACTTAATAAAAACTGATTGTTGAGTGAATTCTAAGTATTCGTGCTGACAAGGTTCAAGTATTTTTCTAAAAGCTCAGAGTGATTTTTATTTTTTTAATATTTATTTATTTATTTATTTATTTTTATTTAACAGAGTTATAGACACACACACACACACACACACAGAGAGAGAGAGAGAGAGAGAGAGAGAGGGAGAGACAAAGACAGAGAGAGACAGAGAGAAAGGTCTTCCTTCCGTTGGCTCACCCCCCAAATTTCTGCCACAGACTGTGCCACACCGATCTGAAGCCAGGAACCAGGTGTTCCTTCCTGGTCTCCCATGCAGGTGCAGGTGCCCAAGTACTTGGGCCATTCTCCACTGCCCCCCGGGCCACAGCAGAGAGCTGGACTGGAAGGGGAGCAGCCAGGACTAGAACCCGGCGCCCATATGGGATGCCAGTGCCACAGGCAGAAGATTAACCAAGTGAGCCACGGCGCTGGCCTCGGAGTGATTTTTAAATTCTCTTAGGTAATACTTATATTTTTACTATGAATTTAAAATTAGATTGAAATTTAAATTATTATAGTGCTTTTTCATAGAATCACATTAAATATAGAGGAAAAATTCAGAAACTTTGGTTTAGAAACTGTATGTAATTTTCATAAATAACATTAAATCTTTTTTTTATTTTTTTATTTTTTGACAGGCAGAGTGGACAGTCTAGAGACAGAGAGAAAGGTCTTCCTTCCATTGGTTCACCCTCCAATGGCCGCCGCGGCCAGCACGCTGTGGCCGGCACACCACTCTGATCCGAAGGCAGGAGCCAGGTGCTTATCCTGGTCTCCCATGCAAGCGCAGGGCCCAAGCACTTGGGCCATCCTCCACTGCACTACTTGGCCACAGCAGAGAGCTGGCCTGGAAGAGGGGCAACTGGGACAGAATCCGGCGCCCCAACCAGGACTAGAACCAGGTGTGCCGGCGCCGCTAGGTGGAGGATTAGCCTGTTAAGCCACGGTACCGGCCAAATAACATTAAATCTTATAAACAAAATTAATCTTGCTAAATTAACTCTTATGAGCTATCTACCATTCAACAGATGGATTGATGAGAAAGTTAACATTACATGAATTATGATTATCATCAAGAGTAACTTTATAACAATGTTGAATTATATTTTCACTACTTTATAAAGTTTATTATCAAATAGTGTCTATAATGAAACCAAGAATTCTTATAAATAACTTATAATATACAGAAATGATTACTTTGAAAAGGCTATTTAATAATGTGACAGGTGTTTTGCATACAAATAAAAGGAGAGACTAGCTTCATTCTATATCCTAAACTCATAAAAATATCTAGAATATTTTCAAGAAACATTTTAAGTGTATCATTGGCAAACTAGATCATATATTGGACTAAATAATCAAGATGATGAATTACCCATAAATTATTTGTAATAAGAAATTAAATAAAGTTTACTTTAAAAACTATCAATGGCACTAGAATTTGATTTTTTCAATTTGATTTCTAATGTCTTCAAAGAAATAATAACTAATTTTAAATTACATATAATTTGGTTAACCAATATAAGAATGTTAGTGATGTGAATATTTCAAAAATATAACAAACTGTGTGTGAAGTAGTAAACCCCAACCACTTAAAATATTAAAACTCCATCTTGCAAACTTGCAGAGGGCAAAAGACCTATTTTCTTTCTCCTATATGTTAACATATGTAATATGCTTATATATAAAAGAAGGCTTATAAAGATCTAAAGAGACTTTGTTGGATGAATGAGTGGACGGACGTATTTAGAGCTCATGTTACTGTATGGAGCAATCTGGAAAACTTGGTAAATAATGATTAAGCAGAAAATGGATCTTAGAAGTGAGAGATTGTGTGCATTATGCAAGGTATAAAGACTTATCAAGGCTGGAGACATTTGCCTACACATCAAGTTAGTAAAGGACCTACTCCTCTCTAGACAAAGATCTGTTGCTCTTCCAGAGAAGAGGGCTTTCTCTGTAAGGGAAGCTGGGTCCATCTGCCAGACACCACATCTCAATGAAGAGTCATAATTTCAGGCCCCTGCTTCTATGGCTCAACCCAAATAAATGCTCATGTGAACATCTGCCCTCATTGTGTTGCCTGTGCAGAAACATTGAAGAACCATTAATAAGAGGCTTTGTCAGTAACAACCTATTCTCTGATTCAGAGATCTTATGTTTTTCCTATTAGTATCTATCTCTATCTGTCACATATTTATTGATCTTTGATCTTCTATCACTTAACTAGATCAATTAAATGAAAATAAGATTAGATATTGACCTACTAGGAATTCTTTATATTCCTAAGTCAGATAGAAAAAATTACTAGATAATGATGGCAGACTATTCAACTTTATATGTTATATGTTGATATGTATAGGTTTAGATTTAGATTATTTTACAGATTATTGTTAATAATTTTAGGACATATTTCTTGATCCAATGTCAAGAAGTAAACCAAACAAAGGTGAATTTCTAAGAAAATAAATTAAGGATACTAAGAAGGATCCAAGAGTTTTTTCAAATTATCTACTAAAAAGCATCTGACTTGTTTAATATGAGGAACAAGTAATCATTAGTCGCTGATAAAATATTACTGAAAATTGTCCTAGAAAAGGCATGGTAGTTTCAGGCAAATTTGTTAAGATAAGCAATAACAAACCTCTTTTTAAATTTATTTTATTTATTTGAAAGACAGAGTTACGGAGAGAAGTAGAGCCAGAGAGAGAGAGGTCTTCCATTCTACTGGTTCATTCCCCAAATGACTGCAATGGTTAGAGCTGAGCTGATCCAAATCTAGGAGCCAGGAGCTTCTTCCAGCTCTCCTACAGGGATGCAGGGGCCCAAGGAGTTGGGCCATCTTCTACTGCTTTCCCAAACCATAGTAGAGAACTGGATCTAAAGAACAGTTGGGACTCAAACCGGCGCCCATATGGTATGCCGGCGCTACAGGCTGTTGTTTTTTCTTTTTTTTTTTTTTTTTTGACAGGCAGAGTGGACAGTGAGAGAGAGAGACAGAGAGAAAGGTCTTCTTTCCATTGGTTCACCCTCCAATGGCCGCCGCGGCCAGCACGCTGTGGCCGGCACACCGCACTGATCCGATGGCAGGAGCCAAGTGCTTCTCCTGGTCTCCCATGCGGTGCAGGGCCCAAGGACTTGGGCCATCCTCCACTGCACTCCCTGACCACAGCAGAGAGCTGGCCTGGAAGAGGGGCAACTGGGACAGAATCCGGTGCCCCGACCGGGACTAGAACCCAGTGTGCTGGCGCCGCAAGGCGGAGGATTAGCCTGTTGAGCCACGGCGCCGGCCACAGGTTGGGGCTTTAACCCACTGTGCTACAGTGCTGGCCCCAACAACAAACCACTTTTTTAGATAAAATAGATGATTAAATAAAGATAATCTCTTTAAAAGACTAAAACAGAAAAAAAGAAATCACTCGGCCGAAGATTTTCTAAGAACAGAATCAAAATATACTGAACTCTCATTTGAATAGAAGATATAATAAAATCTGTTGAACTCAAGAATTCTAGAAACTAACTGGTTGTTTTGTTGGGATTTTAGATCTTGGGAATAGCTTCAGCCAAATGAATTCTTCAATGTAACTATAGACATTTAAGGTTTTAATTTTTGTAAGTCCATTAGGGCACAAAGTGAATCATGAAAACTTCAAAAGGATTGATTTATGTGTATCTAGTTTCTAAAAGTAGAATATTTGAATGTTCTTATTCATACCACCAAGTTTTATGGGGATTCACCAAAAACGAAATTTTCACTGGCAGAAACACATGTTAGCTACATTTATATACTCAGGAGAAACATCATAGAGACCAAAATATTATGTTACTAAGTTAATAATATGCATATCTCATAGAATTTTCTGTAGTTGATATCTGTGACCAAGTTGGCAACAGATCAAACAGTGTTGTAGATCAAATCCCAGGCAAAACCCCTTGTCTGAGTGCTTCACCCACTGACCATTGTGGGGCTCATTATATGGTTCACCTTCAAACAATAACTCATTGCCAGTGTATGGTCTTTCCTCAGCTGCTGTGTATATATTTGGGGATTTATATCTCACGGCCCAATGTCAATGATATTTACTCTCACACTAACAAAAGCATTAGGTTATGTATGAGTATATTGCAGAGTTTAGCTGTATAGATATTCTAATAATATTAAGTTATCCAGTGACTTTGGTAAACCGTATAACCAAATATTGAAAAATGAAGATGGTACAAAAAGTTTGTAAAACATGAGAAGTATAATATTGTTTGTTATGGCATTGAACATTTTCAAAGCAGTTTGATTGAAATTATTTTTATTAAATCTTCAGAACTAAAATGGGTCTCTGCTTCTGATTTTTACGGTTGTCGTGTGAGAAGGAATTAGGCTCATTCTGAAGGTCTTCAGAAGGTAGAACTAAGTCAACAGATGAAATCTGTAGGGAATTACATTGAAATTCAAAATTTTTAAAAAAGTACTTTTTTATTAGATCGCTGTGGGTGCACTGGTTTGCCCTGTACTGGTGTGTTTTGTGCTGATAGAAATGTCCAATACAGTGGTGAAAAGATGTCAAGTACTCATTGAGTTGCTGGATGAGATGACCTTTTAGATTGCATTAAATATTGCACTCTGGGATATACAGTATAGGATTTCTTTAGTCAAGGTAACTGATTGTCCTTCAGATCCTAAAGGGAAGTTTATTAGCCCCTCTTCCCCTTCTATAATTTTCAGTGCTACTGGACACATGCCCACTTCAGATGAAGAACAGTTCAGCCATGGGCTGCAGCTGCTGCGTGGCTAATGGGAAAGGAGTCTAAGAATGCACACACTCTCTGTGTCTATTTGATGCCAACAGACTGCCTGATTTAAACAAAAATTCAGTCAAGCTGCCTGCTTGGCACTGTGCAAGAACACATCTATGTGCCTCACAAGATTTCTTATTAAAATGAGAGGCTGTTTTCAAACCCTGCAGGTCCAACATTAGAAGCCTTCTTCTCCACTGGGCTGTGCCATATGCCAGTGAATATCAGATTCATGAAATTCATAGCATCCTGGAGCAGCAAAAGATCTCAGAAAAGATCTTACCCAGAATTTCTCAAAATGTGTTCCATGTAAACATTGCCCTGTGAAGGGTTCAGTGGGAACAATGCTTCTGAGATCAAATAAATTAAGGAAATATTGCATAGTCAAGCCTTTCTGGGCAATTCACAATGCACATTATTATATTAAATGTTCTCAGAAGTCTAATTATGTTGGTAAACATAGATCTTACCAGCAAAGTTTTCTTTTTGCCCCTTGTGTGTGTTCATTAGCATTCCCTAGAATATACCCTGGAAAAGCAATGATATTTTTATACTAAACACTCACTTTTACATAACAAGAAATTTAGGTCCAGAGAGACAAAGTGACTCATCCAAGCCTGAGTATGTTGACATCTGATGGAACTTGGTTTTCCTGTTCCTAATCCAATGTTAATTCCCTGGAGGATGATCATGATCATATATTTGACTTTCATGATTTACTTAATCATGCCCAGGTCATTCACCACTAAGACTGAACAGTTCTGGCCATAGCCTTGAATCCAGCAAAACCTTTGCAATAACTGCTTATCACTTGAGCCAGTGGTTTGGGGTTATGCTGCTTATCACTGAGAGTGTAGCAGTCTGATGAGACGCGTTCTCACAAGTCTGAAATTAGACACAGCCAACAAGTTATCTGCTATGTATTCCACCCCACGGCTGTCTCTAACACAATGATTTCCTTTTTTTCCATACCCAATGCCTAAGGAATCCTTACTTCCTTACTTAACATGATTAACCTATTTCATGTAGTATCTCATATCTCACCCCAGCTTAAAAGGAGAGAAATCCAGATGGCATCTAGTTAGTGATCCAGAAGGGATACTATCATTCTCAATTCAACAATCCGAGATTCCTTCCCTGGGTGGCTCACCACATACCTTACGGCTCAAAATGAGCATAAACTATGTGGACTAGCCAATATACTTAGCTTCCCTCTCCCCGAGTGCAGCCTGACATACAGTGGTGGAAGAAAAAAAAAAAAAGACAGCAGCAGTACAAAGACCTATTTGAAAAATTTTAAAAAAGGAAACAGATCAGATCTTGAACATTTCTAGATGGTGATCACAAGATAGGCATTGGATGGTGACTAATTTCTTGACAATTGACCAGGCTGCATACTTGGTCAATATGGATCCCCAATATAAGCCTCCTGGAATGCTTTTCCCAGTATTTTTCAGGGCTAGCTATTAAAGAGGTGTTGTAGAATGCTTGAGTTTTCTTAATTTAATTTTCTTTTTTGCCAATTATCAATCACATGAGAATCTGAGAAACAGTTGGCATTTTCTCAGCCTTGGAAACATTTCTTTTGCAACTAGAATAAAATCTTAAAAGTGTGATGTCAAATATCATTATGTTAGATGCTTGTTGCTAATTAACAATAGACAAAATCTTGTGATCTAATAACCATTGATTTACAAATCCCAAAGATCACAAGTAACCCAATTTCTGCTTAATATCATCATCATTGGAACATAAATAAAACACAGCTGGCTATATAGGAACAACTAGAAACTTGTTTCTCAAATATGATTTATTTTTCATGCTTATTCAAAAATAATAGATGCATACATTTATGGAGTATAGTGTGACTCCTCAATATATGTATACAATGTGTACTGATCAAATCAGAGTAATTAACATTTCCCACTCTTTGTCATTACTTTATGATTGAAGCCTCAGAACTCCTTTCTTTTATTTTCTCACACAATATGACATAGGTTACAACTGCAGTCACCTCACTGCTGAATAGCTCTAGAAATCTTTTCCTTCTACCAATCAATTCATTACCCATTTTCCAACCTCCTTCTATCATATTCTCTCCCCTCCCAACATCTAGTAATTACTGCTATATATTCAGATTTGGTTTTTTTCTTAGCAACTAGAAATGTTCCCTTGTATATGAGATTGTTCTTGAGTACAGCCATGCTGTAACACTTTCTACAATGATGGAAATGCTCCTATCCTGTGCTATACAGTAGAATAGACACCAAATGCATGTGGATATTGAGTTGAAGTGTGGCTAGTTGCTCACTGAGGAACTGACTTTAATTTTCTTTTATTTTGATGCATTTAAATTTACATAGCTACATGTAACTAATGACTACATATTGGATAGCATGGCTGTAGATTGCATGCCAACGTTAATTTCCAGTCACAACTGTAGAATGTAACTGTTAGCAGAAAGTGTTTTGTTGAGTGAGAAGAGTATTAGGATGTGAAATTGGAGGGTTTTTTTGTTTTATTTTCTTCTTTGTCTCTGACTGTCCCTATCAAACTACAGTTCTTTGTTGTCTTTAGCATTAGAAACAGAGTGTATTAGAGAACATTATGCTAACTTTGCTGACCAATAAGAGAAATGATTTTCTGATCTTAGTTTTTTTAAACAGCAGCTATATTCCACGTATTCACTGACAACTGACAAAATGCAAATCATCTTTTAGAGTGCTATAACCAAGACCAGTCTGCACATAAAGGTAGCTACTGATTAAAGGTATCTCTGGTTAAATCAACAGTAACAATTCTGGACTCTGTGTATTTTGTTTTTGATGCAGACTGTATTTTATTATTTCTTGGTATTTTCCAACCAAGATTTTCAAATATAGTGATGGTCCATATTTGTTCTTTATCAAGGCCTCTGACACAATTAAATTTCTTATTTTCACTTTGGATTCTCTCCATTGTGTAGCATTTTGAGTTCTCTACTATGGCTTCCTCCATCAAATTACTTCTAGTTTCACTTCCTAGGAAAGTTATTTTTCTCTACATTTTTTGACACATACTCCATCTTCTTTCCTTTTTTGTCTTTTCATTTGTTTTTCATTTCTCTTAGTATTTCCTTCGCATGCCCCCAAACCAAAAGGATTGAAATAGCAAACAACATGTCAACAGCAGCCCACCACATTAAAAAAGTTGGCACAAGTCGGGAAATGAGGGGAGGCAGCAGGCACATGAAGTGTGAACAGTGCTATAGTTTTTCTGCTACTAAGAACTGTTTGACAAAATTGCACTAGTGAGACATAAGTGAAATTCCATATAATCAAAGGACACTCTGTAACAATTAAAACAAAAAAGCTGAAAGTTCAGTGCATAACACTATTTATCTTCAGAACAAATTAATCAGAAGGGTAGATAGACATAAAGAATAATTGAAAATGTTTGGAATCTTTAGCCTAGCTTCAGAAAATTTAGAGTCTACAAGTAAAATAAGAGCCAAAAGCCATTATATGCAATCTTATGTAAAATGATAAATTTTCATACCAACTCTTTGTCTATCCTGGGCTTGAAATAACTCTAATCAGAATGAGTGAGTTTGATCACTATCATGCTATCTGTACTAATATTTATAGTATTTAACAAAATATTCTAAATGCATTTTTATTGTGGTATAACACGTGTTCAAAACTTGTCAAAACTCACAATTGTATAGCTTGGTAACAGTTCAAAATGTGAACTTTCCCTTGTAATTACCAAGAAATAGATCATTAGCTGCATTCCAAAATTCTGCTTCCCAGGCCACCTCCTAGTCATGACAACCCTGGAGGTAACCACTATTCTAAATTTTGTCACTGTCAATTAGTTATGCTTAGCTTTGACCATTATATAAAATAGAATTATATAGTATGTATTTTTTTGTGCCTGGTTTCTTTTGTTCTCATGTTAATTTTGTGGGAGTAATGTTATTACAAACATTTTGGCAAGTTTTTTGGTGTTATCTGTTAAAAATGAACATGCACTCACCCTAGGATCCAGACATTGCACATATTCCTAGGAATATAACAAACTTAACTGTGTACATATGTCCACTTAAAGGCAAGTTTAAGAATGGTCATAGTAGCACTATTCATAAGAGCTAAATTGAAAACATTCAAATGTCCATCAACAGTAGAATGAATAAATAAATTGTACTATGCCCACACAGTTGAATGAGAATGAATGAACGATTGTTTTACACAACAGTAAGGATGAATCTCATAGTCATTCAATTCAATATTTTGAAAACTCTGATCCTTGAAAGATTTTCCATATGTAAGTGGATGCCTGACTCTGGCTGTTTGACTAAATTTAATTAAAGAAAAAATTTAATTTTGTTTCCATACTATAAATATGGTTGCCATGTACTATGCAGAATCAAATTAATTAGGAACATGTTTAATATCAGAGTAACATATTTAAGGGGTAGAATGCACTCATTGACAAAGTGTAAGATGGGTAAAAAGTTATCATGACATATAAGAGATACTGAAAGAAACTGGTAAGAAATCAAACAAAGGAAGACTAACTCTGTAGCTTCTTTTCACCCACAAACTCTTTTTCTATTTTAACATCAAACAACATCTAAAGGAAATAGACAATGGCTTCTAACAGAAGGGGAAATTAATACTATTCTGCCCATCTGAAGAAGTTGATTTATTCAGATAATCTCCCTGCCACCTAATTGGCCTTAGAAAAGTGATGAAAATATTCTGTTTCTCAATTCCTGATTACTTATACATCTGTTTCTACATCTGAGATCTGACTGTTTACTACTATTCATTTACATGGCTGAATGGGTCACAGTTCCTTCAGAATAGCCTTTTAGTTCTGGTGCATTATCATTTTACACAGGAATCTGCTGGCAGAATAATTTCAAACTCCACTGTCTTTGGCCTTACAAGATCAATGCACTAGCCTCCATCTTGAGTTTGTCATTTTCCACAGAATCTCTTTAAAATTTATCACACTTCTCTTCAAAAAACCAAACAACAAACAAAACAAAATTTCAAATTGAAATAGTGTGACATCTACGCCTACATGTAAAGTGCAAGAATCATGAATAATTTGCCTTCACGTAACTTGAAACAAAACTCAATCATAAAAACCAAGTCTCTGGCCAGCACTGTGGCTTCCTGGGTAAATCTTTTGCTACATACACACATGCATATGCATTTGTTTATGTAATGCAGAACACATATATGTGTGTATCTGTATTTATATATTGTTCCATTCTACCTGTTCATCCATCCAAAGATATACCTGGTACTACTAGAAGATATTATCCCCTTGAGTCATACAGGTGATTCTCCATTTTTGTTTCCACATTAAACAAGCACAGTTCTGATTGTAAGTTGGCTTTCTATGTGGTTTGGGTGTAAGGACAGAATGTCCTGTCACATCACCATAAGACATTACATATTCTGGTACCTTGGTCTATGTGGTAGTCACATGACATATTGTAAATAATAATTAATAATGCTTCATTTATTATCTTCTTGCAAGTTTCCTTAGCATGTTCAATCTCCTAGAAGTCCACTAAACTGTATAAATCTACTGAGATCACTTTTCTTTAAATGAAAATTTGGGCACTTACTGCAAGACAAGGAGAATCACTAATAGAAATACTATTCTAGGAGACTTCTCAGCAGTCAGCTGTCTGATCTTCTCTGGCAACATCATAAACACAGCCAGCACCAATTCAAACCTCCACAGTAATTAGAGAGGCCAGCAGATGCTTCCTGCATGTCTGGAGTAACTGCATGAGAAGTGCCTAGTAATGTGAGCTCTTGACTAACTTTCTGTGCTCCCAAAAATGTAGGTGGACTCCCTGAGAATAAGAGGAGCAGTTACCCTGCACACAGTCCTCAGAGGCACAGCGACTAGAAACTAAGAGGAGCACTCTCCTCCCCAGTGCTCCAATTTTTTTCACAATTATTTCCTTTTCCTTAAGTCCTTTCAGTCAGTGAGGCTACCTTTATTTATGCACATGTGCGTCACAGTAACATGACATGAGTATCATCCTCACTGAGTCCAGGGTTGAAACATCAAACTGTTTGGATCACTTAAGACACTCAGTGTCATCTAATGTTTGGTGGTCAAATGAATGTACTCTGTTAAGAAAATATTAAAATAAAATAGCCTGAGGTAGAAAAGTTCATATGCTACAAATAACGACTTTTATTTTCACACTTTAATAAAAAAATTTATTTTTTAATTCCAAATCATTTTTTTTAGATTTTATTTATTTATTTCAGAGTTAGAGTTACAGACAGTGGGAGGAAGAGACAGAGAGAAAGGTCTTCCTTCCTTTGGTTCACTCCCCAGCTGGCTGCAACGGCCGGAGTTGTGCTGATCAGAAGCCAGGGGCTTCTTTCTGGTCTCCCATGCGGGTGCAGGGGCCCAAGTACTTGGGCCATCTTCTACTGCTTTCCCAGGCCATAGCAGAGAGCTGGATTGGAAGAAGAGCAGCTAGGATTAGGACTGGTACCCATGTGGAATGCCGGCGCCACAGGTGGAGGATTAACCTACTGCACCATGGGAGCCGGCCCCAAGTATTATGTTTTAATGACCCGTACATGGGAATAAGGATTTGACATTTCTGTGTCATTGTAGTTTTTTTTTATTTGTATAAGCTAAACAAATCTCATATATTTCATATAAATAGATTTAGAATCATAGTGATATTTCACTCTTTCTCCTGCCCACATCCCAGCCTCCCTCCCCCTTCCTTTCTTATTCTTTCTTTTAATTTTTACAATGACATATTTTCAGTTTATTTTATAATCATAAGCATAACCCTCCACTAAGTAAAGAATAGTAAGAAGAAATTTTATGGCTATTGCAAAACCAAGTTATCCAGGTAGATATTTATCAGGTTTCAGGTTTTATTTTTATTTTTTAACATACGTTGAAATGAACATACATTTCCAAAGTGCAGCATATGGATTACAATGGCTTTCCCCCCACATAACTTCCCTCCCACCTGCAACCCTCCCCTTTCCTGCTCCCTCTCCCCTTCCATTCACATCAAGATTCATTTTCAATTCTCTTTATATACAGAAGATCAGTTTAGTATATATTGAGTAAAGATTTCAACAGTTTGCACCCACACAGAAACACAAAGTATAAAATACTGTTTGAGTACTAGTTATACCATTAAATCAGAATGTACAGCACATTTAGGACAGAGATCCTACATGAGGAGTAAGTGCACAGTGACTCCTGTTGTTGACTTAACAAATTGACACTCTTGTTTATGGCATCACTAATCACCCTAGGCTCTTGTCATGAGATGCCAAGGCTATGGAAGCCTTTTGAGTTCACCGACTCCAATCATATTTAGACAAGGTCATAGTCAAAGTGGAAGTTCTCTCCTCCCTTCAGAGAAAGGTACCTCCTTCTTTGATGACCCGTTCCTTCCATTGGGATCTCACTCGCAGAGATCCTTCGTTTAGGTCATTTTTTTTTTTTTTTTGACAGAGTGTCCTGGCTTTCCATGCCTGAAATACTCTCATGGGCTTTTAGTCAGATCCAAATGCCTTAGGGGCTGATTCTGAGGCCAGAGTGCTGTTTAGGACATCCACCATTTTATGAGTATGCTGTGTATCTCGCTTCCCATGTTGGATCATTCTCTCCCTTTTTTATTCTATCAGTTAGTATTATTCAGACACTAGTCTTGTTTATGTGATCCCTTTGACTCTTAGTCCTATCATTATGATCAATTGTGAACTGAAATTGATCACTTGGACTAGTGAGATGGCATTGGTACATGCCACCTTGATGGGATTGAATTGGAATCCCCTGGCACATTTCTAACTCTACCGTTTAGGGCAAGTCAGCTTGAGCATGTCACAAATTGTACATCTCTTTCCTCTCTTATTCCCACTCTTATATTTAACAGGGATCACTTTTCAGTTAAGTTTCAACACTTAAGAATAACTGTGTGTTAATTAAAGAATTCAACCTATAGTATTAAGCAGAACAAACAAAAAGTTTTTAAAATGATGGTTGGCTAAATAGTTGCAAGTTGCTAGTGCTAGTTACCTTGATAACAAGATGACTCAAACAGAAAGAAATCTAGTACATGACTTAGTTGTAATGTGCATAAATATAGAATTTATAGAATTTTTCTCCCTCCCTCTCACCTTTTTCGTCTTTTCCTTCCTTCACTCTCCCTTCCAGAAGTTTTTGCTGGGAGCGTACTATGTGACAGCACTTAGGTAAGAATTAGGGATCCAGAAGTGAATCTTTAACACGTTGGCATTTTTGGAGCCTGAGATCTAACACAGTAAACCTAACTAAGCCACAGATCGAGTCTGGTGAGGATAAAACTTGCTATCGACTTGTGTAGCAAGGTAGAGTCAAGCTCATTGGGATGGGGATGGGGATGGGAGAATAGACAGGAGGGGTTCTCTCTCTCAAAATGAATATGTCATTAATATTCATAATTACTTCCATCGAGCAGTTTATGAAAAAACCACTTTAAAGCATAAAACATACTCATAAATGTATTTAAGTACATGACAATAATGCATATTTGCATAACATCATGTTAGAATCCTTAAGTGAGTTACAAATGTTTGTTCCTGAGAATTTACTCTATGCTGATAATTCTTACAAAAACATAGCGTTCACATATCAATCGATAGCAGGGATGGTATCGCACTTCAGATTTTTCCCTCAGTAACATCTCCGTAAGTGCTGAATATGCCAATCAAATGATATTCCATTAATGTCCACTAAATTGAAGAGGACTTTAATAGGAGCTAGAACACTTTTCTTCCATCCTGATCCTTATAAATGTCTGTGAAATTTAGAGGTTATGCATGCTATCACTGCTAAGCCCCAGGAATCTCATGAGTTCTCTCTATAAAATCAGGGACACACTATCAATTTTTAATCAAATTAGAAACCTATATTTTATGTAGAAGGATATGTATCTGTAGTATATACCTTTTAAGAGCAACATTACATCTTAAGAATAACAAGTCTAAAGAATAATTCAGAAGGTTTACACCTTTGTTCTTGTGGCACATTCCTTGGTAGAAGAGCATGATCCTAGGCCTTGACCCTGCCCACGTTACCTCCCAATACCTCAGTTTCTGGGAAAGTCCAGCCAGCTCTACTTGTGTGGCATGCAAGAGACAAACATTCTTCAGTACAATGAGTTATGCAACTAACGTATCAGTGATAACTGTGGTTTAAACTAAATTGACCAGCAGCCAAAATCCAAACTGACCAAGTTTCAGTTCCATCTTGGTCTTACTTATTTAATACATCTGATTTTAACGTCTTGCTTTTAAGAATGAAAATTAAAACATTTTTAGTAATGAGCAGGTAAAACCAATGAAAACAAAGTACAGTCATAGAAAGAATTCAGTGAATTATTACTTTCAGACAAGGACTCTCCCTTTCCAGATAGGTTACGATGCAAGTTTATCATTTAAAATATATAAGGTGCTTCAAAATTTCTAGGGGAAAAACTTTGTATAAACATGGTATGTAATTATAGGGGCAAATATTCACAAATTTATAGTACAATTCACTAGAGCAACAGAGTATAAACACAAAATACATCTGGAAAAGAAGATAAAGAAGTAAGCATGGGTGGTCAATTTCCCAACCTATATTTTCCCTAATAAATCAGGGGTTGCTTCTGCAGAAAAATAATATATCATCTCTTACATCTTGAAACTGCTAGAATCATTTCATGGAAAAGCAGACTAATGCCTAAACCATCTCTGTCAGACCCAGAGCTCTCTGAAACTGCCATGAATGACACCTGCTTGCAAAACAACTTTATTGCTTCCTTGCACACCATGGGCTACCCTCAGCTTTCTAGCCCCTATTCAGTTTAGCCTTTAGATAATCACAGTTCTCAATTGTTTTTGCAGAACATTTTGTCATCTCTTGCTTATTTGTTCCTTTTGAATCCGGCTTCTGCTTTTATCCTTTAGATCTTTGGTTAGAATAGTCTTAGAAAAATCCTCCTGGGAAATTTATTTAACTCGTTGATACAAATAAGAGATCTGGAGTAAAAACACAATAAATCGTTTTACCATTGAGTTTTGTGGATACAAATGAAGTCTCATGTGTAGTAATCATGTAATGTTTTACTTTATCTTGTCAAAAGATTGTTTTAAAAGTAGCAACTAAATTCATAGGCAAAATATGTAAATTTAATGGGCCTTAAAAATAAATTTGAGTTTTTCAGCAAAGAAAGTGGTAACTGATAATCACCAATAAAAAATAACTTTCCCTGACTCTCTCTAGACATACCAATCCCTCTTGGATATTTCTCATTTTTTAAATTGCATTTACAGCATAGGAAAAATGGATGCAATTACTACTTCAGAGTTTTATCTGATGCTTCACAAGGACTAAAGAATACACATGATTTTATGCACCTATGTTGTTTGGTTTATTTGTGTGTGTGGGTGCATTCTTCAGAAGAATCAAATAGTTGCTTTTGATCAAATTGATCCAGTTTGTATGCAGCAGCTATGAAGAAAGCAGTTCTTACAATATGGAAATGCACAGCATTTTGAAAATATACATATTAAAATAATACTAAGTTCCTGGAATTCACTCTGTGTGCATGTACATATGTAAGCCCCTATACACATATATATGAATTAATTGGCTATTTCAGATATCAATAATTCTGACCCCTAAAGTGGATGCTGTATCTTCCATTTTGGACACACATGGAAAATGTTTTTAAATTGCTTTCTGTTTTTATCATTAAATAGGGAATATACCTAAAAACCACAGAAAAAACTATTCTTCATGTGTGGTCTGGAATATGTATCGCTTTTTTCTATGGAAGTAAGGAAATTCTATATTTAACCCTTTGTGGTAGAAGATAATGAATAACTCCAAGATCAAATAGTTACTAGGCTTCTTCTAATAATAAAGTAATAATTCTTGGATTTAACATTTGCATTCTTAGGAAGTTTTAATTAATGGTTTGGTCTTTGTATATTAAAGAAAGGGTAGATGTTATATTAACATATTATTATATATTTCACCATTAATAAAAAATGCTGAGAAGTTCAAGAATTTTTTATTGACCAAAAATGGAGTCCTTACTCTGAAAATATTAACTTTATTTCTGAATCAAAAAATATGAAACACGGTTGTGAGGCAATATGGAAGTTGAAAACTTTACCTAATATATACTAAGCTGATCTTCTGTGTACAAAGAGAATTGAAAATGAATCCTTACATGAATGGAAGGGGAGAGGGAGCGGGAGGGGGGAGGGTTGCGGGCGGGAGGGAGGTTACGGGAGGGGGGAAGCCATCGTAACCCATAAGCTGTACTTTGGAAATTTATATTCATTAAATAAAAGTTAAAAAAAAAAAAAGTAAATTGCAAAAAAAAAAAAAAAGTAAGCTCAAGAGATTATGATAGTTATTTAGTGGTTATTTGACTCACAGAAACTGGTGCATTGAGATTTAGAAACATTTCTCCCCCTTTGTTAATATTTTGTTTTCTTAAAACAGGTGTGTGTTTTTTACTAACATTTTAAATAAATTCACTATATATCCAAACCAAGAGAAAGAAAAACAAAGCGTGGGTTTTCCAACACTGCTGTATGCTTAGGTCTCTCTTTGTCTCTGTCTTTCTGCTTTCAAGAAGAAAAAAAAAAAAAAAAGGAACAAGAACGAAAGAAAAAGTTACCCAACAGAAAATATGTTAGCAAGGAAGAAAGATGTATAGTGCATTTAAAAAGAGTTAAAGAAATGATAGTCCAACTGGCAAGTTTTAAGCAGTCTAAGCCCCTTAAGACTTAAGGATGGGAGGAGCCTTTCTTTGGAAAAGGACACTAACTTGGTTTGGGGTGAATGGAACCCTAAGCTTTTGTTGCTGAAAGCGGAAGTAGGGGCTGAGAGTTATTGAGGAGCAGGGTCAGGAGGAACTAATACTGAATCCCACATATCAAGGAAAATTTTGCTAAATCTCAATGTGCCAGTTTGTGTGAATGGAATATCTACTAAGTGTCTATCATAACACATGCAATACATGTATTACGTTAAAGGCTGAGTTATCTACCTGGGAGAAGATATTGAAAATCATAAAACTTCAGATTGTGAGAGACACCAAAATAATTCCAGGCGATGAGACTTTGCCAGAGATTGGAAAAAAATGACCTGATAAGAGTCTGTGGAGTTATGCCGAAGCCAGATTGGGCAAACTCAAGGTTAAGACTTTTGATTTCATTCTTGGTGCAATTATGAGCTCTTGAAGGAATTAAAATAGGGAAATAGTGTGCTTTCAGTTTTGTTTTAAAAAGATGATATTAAAGTCTGCGGAGGGTGGATTGCAGAGAACAAAAGGAGAAGAATGGAAGAGCAGGAATAGTTTAAAGGCTATCACAGAGCCCTAATGAGAAATGGTGCGGCTTTGTGTGCACTCTTGGAAGTGACACACAGACATGGAGACAGATGGACAGATATATAGGGTTTTCAGATGTATTTTGAAGGAACCTTGTGTAAGACTAGCTGAAGCACTGGAAAAGGGACATGCAGGAAAAAGAAAACAAGTGCTCCATTTTTAATATATTAAAGATGAATTATTATAAGATATTTTATGAGGCAATTTGGTCTTCTGTAGCAAATTTAGCAAAAAACCCTAAATTTAAGTGTTTTATCAAAATAAAACTCCCTTTCTCACGCATGCAACAGCCCACCATATGTTTTCCTGGCCACTTTCTCTTCAGAGGCTTTTTTCCTGGCGGTGACACAGAGACCCAGGATCTTGTGCTGCCTGTAGCTTGTTGTTGCTTTTTTTGTGGCTATTTATTTGCTTGTTTGCCATTCTGCCTGCTAATGAATCAGTAGAGTACAAGCCATCATGCAAGTTCGTGCCAGGGGATTCCATAGGTCAGTTCAAGGCAATGGCTTATACAGTATCTTCCATACCACATTGACCAACTGCATTCATCTGGCCCAGTCTAATCATAAGAGGAACTGGGAAATGTAGTCTAACAATAAGGAAGATATAGTATTATTTCCATTTCATTGGATGGGGCTGAAAGTCTCCCTAACCCTCAGGAAGAAACAAAAGAAACAAATGCCCATTGAGTCCCGATTCCAGTGGTCAAACTTAAGAATTTTTTGAGGATTACAGAAACAAATACCTCTTCCCACCTACAAAAGGCAGTGTAATTGAAATGTGAAAAGGAGGTATAGATATCTGAAAAAGTTGTAAAAGAAAATAACAGACAATATCACAGAAAGTAAGCAATTACTGTATAAATGATATGGACAAGGTATTATCTATTCAAGGGAGGAAAACTAATCACAAGATTGAGTTAAGGAGATTTCCTAATTAGGAAGAACATCAGGTGGGTCACAAACAATATGTAAACATTGGACAGGAAAAAAAACAGAAACGATTTTTATTTTTTGTTTTGTATTTTTTATTTTTATGATTTATTTTATTTATTTGAAAGGGAGAGAGAGAGAGAGATAGGGAGACACACACACACACGGGGGGGGGGGGGGAGAGAATCTTCCATCTGCTGGTTCACTCACCCAAATCCCTGTAATGGCAGGGGCTGAGCCAAGCCAAAACTAGGAGCCAGGAATTCCATCTGTCTGGGTCTTCCAAGGGGGTGGCAAGGGATCAAGTACTTGGGCCACTTTCCAATGCTTCTCTAGATGCAATAGCAGGGAAGTACATCTGAAGCAGAGTGGCCAGCCAGAACTTGAACTAGCACCAGTGGTACAAGCAGGGGCTTAATCCACTAAGCTACAATGTCACCCCCAAAACAAACATTTTAAGACATGGGGAATTGAATAATCCAAAATAAATTTATTTTTCAATTTATAGTAATTTCATTGTTGTCATGGTTAGCACTCCTTTAGAAACAATAGATTTAAATAAGTCTAGTAATTGTTTTGTAACCATAAAACCATTTTTCTCTGTCCAAAGAGGCTTACCCAGACAGACACAGTCACAACAGGGACAGAAATGTGAACTCATTTGCATACTGGGTTCAAATCTGTGATTCACATTCCTTGGTATCAGCTGTGTGCACTGCACAACCAGAGGAAGAGATGTGAGGGTTGCCAAGGGTTTCCAGACAATGTCCAGTAGTCCAAGGAGAGTTCTGCATGTTCTGTATGTGTGAAGACATGACTGTGTGAGGATCGGGAGGAATATTAGGCAATGAGCAACAGGAACAGAGTCCAGGAGTAGGAGCAAGGAATCATTTGTCTTTTTACATATAGGAAGAACTTACTGCTATTGCTGTGTACACAAAGAGGTTCTGACTCTCAGTCAAACTAGGAAGATAGGGCCAGGCATAAAAAGAACCATCATGGTTCACCGCATGAAGATTGCCTTTGGCTATATGTGAAATTGATCGAAGATGATGACAATGTTAATAATGATAATAAATTTATACTTTCTTAGTACCTTTCATGCTACATTTACAAAGATGTTACAAACATTAATTCATTAAGCCCTTCAGCTTCCTATAAGGTAGCTATTACCTGTATTGTGCAAATAATTACTAAAGCAAACAAAGTTACATGGACAAACTGGAGTGATAATGGAAACCAAAGCCTGGGAAACAGAGACTTATATTTCTGCCACAAAGTTGTCTCACTGATGTCTTAAACCTCTGTCCTTTCTTTGTAAAGAGAAGCTGACAGTTTGCAAAGCAGAAAATGGATTTTGAGAGCAAGGCAGAAATCTGATGTCCAGGGCTATGCAGAGGAGTGGAGTCGGGATTTCTCAAAGAACCAATGGTACAATGCAGACATGTGCCTGACACACTAATGCTCATAACCATTGTTGAGACTGCTTTCTACTGAATTCGCTTCCTATGCAGGTGCTTCTCCCGATTTGGAGCAGCTGCCGGCAGCCAGCTGGCAGCATGCCAGCCTTATTTACAGGATGCAGATTTTGACAGCTAACAGTGGAGTTATTTACTTAGATTCCTCAGTATCTAACACAGTGCCTGGCATATATCATAGATAGAATAAACGGATATGTTATAATAAATGTTTCGAATAAATAGATGCATATGTAAACAGAGCTAGAAGTATGAAAAATCACTGTAAAGTGAAATAATCCCAAAAAGCAATGTAATTAAAAGGAAAGGAACTTTAATTTAGAAACTTAAGGCTTAAACAGTAATAGTAAACAGTGACCTGGAAAGATGAACTTTCAGTTTCTCTGACAATTATTACTCCTCTGTCTCTTCAGATTACGCATCTGTGAAATGTAAGCAACAATACAAGCTTCAGAGAGTTGATGCAAGGGCCAAAAGTGGTAATATGTTCAGATGACCTATCATTAGACCATGCTAAGTCCATGGTACATGTTTGTGTTTACTCCTCTTTTAAAAGCAATAGTATTGGTGGTGGCACTGTAGCATAGTGGGTAAAGCCGCAGCCTGCAGTGCTAACATCCCATATGGGCGCCGGTTCAAGTTCCGACCGCTCCACATACGATCCAGCTCTCTGTGACTTGGACCCCTGCACCCATGTGGGAGACCCAGAAGAAGCTCCTGGCTCCTGGATTCAGATCAGCGCCAACTCTGGCTGTTGCAGCCAACTGGGGAGTGAACCAGCAGATGGAAGACCTCTCTCTGCCTCTCATTCTCTCTCTGTGTAACTCTGACTTTCAAATTAATAAATAATTTTTTTAAAAAGGCAATAGAATTAATAAATCTTGTGTGATTCTTAAATACTAAGAGGTCATCTTCTTGTCTTTATGTAGAATATGCTATTTTCACATGGCAAATTTTTTATCATGAAAGTAAAAGGAGGGAAATATTGAATAATTTCATTCCCTGATGTTATATGAAACAGTTAAGATTAAAGTACAACTGAAATTCTGTCTAGGCATCACAGTTTTGGGAAACTTTAGATAAATGAGAAAGCTAGTGATTAGTTAGTTTATCAGATACAAATAGTTACCAACTAATTAAGGATGTTAAAAATGTAACTGATGGGCTATTCAGATGAACTAAATTAAATACAGGAATATGAAACCTATTTCATCGAATCCTGCAGGGTCAATATTTTAGGATTTGAAAACAATATTGAAAGAAATTAGCTGGAGGAGAGGGTAGGCAGGAAAGAGCAGAAAGAGTAGGATGGGATTGGGTTACGTATATGGTCAGGTGCTCAGGTTGGGCAGGAGCCAGGCAGGTGAAAACAAAAAAGATAGCAAAGTACATGCCCACTCCACTCATTAAAACTGAGTTTATCTTATAGATGCCTGCACTGAAGATCACAGCTATAGAAGGTGAGAAATGAATCTTAATTATGACTTACATAAGCCTGCTCCATATGAATAATATTTACAATCTAATTTTTCTATTTCCTGATGTTTTAAAGATAAATGTATATAGAATCACAAAGATAGTGTTTTTTTGAACCCTCTAGAAAATTCCACTTGAGATAATAGTTTTATTTTTAGTTTATATTGAGCTTGGTGTTCTTAGTTCTTTCCTTGGCTGTTAAGTGCTCAAGTGGACAAGGTGTTTATCAAAGGCTAATGAAGGATAAACAGTGGAGGGCAGGAGAAGTGGAGAAAGGTCTCTGGAAAGTTTATTATAAGAATATAGAAGACAGATTTATATGATGTATATGATGCTTGATAGTGCTAGTTCTGCAAAAAAAATAAAAAATGAAAATAAAATAGAGTTGGGGTTATACCTTCGATTGCTAGAAGGTAAATTAGTTATCTTTAATAGTTGTTGATTGACACTGAAATCTATCTTTGGATTTTACACAAATACAATGTGAAATCACTTTTAAAAGTTGAGCCAGACACCATGTTTTAGTATGTTTGGCTCTATTAAACACTTTGGAAAAAAGCAATAAAAACTTAATCTTAAGTGGTAGACAGACACAATTCTATCATCTGCCATTGCCATTAAGACACACCAACATGGAACTGAGAGAAGGGAATGTTAAAATAGAGCAATTATGTTTTTGATACATCATCAATGTATCCAATGTTTTTATAGCATAAGCTGTTTTATTTTTCTTGCATGAAGTGGTAATATTTTATTAGTATGTCTGTCAGATAAAATATGGGCTTGTTAATAGCTAAGCATGAAGGAAATAAAGACAATTTGGGCCAGAAAACCAAGCAAATGTGGTCTTTTCTGGAAGCCAAATAGGTCCACACACCCATGGCCTGCATTAGTTCTGTTGGTTAGTATGATTCAAATTTTGTTTTAAAAGTTTAGAATTGCAACTTAATTGAGATTTGTAACTCTTCCCATTACACATACACTGTGTGAGGGTGGATCTAAAGGCAACATCAATTAATTAAAAATGCCTGCAGGTCTGTTCTCATTTTCCTCCTTCTCTCACCTTTGTGATGATTGATATTTATCACTGAGTACCAAATACAAAAATCTGACCTTTATAAATGTACTTTGGCCCCACAGATTAGATCCAAAAAAGGATTTCATTTAAAACTTTAACAGCAATGAACTTTATTTTGGAAAGTGTACAAAATTCATTTTTTAAAAAGTGAATAAAAAAGAAACTGAATTGAAGAAAAACACAGAGAATATAGAATCGGCTCAACAATTAAATGTTATACATTCTTTTAAAAAATCACTAAAAGTATTCTTTAAAGTAGCATACTAAATTTTTCTGTAAAGTTTTTAAATGCCTTCCCAAGTCATCAGCATGCATACATTTACAATAATTCTTACCAGAGACAGAGCAAGTATGAACGCATTTCATACTGTTCATGGAATTTGGGACAGGTGTTTGGTGCAGCAGTTAATGCCTCTTGAGATGTTTGCATTCCTTATTAGAAGTGCCTGATTCAAGTACTAGCATCTCTGCCTCCAATCCAGTTTTCTGCTAATGTATACCCTTGGAGGCAGCCAATGACAGCACAAGGACTTGGCTCCCTTTCATCTATGTGGGAGACCCAGATGCAGGTCCAGCCTGCTGGCTTTGGCGATTATAGGTATCTGGAGAATGAACTACCATATAGAAAATCTTTATCTGACTGTCTGCCACTGTCCCTTTGCCTTTCAAATAAAGTGAAAATAAATTTTAAAATTTTAAAAAGTTGTTCGTGGAATTCAAATATAATGTGCATTTTCCATGAAATATTTTGAAGATCTCTTGTACTTACAAATCATATAATTGCTCATGACCTAGAGACATTACTAAAGCCATTCAATAACTAACTAAAATATCAACAAGTCTGTTAGAAATGAAGACATTGGCCGGCGCCACGGCTCAATAGGCTAATCCTCCGCCTACAGCGCCGGCACACCGGGTTCTAGTCCCGGTTGGGGCGCCAGATTCTGTCCCGGTTGCCCCTCTTCCAGGCCAGCTCTCTGCTGTGGCCCGGGAGTGCAGTGGAGGATGGCCCAAGTGCTTGGGCCCTGCACCCGCATGGGAGACCAGGAGAAGCACCTGGCTCCTGGCTTTGGATCAGCACGGTGAACCAACGGCAAAAGGAAGACCTTTCTCTCTGTCTGTCTCTCTCTCTCTCACTGTCCACTCTGCCTGTCCAAAAAAAGAAAAAAAGAAATGAAGACATTCATATATCAGGACAATAAATTAAATAATATCCATAATGGATGGACTGGTGAGACAATTGTTTGGGGGGGGAACTTTGCTTTAGTGACTTTTAAGCAATTTTGATATCAATGTTTTAAAGCTCATCGATAGTACTAAATAACTTTGTCTATCAAATGCTTTGCAATTGTGATTTTTCTACAGTGGATGATATTTAATATAGACTAGGGGTGAGTTTGCTTTGAGACATTTTGAAATGGTTTCAAACTTTTCCTAGATTCTATTAAATATGATTGCATATGATTTCCATGCAAAATGTGTAAATCTGTTCAAGAGAAAAATGTCTTTGGCAGAGAATAGCAAGAAAGCTTTTATAAACTACTTGCTAAGCTTGATGTGTTGCATCCAATCTATTCATTTTTAATGAATTGGAATAAGAAATTTAAGATGTGCAAATGATGAAATATAGTCTGTACCCCAGCAAGTATAATTAAGTTGTTTCAACCCAGAAAATATATATAAGGATATGGATAGTTTCTTTGATTTGAAACCTAAATTCATTCTATCATTACTCTTATGAGAAATTCATGCCATGATCTCAAGAGACAAGGTGACTCAGTGCTTCCTTTGGTGATGTCCTGACGTTCAAGGTCATTTTTTTTTTTATCTCACCTGTGAAAGGTGTTTCTATTATTGTACAGTCTCCAAATTCCCTTGCATTTTGAAATTCTATGATTTAAGTAGATTATTGGGAGAACAAAAAATCATGTTTTAATAAGGGCTTAGAATTTTTTATGCAGATGGTTGAACTGACCAAAATAGTGTTTCAAAGAAAAGAAACCATATAATCTATAATGAGACAAAGATCAGCATGATGTTACTACAAAGTGATTAATTACCACAAAAATTCTTTTATTGACTGCATTGGGAATGCCTTTTGCAACTATGTCCACTTTTTTTTCTTAATTTTTCATTTCTTGAATGACCAGCTTACACTAATTTCCCTTGCTCCCAAGGTGGTGGCAAAGTAGAACAACCTCTATTTACTCTCACTTACATAATTTGGGGACAGAGTCAAAAAAGAAGAAAATGGGGTCATACTCCCTCCCAGTAAGATCATATTCTGTTGTCACTGGTTTGTTGATCCCATTGTCCCCAACCCGAACCCACAGTCTCTACACAAGTCTATACAAGAGGAGACTCTACAGTGATGTTGGGAGACGGTCACATCCCTTTCTCACAAATGTCCTGACTTGTTGGTTTTTCCCCAATTTTGAATGTGGTATGTTCCTTTCATTGAAAAAGTTAGGTCTCTTGGCCGGCACCGTGGCTTAACAGGCTAATCCTCTGCTTTGCAGCGCCCACACACCGGGTTCTAGTCCTAATCAGGGTGCCAGATTCTATCCCGGTTGCCCCTCTTCCAAGCCAGCTCTCTGCTATGGCCTGGGAAGGCAGTGGAGGATGGCCCAAGTCCTTGGGCCCTGCACCTGCATGGGAGACCAGGAGAAGCACCTGGCTCCTGGCTTTGGATCAGTGCGGTGCGCCGGCTGCAGCGCGCCGGCCACAGCGGCCATTGGAGGGTGAACCAACGGCAAAAAGTAAGACCTTCCTCTCTGTCTCTGTCTCTCTCACTATCCACTCTGTCTGTCAAAAAAAAAAAAAATTAAAAAAAAAAGTTAGGTCTCAAAACCAGCACAATATAAGATGAACAGAGGTTACATTTTAATATATATTAGCTGTTTTAAAACACAATACAATGAGAAAATCTTCGACATTCAGGCCTTTAAAAAGAGGAGCTCAGAAGGAAAAGAAGAGTTATGTCCTAGTTTCCAGATGTTTCTCCATCACCCCAGTTGAGAGCCACTGCCTTAGATGCATAAGAACTTTTACCATAGTTATAAATGGCCTTCGTTTAGTCATCCATGGATGAGTATTTATTATTAATCAATGAATTTTTTACATCCCCACAAAGCTGTGGCATTTCCAAAAATCCAACAAAGTTGAAGTAAAGACATCACACTAATAAGCACCAACAATTACTATTGCATTGGTTTAGCAAAGACTACAAGAGCACCCTGATGTCTGAATATTTCTTTCTGGCTTATTTTGGCCTAACAATAAGCTAACACTTCATTGCTCAGCTGTTGGGCATTCCCAGTGGGGCATCTATAGCCTGCTCTGTTCTGCATCTTCCTTGACCCAAAACTTCTGCTTCCCTCAGGCACATAGTATAGTAATTAGAGGCACAAGGAAAGCTAGTTTTTCCTAGTGATATAAAAATAATTATTAAATATGTACTGTGTGTGGTGTTCTCCGAATGGTATGTATATATTCTCTCCAAAACCTATATAGAAGTTTATGCATAGAAACTGGGAGAAATTTGAACTACAAGTCCTTTTTGTCTTTTCTTCTCAACTCTGCATTTCTAATATTACTTTTTTTTTCTTTTTTGACAGGCAGAGTGGACAGTGAGAGAGCAAGAGAGACAGAGAGAAAGGTCTTCCTTTTGCCGTTGGTTCACCCTCTAATGGCCGCCGCGGCCGGCGCGCTGCAGCCGGCGCACCGCACTGATCCAAAGCCAGGAGCCAGGTGCTTCTCCTGGTCTCCCATGCGGGTGCAGGGCCCAAGGACCTGGGCCATCCTCCACTGCCTTCCCGGGCCATAGCAGAGAGCTGGACGGGAAGAGGAGCAACTGGAACAGAATCCGGCGCCCCGACCGGGACTAGAACCCGGTGTGCCGGCGCTGCAGGCAGAGGATTAGCCTATTGAGCCATTGCGCCGGCCTCTAATATTACTTTAAATGTGATCCACTCTCTTATTTCCCTGGAAAGTACGAAGAAAAGAGTCAGCTTTCAAATTTTCCTTACAATATATGCCATGCAAATGTCCTTCAGGCTTCTTACAGCAGAACATATTCATTACATTTTGTTTGCAGCTAGTAGGGAGGAGAAATACTATTTTGGCTTTTCTAAAGGAGAAGAGGCTTCTGGAACAATGCTAGCAAGTGTTTGAATAATTATGATCACACACACATCAAGTTAAGCATTCTTAGAAATGCATTACAGTGTTTTCGATTTTTCACTGAGTAGAGAAAATAAGGAACAGATTATTTACTTATTTATTTATTCATTTATGTTTAGTTTTACTGGAGACATTGTATAAATCATGAGGTGGTGCACTTCACCACATGAGTTGAGCTGGACAGGTGCCATTCCTTGGCTCCATGAAAGCACCAGCTCTCCTTTGAATTAAAGAACAGCTTTTGGCCCATGAGAATATCTGGGGCTCAATATTTTGGAAAGAAACCACTAAGGTCCCTTTTGAAATGCTCTCCTTTTGGTGGCAGTAGGAGTGTGCTCACAATTTAAAGGGGTTTGATACTGGCCCAAGGCATTGGCTTAGAACTCCAGCACTGGGGGAGATCAGTGAGAGCCTCAGGAAATATCCACTAGAGGCTCCATGGAATCCTTCAGTAGGGACTGGGGGTCCAGAGTGTGCATTTTCAACATTTTTTCTGCTCCATATGTGTTGATGTTTGCTAGCCTTCGCCTAAAGTAGTGATGGAGGAAACGGAGCCACCCAGAGAAGGCAGGGGCTTGAGGACACCTGCAGAGGAGCCCGGACAAATCGGATTCTATGAAAAAAGTGCTAATTGGTAAGTTTTGACAGTGGTTTTGAAGCCACAGAATGTAGAAATTATCAGAACAGACTTGTCTGACAGTCATGATGAAAATCTGCCTCGTAAACATAGAATTGGCAATGGTCTAATCTATCAGATAGGGACTCCCTTAACAGTGCTCTGTCAATTCAATCAGGGGGGCCTGACTCAAAATTGCAACTTGCTGATCCGTGCAAAGAAGGGAGTAGAAGAAAAGGCGGGTGAAATGGGCACACAAACAAGCAGGTGCGTATTTATCTTCAGCAAGGATATTTCTTTCCTGAGTCATTTAGGAGGCTAGAAGATGGATAAAGATATTATTCATTATACATAATTACCTGAATGTTTTTAATTGCAAATCATTATGGAGAGATAGCCCTATATTTTCTTAGACCATGGGGCACTTAAGAAATCATGTTGCTCCTTTCTCTGATCTTTTGATGCATGTGATAAATATAATTGGATGAGACTCTGGAGGCTTTGAGATATATAAAACTAAGTTACATTACCAACAAAATCAGATCTTGTTGGTTTATACTTGTTCTTTATTTTAAAACCAAAAGGTAGTACTTGGTGCTCCAAGCCTGTTATTTCCAAGAACCCCCACGCAGCACAGTTCACTAACCTTTCCTCCTGATGTAGACTCAGTATACTACCTGCTAAGCTAAGCCTGGATCTTTTGCATCCAGCACTGTCCACTATCTTTGTTGCTGCCTTTACTCGTGGCACAAAGTCTCTCCACTGTGATGGTGACTCTGCAGCCTTCTCATTGCCATAGCTGTTGGGCTCTGACTCGGGGTACTGAGGGCCATTCCTATCTTAGAAGCTCAGGAAATATCAAAATTGAGCTATGGAAGGCCCTCAGAATTGGTGGGTCCTCAGTCCCTTTTCATACTACAAAGAAAAAAAAAAAGTGTGATATTGCATTCCCAATCACTTGTGAAAGAATTCTTTCCATTCTATTTATCCTTTATTTTTGCTCAGGAATCCATGGGACTTCATTCGGTGGTCAAAAACAACCACAGCAACAACAACAACAGCAACTACAGCCACTGCATTCTGCATTCACTGTGAACTCAGTCTCCCTTTGGGAGAGGCTTCGTCTGGATAAATCTCCATCAGGGAACTGAGGGGTCCTCATACAATAGACTCATGGTCAGGTACTTACCAGGATTCCATACAGAGAAAAGTAACAGATTGGGGTTCCAACAGGAACTCCAACTCCAAGGTATCAATTTTACTTACAAGATATTTTAATCCATTTTGTTTACAAAATAGAATCAAACAAAGAACTGGACTTGTAATGTATAGAAGCAAAAATCTATATTATCTACCATAAGAGAATGAGACAGTTAAACTTTCAAATCTTGTTTTATTGTTATTAAGTCTTAAATAGTGTTCACTTTTTTGTTTCACATTTACTGGTAGTATAATATTTCTTTCCAATAAAATAGGCTAATTATTGGTAACTAGATGAGTTTGGAACTTCTAGCTGATGAAATTTATCTGCATTTTTTTTTAAGATTTATTTTTTTGAAAGGCAAATTTACAGAGACACAGAGAAAGGGAGAGACAGAAAGAGACGACATGTATTCCATCTTCTGGTTCACTTCCCAAATAGCCTCACTAGCCAGAACTGGGCCAGACTGAAACCAGGATCCAGGAGCTTCCTCTTGGTCTCCCTTGTGGATACACAGGCCCAAGCATTTAGGCCATCCTCCACTGCCTTCCCAGGCACACCAGCAGGGGGTTGAATCAGAAGTGGAGTAGCCAGGACTTGAACTGGTGCTCATATGGGATGCTGGTGTCACAGGCAGTGGCTTTACCCACTGCACCAAAGAGTCAGCCCCTGAATTTCTTTTTTAATATTGATTAATTTGAGTTATCAAAGATTGAATGTGTCCAAAATTAATTAGTATTGTGGACTATTTTTGTCTTAATTATGTAGCTGAGTATACAAATTTCAAAATCTGACATTGTAAGATATAAAGTATTATCCATAGATTATAAGATAAGTTTAAATAAAGGAATTTTTATCTTTCAGTAACTTCTGTCTCAATAACTGAATCTTTCATTAACTTCTGAACCACTACTGAATAAATTAGGGTTAGCTGAGTTTTAGAATAGGTACTATGTTCTGCTTTCTTAGAAACTGGCAGTACATATGCATTACACACAGCAACTACATATCAAGTGACATCATTTAATAACACAGTAACTACTCACAAAATACGACACTTTTCTGTGGCCTACTATCCTATCACAAATGTCCTGATGGAGGTAACCAAAACTTTTTTTGCATGTTGACATGACAAGCCAATGGTTATGAATGTTATACTATTATATTTTTAATGATCTGTGATTATTTTAAAATTTGCTATATAGGCATGAAATGGTCATCTTTCCATTTGATTACTGTTTATAGCCCTTGCTTGTATCCTTGATGAACTAGGGTCTTTTTTCTTGT
The DNA here is from genome assembly GCF_033115175.1 of Lepus europaeus. NCBI lineage: Eukaryota > Metazoa > Chordata > Mammalia > Lagomorpha > Leporidae > Lepus > Lepus europaeus. The sequence goes on from NC_084840.1 coordinate 32,788,925, forward strand.
TGATCTCTTAATTTAATGGAACGTTAAGCCTTTGATTATAATGTTAATTAAAAATATATTATCTCAAAAATTTAAAAAAAGAAGAAAGAAAGAAAAGGAAGAAAGAGAAAAAGGAAAGGGAAGGGAAGAAAAGGAAAAGAAGAAAAAGGAGAAAGTGTGGGAAAGAGGAAAAGAATTTCATTATATTTGTCTAAAAACTACATTGAATATGTTCTCTTGGTATTAATATTCCCTTAACATGAAAAAAAAATAAAGTATCGGGGAAAAAAAGAATGCTGCTTGAACATCCTCATGTATATCAGAATACCCGGGTTTGAGTCTCAACTCCATTCCTTATTCCATTTCTAATGTGCACCCTGAGAGGCAGCAGGTGATGGCTCAAGTAGTTAGATCTCTGCCATCAACACGGGAAGCCCAGATTGGGTTCCCAGAACTTGTCTTTAGCCTGGACCAGCATTGACTATTGTCAGCATTTGGGACATGAATCAGCAAATGTTAGAGCTCTCTGTCTTTCTCTCTCCATGTCTCTCTATCAAGTAAATATAGATTTTTGTTTTAAAAACTAGATCAATCATTTCTATTTTCAAATTTTTTCACATAATACCACAATAAGAATAAGTGGCAGTCTTGTCTCCTTTCACAGGAGTTTTTGCTCTCCATCTTAACTAGTTTCAACCATAAAGAGTGCAGAGAACTTGAAACTATTTATTGTCTCATTAAAGTGAAAACTACTCAGGTCAAGTGCATCTCACACACACCTAGATTCAAGTATCTTTCAAGTCTTCTTTATTCGAGGCCTAGTTTGAGAAGCGACATCCCTGCTTTTTCCGACATGCATGGCCTCAGCAACCCAGGAGTCCTGTGTATTGGGTCATTCTCTTTGAAAATGCACTGAGATGGATGACAGTAGTTATATATCTCAAAAATTCTATATCGCCTTGCATTCTCTTCTAGTATCGTCAAAGACATACATCCTAAATGGACTGCACAGTCAAGGCCATGATACTGGTTAAGTCTGTTGGGAGAGGGGACATGGTTGCTTGGAAAGGGTAAGAGGTTTTTCTGGAATGCTACCAACTGTATTTTTGGTTAAAAGATGAAAATTCTTCCAAATCATATTTGTAATTGTAATGCACTTACATTTGGAGTACATATTTCAATGAAAGCTTTACTTACAATCTTACACATTAAAATACTATAGGGCATAATTCTCCCTCACACCTGACAGCTTCTTATCTATGGAGATTTTACTAGTGGGTGTAGCCTTCTTGATCTCTATCTTTCTCTAACATTGAGTCTGAAGAAAAAAAGACTTGCTAACTCATGAGTTTGGAAGAGAGGATATTTTGATGAATGTCCCTTGAACAAAGTAAGCATGATTTCTATGTGCAGATATTATCTATGTCCCTAGGATAGTCACTTAATAAAATCAAGAAATTTACCAGTGAATATATATCATCTAGGAAGGCCAAGGGAAAGAAGTCAAAGTCAGGGATATGGGAGCTGACCTCAAAGCCTCAGGACATTGCATTCTGTAAACCTTAACCAAGTTTAGCTGACTCTGTTCCATAGACCAAAGAAAGCCCAACAGCAGTTTTTGTAAATAACATTTTACTGGAATACAGCCATGCTTATCATTTACATACTGGCTATGGCTTCTTTTGCCATAATGGCAGAATTGAATACTAGTGACTAAGTCCATATGTCCTGGAAAGCTGAAAATATTTATTATCTGGCCCTTTACAGAAAACATTTACTGACCTCTGAAGTAAACAATCAACATGGACCTAGCTAGTTATTTATTGATTCTTGCTAACTGATTCCTTCACTAGACCTTTGTGGAGCATATAGTGTTATGTCCAGCAGTTTGCTAAGCACTGAGATTAGGGAATGAACAACCAGGCGGAGCTTTCCATAATTATGGAGTTTACCAACAATTGGGTCACACTGAGCAATAGTTAAACATGTTAAGTGCCAATTTTCCCTCAACTCCCATTTATATGACTTTAAAATATTACGTCATGGCTTCAAATAAATAATTCAAACCTCAAAATAAAGATTTGCTTTTAACTTTTCAAAAAAATTTCATTCTTGAGAAAAGTACCTGAGATAAAGTACCAGTGAAATAGGTTGCACCATTTACTTTTCAGCATTAAAAAAGAGAGTATTTTATTGACTCTTGTGGTTTTGTAATCAGGAAAATTCTTGGGGGAAAAATCTGCAAACTTTTGGTCAGCACATCCTGGAAATTAAGCGGTTAACCATATTTTAGTCCCTTGCTTGTTAGAGGAACAAGTTAGACCTTAATCAATTTGCTTTTCAAATGTCACTCTTTTTAATGAAACACAGGGTTACAAAGTTCTCATTCTCCAAATCAAATCAAGCTGAAAAAAAGTTTTCGGGTCAGTTAACACATGCTTCCGGTCTACATCATGACATTCTGTTGGGGGAAAGGAGTTGCTCAAAGAAGGGATTTAGCCATTAATATGTTCAAATGTTCTAAAGTTTGCAATGTAGCCATCTGAAGGATTATTTTGGCTTTATTCCTTTTCCCCCTACTACAGTTGTGAGAGGAAAGAATTTTGGAAACATCTGTACTTGTGTGCCTGAATTACAAACTTTAAATGATCCCACCACGAATGTGTGGGAAAGGATACTGCAGCTGCCACAGCATCCTCCTCTACAGTGTTTTCGGTTGGCTCAAAGCACATTGCTGTGAATCCAGCCTGTAAGGGAGGATGCTTGTCTTCAGTATTCACTTTTTACATTGCATTCTTTGTTCTGAAGCTGCATTTCAAACTCTTAGAAAACGTTGATGTTGCCTCCATGACTGTTGGATGATCCTGGGAAAACTTGGACTCTCATTTTTGAAGACTCAATTCCTCTAGATATGTGGGGGATGGACGTGGGGAGTGGAACAGTGCCAAGAAGGAGAATGCTTTCAACACAAGGGGGTTCTTTCCTTGACAATAGAAAACATTGCCCTTAGGCTGTTTCAAGTAAAATTTAAGCTTAACTAATTTTGTCTGCCTGCTAATCATTTAAAGATCTGTGGCAAGTGATGTCTTTACAGATTCTGATGGTAGGGAAGTTCAGAAATGTCACCCTAAGATCTTAAACATTCTTCCATTTCAATAAGAAATTTTTTTAGGATATCTATACTACACCATTAAGCCTAAGTGACTTTAGTAGGAAGTGGAAATTATTATGAATTGGATAGAAGAGGGAACAGCTTTACAAAGCTTCTTAACCCATTTGACTTTTTAAGCTAATGTAAAATGTCAGGTATAGATTATGTATAGGTTCCTGCATAAAATAGTTTTATGTCACACAAACAAATCAGAAGCCTAAGCATCCTGGCACCTAGCTTTGCTTCAAGGGAACCAGAAGTGCTAAGCCAGCATTGCTTTTCTCTGTGAAGTTGATGCTGCCCAAGACTGAGGTTACTGTGTAAACAAACCAATGGCTTGAAAGGAACCACCCCAGTTTTTTAATTCCTCTTAGAATTAAATTTGCATCATAATTTATCTTGTAATAGAATTACATTTTTAAAAAGATGTTTATGATTTCAGCGTTTCTGGATATACCAGAACCAGTCAAACTGGGCCGATTTCAAGTACTTTCTTCCGTAGCAAAGAGAATAAGAGCTAACAGTTACCTTATATAGGTAACAAAACTCAAAGAGGTTGAAGAGTTCCAGGATGGATGAGTAGTGAGGGATGTTGTTCTTATTTTCTTGACTGACAAAAGTAAATGCAGAGACTATGGGATTCTTGGGGACTGTGTCCAACTCTTGTCCAAATGAACATCCCCTAACCGCATAAGACTTTTAGTCTTCCCCCAGACACATTTCTCAAAGGGTCCAGAAGGGGACAAATAGGATGGGACAAAAACTTCATAGAAAATTTGAATTGAAAGATGTTTAAGTGTTGCATAAAGATAAAGGCTTAATAATGTGCTGCTAAAGATGGAATACACTACCTTGAGCATCTCTGAGTACACACTGCTGGGGTTATTTGAGCAGACTGCCAATAAGTATTATGCATGTGATAATACACATTTCCCATGAGCTCCTTGAAGTACCCCATATTTCATAGAGTTCTTCTCAAATTCCAAGCACATCTGTACTACTTGATCTGATTCAGTAGATTTGGGACAAGACCTGAGATTCTACATTTCTAATAGACTCTTGAACAGTGCTACTGATCCTCAGACCATATTCTGAGAGGCATGCATCTAGAGTGGCAACTTTATAGTAGTTGCCCACAGTGGTATGCTGAAAAAGAAGATGCTAAATTTCATTTCTGACTTTCTGGGAAAGAGTGGAACTTGGCCTTGGTGATGATGGCAACTCTAATAATGTCAATTTTTTTTTTTTTTTTGCCAACCCTAGGACATGATGACAGAATTTCACCACTCTCATTTAGGGAATAATGAGTCCTACAGTTTATGGTATTCTCTTATTTCCAGAAGAACACAGAATTCCTGCATACTGATGAGATAATAAGTTGGTGTAATTATGAAGAATCTTTTGCAGATGGAGGAAGTTCCAACAAGAAGGTTAAGTATGGTAGGTAGGGTCACATGGAAAATCAAGAAGACACTTCAGTTTTCCTGTCTCCTAAAAATCTTTCTATGATTATGTTAACCTGTAACTCATTTTGGGTACCAAATGCCAAGCACAAAATGAATATGAATTGTGCTTACTCTTAAAGTCCCATTTTCAAACCTATTTTTTTCTTATTTTTACAAAAGTTAAATTAGGGAGAAGTTTTCATGGGTTTTCACATTTAAAGAAAATCTCCATAGGGAATTCAATAAATATATTTGAAAATAAAATAGGTTTTATAAAATTGCATATTTTAGTGGGGCATATTATATCTGTACCCACTGGGGTATATCTGGAAAAACAATGTTACTGGAAACTGAAAGTTTATGTTTTTGGAAAGGAGAGAACATTGGAACACTGCATATGAATCTCTCACTGCCAATATCAAATTGCATGGACTTGTGCAAGATAGCCTTTGTGTGCATTTGTATGCACACAATACATGCACAAACACATGCTCATGCGTGTGAAAAATAATATTTGATGAATATATATACATACATATATACAATCACCAGGTTACAATGATGTCAATGTGTATATAAACTGAAAAAATTCTTTAAAATCTAAGTTATTTTTACAATAACAGTTTCATGTTAATCACTATACAGTAGCACTAAACATGTGGATATATTTGCTTGTGTCAGTCAGTGGGAATGTGTATGTATGTGTGTGTGTCTGTACATGTGTGTGAATGTGTGAATGAGCTGCGAGAGAGAAAGTGATATTGCTGAGGATGATAACCTTTTCACAAAAGTGGATTAATTGCTCTATTTATTGTATATGAATCAGTAGAAATCTAACAATAAGAGGGACTAAAAGTTGTTTAGCCACCAAATTGAGATTAATCAAAGAGGCAAAGTAAATCAACAGGCAATTGGCACTGATAGGACTGCTCAGAAGCAAAATATGTCATTAGAAAGTAAAATAACCACAGAAAAATCCTGGTATTTTAACTATTAAATATTTCAAGTTGACAACCAAATTAGAAACCTGAACTCTTACACCTAAGAAATTAACTTGCAAAATTAATCCAAAAGCAGAAGAAATTAATGCAATTAAATTGAAATATTTTTTATTTTTGATGTTATTTATTCTATTTGAATTTTTTAACATTATAAGAACTCTGCTGGTGCCTCAGCTCACTAGGCTAATCTTCCGCCTGTGAGCCTGCACCCCAAGTTCTAGTCTCTGTTGGGGCGCCGGTTCTGTCCTGGTTGCTCCTCTTCCAGTCCAGCTCTCTGGTGTGGCCCGAAAGGGCAGTGGAGGATGGCCCAGGTCCTTGGGCCCTGCACCCGCATGGGAGACCAGGAGAAGTACCTGGCTCCTGGCTTCGAATTGGCACAGCGCGCCGGCCATAGCAGCCATTTGTGGGGTGAACCAACGGAAAGGAAGACCTTTCTCTCTGTCTCTCTCTCTCACTGTCTAACTCTGCCTGTCAAAAAAAAAAATTATAAGAACTCTTAACATGAGATCTTACTTCTTATTAATATTTTAAGTGCACAATATAATATTATAGGCAAAATGCTATAAGTGTGAGGGTAATAAGACAAAATGAAGAGGCATCTGATGATGATGAACACAAAGATGCCCAAATACTGTAAGAAAGAGGGAACAACTGTACTACAGATCTTACTGCCATAACTATACTAAAGACAAGAAAGTAGTTTTCTCTACAGTACTTAAGAATCCTCCTCCTCAACCACTGACTAACGTATATTCAAACTAACATTTGGTTGGCCATTTTCAGGCAACTTATTGCAACAACCCAAACCAGTTCTCTGCAAAATAGTTTATTGTAGGCTGCAATTCTTTGTACTCATCTCAAGTGTTAAATCTACTATTCTTCTCTTGGATCTCAGAACAAAAACATAAAACACTATCCAAAAGTGTTAAATAGCTGTTAGAAGTTGAGAAATATCCTTTCCCAAGAATGTTTTCTAATTTTAATAAATATCAAAGCCTGAATATCCTGGAAGCACAATTTACATAGAATCCTAGGCTTATTTTTCTGGCGTGGAGCAGTGGGTGAATAGTGCTGAGGGCCAAGAGCCGATCCAAACGCAAATGTAAAGCACAGAGAATTACTAACCTGTGTGCATCACCTGTCTTCACAATTATTCTCTATAAAGGCTTCACTTTTTTGTCACTACCTGAAATTCTACCAAGTACAGATATATTTTTCTTAACAGGCATGATGTTACGAGGAGAGTTATAGGTACTTTAGTATATATTGTATAGTTTGATGTTCTCCTCCTCATACTGACTACTACAACACTCACAATTATTGTAGGATAAGGACCTTAGGGGTCTACAGTTATTCATTGGCCAAGAGGACTGCAAGTCAGGGGGCACACAATTATGACCAATCTCAGAAAGTAGTAGGTGAAGTGGTTGCAAATATCTAGACCTAAGAAGGCCCTCCATAATGAAGGTTAATCCATAAATCTGAAGTCAGAGGAGTACTAAGTTTCAGAAGCAGGTGAAACAGATGTAGTTAAGACTCCAGGAACAACAAGGGAGTGGGTGGATACTAGGTTTAGATTCTATGTATAAAGGACAAGGTCAACATTGAAGAATACATTAAGTGATAACTGCAACAATCTGGAATTTGGAAATGATAATATTAGAAATCTAAAAAGAATAGGAACCCAAGTGGAGTATCTAGAGCATATGAGAAAACCAAAAAATCAAGAAAGTCTTTTCCAAGCTAATATTCTCCTTAACTGGCAATTTGCTTTAGCTTTTATATGCTTGTTGTTAAGAAAGGAATTTTGTCCGAGGAATGGCTGGTTTAGAGTGTACAGCTGGGATCAGTGAAAATAGGTTAAAAAAGAGAATGTTGAATCCTCTTGATTTGTGCTTCGTTATTTACTTCTTTTTCAAGACAGATTTGCTGGCTTCTGAGTCTCTGGATGAGCTGCAAAGACAGGTAGAACAGGATGATCACACAATGGATGATATAGGATCCAAAATCAATGAAAAGCATGTACACTTCACAAAAAATAGAAAATTCATGACCCCCTGGTTGAATAATTGTTAGTTGTAGACATCAAGTGCAGGGATCAAAAGGAAGGTGATGAGCATTGACCTAGAGGTTAAGATGCCCACATTTCCTTATAGAGTTCTTGGATTTAAGTTTCATCTCTACATCTGATTCTAGTTTCCAGCTAATCCAGACTCTGGAAGGCAGCAGGTAATGGCTCAAGTGGTTGAGTTTCTGCCACCCGTGTGGGAGACCTGGATTTATTTCCTGGTTCTTGGGCATTTAGTGAATGCACAAGTGGCTGGTGTTCTCTCTCTTTCTCTCCCTCTTTCTCTCTCTCTTTATCTCTCTCTTTTTCTTTAGCTCTTGCTCTCTAATAAATAAAACATAAGAAAGGAAGGGGTATGTTGGTGTTTCTGACAATACTTGGAAGTCTATGAAGTCATACCATTCAGGTGGGCACTGAGTGAACACATGTTAATTTGCCTAAATGTGAATTAATGGAGGTACCAGAATGCTATTTTAAGAAACTGAACAGAAAACATTGCTCCTGAAACATCTTACAGAATTAGAGATATAGCAGCCTTGATATAATATATCTGTATGAATCAATTCTTCCATGCTATTCTCTAGAATTGTGATCTTTTGGGATAATAAAATAATGTAAATGTTAAGCAGATTTATTAATAGTTATATTAATACAATAATGTTCAGGATTATGTAATGTTCATTTTCTATCAGCAGTAGATTACAACTTTTCTACAGATAACCCATAGATACAAATATACTAAAACCTGTTTGAGATACTTTCTGATAAGCAGCTCAATAGTTACCCGTAAGAACTAGAAATTGGGCTGAGTTACTAAAGAGAAAGTGATATATAAATGTTTATCTCTTGTCCATTTAAAATAATATCCCATTTGAAAATGATTATAATTTTTGAAGATTCCTTACTTAAAATAGAATCATGCCCTTAGTACTATACATTGAAATGTTCCATAGAAGAAAAGAAACATACTTTGTTTAGTTACAATAACTTCGACCATTGTTTTTAGGAGTGGAGATCTTCAAAAAGCAAACTTTGCATTTCTATGTTATGTGCACAATAAACTGATGAATAATATATCTCTAGTATGTGAAATTTCTCAAATGGCAGTTTTTCCGAGATAAAATATTCACTTGCCATAGACATGTCAAAAACTGTGGATTACTTTCACTAAGTTTAAGAATGATGGCAAATTAACATCCACACTGGATTTCTACAGAAATGTCTCTGGGATAGAACTCAGTGCCTAAACCAACTTAGACCTCCTCTAGTTAAACTTGGTCATGATCAAGTTCACTGAGTCTCAAACCAGAGAGAAAAGACACAAATGCTAACATTCAGTTAATTTTGGAAACAGTCAATCTTCTATCAGAGATAATACCAATGGGTAAAACTAAGGAGAAGTTCTATCTAATTCTTAAAAAAAAAAAGATTTATTTATTTATTTGAAAGGCAGAGTTAGAGAGAGGCAAAGACAGAGAGAGAGGTCTTCCATCTGGTGGTTAACTCCCCAAATGGCCACATCAGCCAGAGCTGGGCCAAACCAAAGCTAGGATCCAGGAGCTTCTTCTAACTTTCCCATACAGGTGCAGAGGCCCAAGGACTTGGCTTATCCTTAACTGATTTCCTAGGCCATAGTAGAAAGCCAGATCTATCCGGGACTCAAACTGCCGCCCATACGGGATGCCAGCACTACAGGTGGTGGCTTTACCTGCTATGCCTGCTATGCCACGGCACTGGTTCCTAATTCTTGAGTTGTTCGTACGAGGAAAAAGAAACAGCATTGATTTGACTATGTTCAGTTAAGAATAACTATAATTTTCCTTAACAGCTTTGGTAGAGAGCTACAATTCTGTCTTCAATAGCCTTTATTACTGGCCACTACCAATGTCAACAACTGGAAGTATTCCCAAAATAAAAAGTATGCATGAATTAAGTTATGAATGTGAACCTGCAAACCATCCCCTTACCCCCCAAAAAAGTGTCTGAAACATCTCAACTTCTCTTTGACATTCTATATGATCTTGGGTAAAAGTGGAAACTTTATGGAGTCAAACCTTCCTTCTTAAAGAAAAGATCATTCGGTTCTCCACTCATGTATATTGTAGTGGTTTGGAGAAAACCATATCAGTTGTTTAAATTTTAAATCATGGTACTAATGAGTAAAATGCCTCATATGAAATCTCTGGGTGGGCTATTTAACTTTCCTCTGTTACATGACCACACACTTTATCTTAACCAAGGACTTGGATCAAATAAAATATCAATTTGGTTCAATTTTACTTCAAAAAATATTCTGATGCTCTAGTTTTATTCTGGTTCAGTGGTTTTCAAAAATATAGGTTTGGTTTCTGTTCAGAAGTTCTCACTGAATTTTAAAACAAAACAAAACAAAACAAGAATGTTGGCATTACTTCTTTGAAAAGATGCTCAGCTCAGCTCAAGGTTCATTTAAACAGAAATTCATTCCAATTTTGACTATAAATTGAGTTTGTAGTTGGAAATAGTTCAATTCTCAACTTCCAACCTTAATCCAGATATCTCAAAAAATAGACTGCTAGTCACAGAAGGAACAAGGTAGGAGAGTGGAAAGATTTGGGGTGTTTCTTAAAACTATGTTATAAAGTTCTACTGGAAATGGAAAAATTATGTCATGTTATACAAACCAGATTCATGGGACACAATCAAAAACGCCACTTTTTTGTTTGTTTATTTCCCACGATGTATTTAAACCTCCCCAGTGAGGATATTTCTTCCCTTCCCATAGAATAAAACTTAATACAGCCTCGTGATATCCTGTCCACTCTTAGAAAATAAGGAAATGATAAAAACACAATCTAATTTTAGTGATTATTTGTGTCTAGTGAAAGTCCTTTATACTAGCCCAAATTTCAAATTTGCTTTTTTTTTTTTTTTTTCTGACAGGCAGAGTTAGACAGTGAGAGAGACAGAGAGAAAGGTCTTCCTTTTGCCGTTGGTTCACACCCCAAGGGGCCGCTAAGGCCAGTGAGTTGCGGCCGGTGCACTGCGCTGATCTGAAGCCAGGAGCCAGGTGCTTCCTCCTAGTCTCCCATGTGGGTGCATGGCCCAAGGACCTGGGCCATCCTCCACTGCCCTTTCGGGCCACAGCAGAGAGCTGGACTGGAAGAGGAGCAACCAGGACAGAATCCAGCGCCCCGACAGGGACTAGAACCTGGTGTGCCGGCACTGGGCACTGCAGGCGGAGGATTAGCCAAGTGAGCTGCGGCACTGGCCTCAAATTTGCTTTACATCTAGACTTTCTGCTTTCCCCAGCTGGTTCTACTGAAGGTGCCCCTCCTCTTTCTCTCTCTGCTCCTCCCACTCCTCTTTGCCTGGGGATTGGCCTCTCAACTGAAGCAGTCAAGAATATGGCAGGCAAGGGCAGGATAAGCAGGTGCTATGAGTGTGTAAGTCAGCTGCACACTTTCATTCCTCGACATTTTCTTAAAATGGCTTTTTTTTTTCATATAGACTTTTGTGAATTTTAGAGAAAAGGAACCTTTTCTGCTCTGGTGCTCTTGTGTGGTATTGTACATAATATCAAATTGAGAAAGAAAAAAATGGTAAATGAAGACAATAAAACAGAAGAAAAGATAGGATCTGCTATTAGGGTATTTAACATCTACTGAAGGAATTAGCACTCAAACAGAAAACAATTCCACATAATAATGCAAGTAATACAGGAATGAATTTATATAACTGAATTCATTTGTGTATATAGGAGTGGAGATTCTGCATATATAAAATGGATGGTTTGCAACAGTTTTGGAGGTAATAAGCCTTGTGCAAAATTTAGTTCATACAACGTGAGAGAAGGCTTTCCATGTGGTTACATCAGCATGTAAAGTGTCTGAAAAATGGCAAGAATAAGACAGTCAAGGGAGGATGTTTGAGTGACTTTCTCAGTGGAGATAAATAGATAAATCATTAGCAGAAACGGGAACTATCTGGGAGGTAGATGATACTCTTCATTATGAAAAATCAGAAGACTTTACCTTCAGTCAAGAATAAATTGGAAATCTTCTTGAGGATTTAAAAGAGAGAAATTAGATGATGAAAATATTGAGAGAGATGATCTTGAGAATGTGTGAGACCAAAGAAGATGATGTTGCCTTCAGAACCAGGTCTGTTGAAAATAGAACAGTCTTGTGAAATTCAGATGGCCCCATGATTTTCCCACTCAAAGAGATAAACAACATATCCCTCTGTATTTTTTCATCATTTTTAAATTTCTCCTTATTCTCTCATATTCTAATGAATAGTCCCTTCCCTGATGAAGGGTGAAGGAAAGGGTCACGTATATAATGTTGTCAACTTTATGGCCACACCACTCTTTCCAATAGTGCATATGAAACATGTGAACAAAATATGGCTTTATAGCATGTGAATAGTGCAGTGTCTAAACCCTAGTAAAAGACTCCATCATCTTCCTGTGGAAATGAAGAGAGCTATTATCATCACTTTGGTTGAGAGAAATCCTTCTCTTTTATGGAAGGGTGTTTTAAGCAGAGCATCTGGATATTGGAAAACACTACATGGGGCCTCTGCTCTCCTGTTGTGGTTTAAATCATTCCATTAGTCCTGTGACTGGTGAGTTCTATTGTTCAGATGAACAATGTTAAGCTCACAGAGAATTAGTGACTTACTTAAGTCTTACAAATAAAAACTAAAAAGTCAGGGCTCAAATCTGGATCATCTGATTCTAAGTTGAAGGCTCTTTTCCTCAACACCACACAATGGCAGGAACAGCTGTTCATGTGTTAGTCGTTGATATTCTGCCTGCTTCATTTTATGAAATCAGTACCCCACACCCTGGGAACAGTGCGTGACTACCCCATTAGCAAATTTGTTAATGTGAACATGCTATGTTAAGTCACGAGGAGGCTAATTCAATTACCATTCCTTTGATTGATTTTTGCTAGGATTACAGAAGACTTTTAGTTATGGTCAGCCTTATGACAGATTGTAAATATCAGCATGCACTATATTAACTGTCTAAGAGGAGACTTGTGTTTTAAATATTTGTTAAAGAATGAAAATTTTAAGCCATATTAACACTAATAGTTTATCTCCAAGAGTGACAGTCATGTTAGTCACTTTAAAAACAATGCTCCTTGAGGACTGGGAAATGATGAAATAAGGAGTTTGCTAGGCAGAGAAATATCTAATAGGTAGGATTTGGAAAAAGCCACTGAGTCTCAGCAATTCAAAGTAAACCTAGATAAACAGCATGCTATCAGTGAGTGCTGCTTACTTGATTTTCCTTTTCTTTTTTTTTTTTTTTTAATTTTATTTATTTGAGAGGTAGAGTTACAGATACAGAGAGAGAGAGAGAGAAAGAGAAAAAGGTCTTCCATCCACGGGTCCACTCCCCAAATGGCTGCAACAGCTGAAGTTGGGCCGATCCGAAGCCAGGGGCCAGGAGCTTCTTCTAGGTCTCCTACGTAGGCTCAGGGGCCCAAGCACTGGGGCCGTCTTCCACTACTTTCCCAGACCCTAGCAGAAAGCTGGATCAGAAGAGGAATAGTCAGGACTCAAACCGGCACTCATATAGGATGCTGGTGCCACAAGCAGAGATTTAGCCTACTATGCCACGGTGCCAGCCCCTTGATTTTCCTTTTTCTAAGCATCATAAACTTGGTAATAACATTTGGAGAGCCCAGACAAAAGATAAAATATTACCTAAGCAATTTTTTACCGTGTGACTTTAGAAACATTATGAAGTCAATTATTGGCTATGAGGAACACACACATTTTAAAGGACACATTATATACAATTGTGTGAGGCTTAAATTTCATTCATATTACCCTTAGATGTGCAAAGGAAATTTAATTTCTCTATTTTTCTTGGACTCTAATCTTCCTCAAGAGTTTCTGTCTCACTGTCAATAAGCAGAAAATATTATACTATCTTATAAATGTGAATCCAAAAATTTAATTTTAGTGTTTCAGGGCTAGTTTTGTGGTGTAGCAGGTCAATCTGCCACTTGCAGAGCACATTGGAGCTTCTAGATTTCTTGTTTACTCCACATTCTGTGAGAAGCTAGGATACAATGTGAGATTCAACTACTGAACTACCACCACCTACTAGCTGTGCTATCTTCCCTGTAATGATGGAACATTGTCAAGAACAGAAACTTTCATATACTTTGTTCTGAGGAGTTGAGCATACATCCCTCTCTCTGCACATCTGGTCTTGGTCTCCTTTTTATTAATTTTAGCATCTCTACCAGGTTCTCACTTTCGGTTCCTGTCTTACGAGAGACATAGCAAAGGCATGAAAATGCTTCTGCATTCTATACCTCCAAACTCCTTTCCACAGGTCCATTGGGTAGAAAAGTTGGTCACTTTACTGCTTTCTCCATGGCTTGGATTTCTTTCATGTGAAACTTTTTGACCCAATCATCCAGATCATTTATACGAAGGCATCCAAACATAATTAAGAGACTTTTTTTTATAACTGCCATTCCATGTGGTCAACACTGAGACCCAAAGGCTCTTGGTGACTTGTGGGTACCGTCTGTTCTCTCCTTCTTGAGAACAGAAGGCATAGCTAATTCTTAGGGGAATAGGTTGCCAGAGAACATGATTTAATGAAGAGATGGAATTCACTTGTTTAAATCCATTTAAATCTCATCAAATTATAAAAAATTAATATGGGGTGTTTGAAATTTCTAGCTTCTTTTTGTCAAATTTCTTGTGAAGATTATTTTTAAAGATTTATTTATTTATTTGAAAGTCAGAGTTACACAGAGAGAGGAGAGGCAGAGAGAGAGAGAGAGGTCTTCCATCTGATGGTTCACTCCCCAGTTGGCTGCCATGGCTGGAGCTGTTAACCCCCTGCGCCACAGCACCGGCCCTTCTTGTGACAATTATTAATTAGTTTAATTCAGATAATTTATGTCTTCTGATGTCTTCTGTATTCCTCTTTCACTGATTTTGTTACTTTTCCTTGTTTCATTATATTTCTGTTCATTGTCAGACTGTGCAATCTGAAGCCCATCCCTTCTCTCCATGTTTCCTTTTCTCTTTGTTCTTTGTGCCCTCTGTAATGTTTATTTAATTACAATTATTTTTTAAAGATTTATTTATTTATTTGAAAGTCAGAGTTACACAGAGAGAGAAGGAGAGGCAGAGATAGGGAGAGAGAGAGGAAGGAAGAGAGAAAGAGAAAAAGAGAGAAAGAGAGAGAGAGGTCTTCCATCCGATGGTTCACTCCCTAATTTGGCCACAATGGCTGCAGCTGCGCCAATCTGAAGCCAGGAGCCAGGAGCTTCTTCCAGGTCTCTCACACAGGTGCAGAGGCCCAAGGACTTGGGCCATCTTCTACTGCATTCCCAGGCCACAGTAGAGAGCTGGATGGGAAGTAGAGCAGCCAGGACTTGAACCAGCACCCATAAGGGATGCTGACACTGAAGGCGGTGGCTTCACCTGCTTTGCCACAGCACTGGCCCCTTAAATTACATTTGTTTCCACTTGGAACTTATGGAACACTCTTAAATGCAGAAGCACATAACAAACAATAATAATAATAATAATAATAATAATAATAAAAACCCTTGCAACTCTACTTGCTGATGCGTGTTTTCCTTCTAATCTGTGATCTTTTCACACAGCAAGGAAGATAACAAATGTTTTAAATCATTTTAGAGAAAGTCAATAAATCAAGCTGAAATGATTTCCACACATCAGGAAACAAAATAGTTTTTGACATTTTCCAGAAAACACATTAACTGCTCACTCTCTCTTAGCAGCAGTTCAATATATGCTCCTGTTGAAGCATTTCATTCTCTCTGGTACATATGTGAACACTTGTAGGGCAGATTGTAATAATGAGAACTACAACACTTTTATTAAATTATTGTTATCAAGCGTACATACATATGCATATATATATTTTATCAAAAACTATTCTCTTAGCCTTGCATTGAGTTCCCGGTCTTCATTGAGCTCTAAGTAGGGGGCACATTTATGTGTATTGTTTTATGCACGTAGCTCTTAATATCTCTAGGTAACCAACTATTGAAAGCTAAAAAGGTAAAAACTGAACAATGAAATATCATGGAATTACTATTCCAGAAGTGATGACCCTGTTCTCTCCTTGGAAAAGGGGCATGGTGGAGTGAAGGACAAGTAAGGAGATACCACTGTTATCTCTAAAGCAGCATGATGAGGCTAGATCTGGTAGTGATTGCAGCTTCAATAAGCTGCTGCTTCTAGGGTGAATAAAGGTGTTTCAAGGTTATCATTGGCAGGGAACATGAAGCAAAATCAGAAACAGGAATTAAGCAGGAAAACATCCCATCCTCCTCCTCCAGACTTGGATTCTTTGTCTAACATCTTCTGTTAGAAAAGCTTACTAGAAGGCAGCTGCAAAGCAGAGATAAAATCTATAGAATCCCAGTCCTGGGATCATAAAGCCAATATCAGCAAGGTGATTAAAACTGAGAGACAGGGGCCAGTGCTGTGGTGTAGAGGGTTGAGCTGCTGCCTGTGGTGCTGGCATCCCATGTGGACAGTGGTTCGAGTCCCAGCTGCTCCACTTCTGATTCAGCTCCCTGCTACTATGGCTGGGAAGGCACTGAAGGATGGTCTGGAGCCCCTGCCACCTAAGTGAGAGACCTGGAGGAAGCCCCTGGCTCCTGGCTTCAGCCTGGCCCTGCCTAGGCCCTTGAGGCCATTTAGGGAATGACCCAGCAGATGGAAGATCTCTCTCTCCCCCTCTGTCTCTCTGCCTCTCTCTGTATCTCTGCCTTTCAAATAAAAAAAAAAAAAAAAAAAAAAAAAAAAAAAAAAACTGACTCAATAAAGACCTGGCTAATTGATTCATTCAGCTAGATGATACAGATTATAGGTTTTTTAGAGCAAGAAATGTATATATATATATGTGTGTGTGTGTGTGTGTGTATACTAATAATAGAGGCTGTAGGTATTGTAGTTCCTACAAAATTAATAGCTGTCAGAAACTTATTTTATTTTTACAGTGTTTATGCAGCATGCATTGTATTTTGCATTGTGCTGAAGATTGCCATTGTTAGATTAATCATTTGTTAATCCTGAAATATGTTTATTCATTCATCTGTTTTTTTAAATTACAGTGTTTTTTGCTAAACTGTGGGCTGAGGATCTAAAATAAATGGTAATGTCAGCAAAGGGCAGCCTTTCAATCTGTTGCTACAAAAAGCCATCGAATACACTGTATGTGTACTACAAACAGCGGTAGAGTTGGTCTTGTCATGTTTTGTTTTTTGCGCAGTTGGCTATGTCATCCCTTTCTTTTCTTTTCTTTTTTCTTTTTTTTTTTTTTTTTTTTTGACAGGCAGAGTGGACAGTGAGAGAGAGACAGAAAGAAAGGTCTTCCTTTACAGTTGGATCATCCTCCAATGGCCGCTGCGGCCGGTGCACTGCGGCTGGCGCACCGGGCAGATCCGAAGCCAGGAGCCAGGTGCTTCTCCTGGTCTCCCATGCAGGTGCAGGGCCCCAGGACTTGGGCCATCCTCCACTGCCTTCCCAGGCCACAGCAGAGAGCTGGACTGGAAGAGGAGCAACTGGGACAGAAACCTGCACCCTGACCGGGACTAGAACCTGGGGTGCCGGCACCGGCACCGCAGGCGGAGGATTAGCCTAGTGAGCCGCGGCGCCAGCCTGTGTCATCCCTTTCATTTAATCTCCACTCCCCAAAAAGAGACAGATGGGTAAAATGTTCTAGGATGGTTCATGAAATATTATGTGTGTGGCCAAGAAATGTTCCTACTTTAAGTACCAGTGTGTAATTCAGCAGTTATAAGTTGTATAACGTTGTTGTTTTTTTTTTTTTTAAGATTTATTTATTTATTTGAAAGTCGGAGTTACACAGAGAGAGGAGAGGCAGAGAGAGAGAGAGGTCTTCCATCTGATGGAAGATGCAGGGGCCCAAGGACTTGGACCATCTTCTACTGTTTTCCTGGGCCATAGCAGAGAGCTGGACATGAATTTGAGCAGTTGGATCTCGAACCAGCTCCCACATGGGATGCTGGCGCTTCCGGCCAGGGCATTAACCCACTGTGCCACAGCACCAGCTCCAACAAGTTGTATAACTTTTTTTTTTTTTTTTCAGAGTGGACAGTGAGAGAGAGAGACAGAGAGAAAGGTCTTCCTTTTGCCGTTGGTTCACCCTCCAATGGCCGCCGCGGTTGGCACACTGCGGCCGGTGCACCACGCTGATCTGATGGCAGGAGCCAGGTGCTTCCTCCTGGTCTCCCATGCGGGTGCAGGGCCCAAGCACTTGGGCCATCCTCCACTGCACTCCATGGCCACAGCAGAGAGCTGGCCTGGAAAAGGGGCAACCGGGACAGAATCCGGTGCCCCGACCGGGACAAGAACCCAGTGTGCCGGCGCCACAAGGCGGAGGATTAGCCTAGTGAGCCATGGCGCCCGCCAAGTTGTATAACTTTGACAAGCAACTTAGCTTTCAAATCTAAAATAAGAGATCTTAATGATCTCCATCCAGCGTCCTTCAGAAACCACATTCCTTTCAGTTCAATAGAAGAAGGATGGTAATATATAATTGTATTATCAAATAGCTACTTAACAAAAGTTTGTTTTCCTCATCACCATAAGTATATAGAGATGTTGTAAAATGAGAAACTTGGGCTAGTTTAGTGGCGCAGCAGGCAAAGCAGCCACCTGCGATGCTGGCACCCCACATGGGCAGCAGTTTGTGTCCTAGATGCTCCACTTCTAATCCAGCTCCCTGATAATGGCCTGAGAAAAGCAGCAGAAGATGCCACCCATGTGGGTGACTGGATGAAGCTCTTGGTTCCTGGCTTCCGCCTCGCTCAGCCCTAGCCATTGCAGCCATCTAGGGAGTGAATCAACAGATGAGAAGTCTTTCTCTCTCTCTCTCTCTCTCTCTCTCTTTCTCTTTCTCTCTCTGTATCTCTGACTTTCAAATAAATAAATAATTCTTTAAAAGTAAATAAATAAAAATGAGAAACTCAGTGACCATACTTTGATAAATACCACCAAATAGCTATTTTGACATCTACAGCCTTCTGTATCCACTCCCTGCTTTATTGTTCACATAGTCATGTATGTACTTTGTTGCAGATGAACCAATAAAAATGAACATACTTGGGAGTGAAGTAAACTGAGACAGGGAAGTGCAGGGTATCGGAAGAGGAAATAGGAGAAGTTGGTCAAAGGGTGTGAACTATCAGACAAGAATGAGTTTTGGTGATCTGGCACACAACATAATGACTATAATTAATAATGTGTGCAGATGCTCTTTGCCTTAACGATGGGGTTACCTTTCAATAAATCCATGAACTATTGTAATTAAAAAATATATTTAATACATCTAATCTGCTAAATGTCATAGCTCAACACAGCACATTGTAGAGTTCAGCTTGTTTCCCGTCATGATTACACAGATACCTGGGAGCATCCTACTGCACATTGCTAGCCCAGGAATAGATCAAAATTCAAGAGTCAAAGCATGGCTTCTACTGAAAGCATATTGCTTACACACCTCATCAAGTAGAAAAATCTAAGTTGAACTATTGTAAGTCAGGAGCTGTGTGGATTTCAGAATTGCTGGAAGAGTGATGTTACATGTTCTTGTACCAGGAAATGATACATTTATGAGGTGATAGATGTATTGGCTTGATTTAATTATTTGTAGTGTGAACATATAGTGTAACATCACATTGTACCCCATAAGTATGTACAATTACTATTTGCCGAGAAAACACAATCAAATCAATAAAAATTTTAATAACTAAAGTTCTTGTTAAGTTTGTGGAAGGGAATGTCAACACCCTGCTGCTCTTCAGACCATTAAGCTCATTAGCATCTCAGGGGTTTTGAGAGTGCTGTTCCTTCTGCCTCAGCTGCTCTTCCTTCATGATTCGTTTTGACACTTAGTTAAGTTTTGTTGCTTCTGCAGAAAGACCATTTGGTTTTGCCTAAATTATAACATCATGACACCCTGTCTTTTTGTCCTTTCTTAGGCTTCTCCATAACACTTCACAATAACTAAAGCTATATTTATTTATTTGTTTGTTTATTTAGTCATTTCCAATTTTTGTCTTATATCCCCCCCACTGGAGAGTACACCCCTGTAATAGAGACTCGGTTATTCCCCAGCCCCCAAAAAAGTGTCTGACACAAAGCAGTTTTTCAACAACATATATTGGAGAATAGCTTTTTATTTAGATTATGTAAGTAATTATATGAATATATATAGCTATATGAATAAGTATTTTAAACACTAAAGAAGTCCCTTCACTGTCTAGGAACCAAAGATTCATATGTGTCCAATTTATGTTCATTAGCCTGTTAATGATAAGAGATTAAGATAGATAGATATTTTTGGTCTTCATTATACAAATTAGAGTTTCCCTTTTACTCACCGAAAGGAATGCAGTGTTTATGAATATCAAGTTGAATATTTCATACTGCTCATATTTTATAGATGATGTGAGGTTAGATGCTTTGGAAGTCAACATGACAAAATAGAGTAACAAGTTAAACTTCATTTTTTTTAACTTAGACTCAGTTATGACTTATGATTATCTATAAAACTTTTTCAGAAACACATAAAATTGGGGAGATACTGTAAATTTGCAATTGTGTTGGTGCTTTTGCCAATTCTGGGGGACTAAAGAAGGGGAGATGTACCATCAACACAATTTTTAAACTATGTTACCATAAGTCTTAATTAAGTCATAAGGGTTAATTAAAAATAAGATCACAGATAATGAAAAATAAAATAAAAGATTTCCATCTTAATTTCCTGAATTTTATTCTACAGAATCTGACACCCAAAAGTGACAGGGAAATGTGGTTGAGCAATTACAGGCCAATGACAGAACACCAAGGCCTCAGAAGGAAAGCTTTGTCCCTGAAGTCTAAGAAAGAAACCTAAGACAGGGAAAATCTGTAGCATTTGGCTCGTTGTAATTGTTCCACTTCCAAAATAGTTCACTAGTTTAATGTGTACACAGACTTCTTTCTGCAAAATAAGTTATTTATTAAGTTTTCATTATTTTTCTAAGCCTTTGAAAGCCACCATCTTAGCTATTTGAGAACATAAGTGAAACCATGGAAAATTAGCTACTACTCATATCTTATAAATTAAAACTAAAAAAAAAAATCTAGGGATAGGCATTGTGACTCAGTGGGATGAGCCACCACTTGAAATGCCTGCATCCTATATTGGAATGCCCATTCAATACACAGCTGATCCACTTCTGATCCAGCTACATGCTAATGTGCCTGAGAAGCAATGATGATTGCCCAGGTACTTAATTTGCTGCTATTCATGATGGAAAACTAGATGGGGTTCTGGCCTCTGATTTTGGCCTTGCCCAGTCTGAATTGTAAGAGCCAGTAAAGCAACAAATGAAAGATCTGTCTCTGAGTCTGTCAATTTGCCTTTAAATAAATAAATAAATCTTTAAAATAAACAAAATCTCCAAAATTTAAGTAATCCGAATCTTAGTTCATTAAACATAGCCATGCTTTCAACCCTTATTAGAAAAATTGTGTTTAGAAGTTCATTTTTATCATTAAGTAATATCGATTGCAAATCTCCAAGATACTTCTGAACAACAGGTAACATTTTATGATTTAAACTATATATTTTTATCTTGTTTTCTAAGTTATTTAGGAGTTTTCTAATTCTTTTGGAAATTTTGGTAAAACATATCATTAGTTCATATAGCTCATATTTTTTAAAAGAGTATGGATTTTCTTATGTCTTAGATGGCCAGAAAAATTATTTAAAAACTAAAATGAAGACTTCCCTCTGTTGTATTTCCTTAATTAGAATCTGGTCTTTGCCTAAATAGCACTCTGGCCTCAGAATCAGCCCTTAGGGCATTTGGATCTGGCTGAAGAGCCCATGAGAGTATTCTAGGCATGGAAAGCCAAGACACTGTGGGGAAAAAAAAAAAAAAAATTGAACTAAATGAAAGATCTCTGCGAGTGAGATCCCAGTGGAAAGAACAGGCCATCAAAGAAGGAGGTACCTTTCTCTGAAGGGAGGAGAGAACTTCCACTTTGACTATGACCTTGTCTAAATAAGATCGAAGTTGGCGAATTCAAAAGGCTTCCATAGCCTTGGCAATTCATGACAAGAGCCTAGGGTGATTGCTGATTCCATAAACAAGAGTGTCAATTTGTTAAGTCAACAACAGGAGTCACTGTGCTCTTGCTCCCCATGTAGGATCTCTGTCTTTAATGTGTTGTACAATGTGAATTAACGGTATAACTAGTACTCAAACAGTACCTCACACTTTGTGTTTCTGTGTGGGTGTAAACTATTGAAATCTTTACTTAGTATATACTAAATTGATCTTCTGTATATAAAGAGAATTGAAAATGAATCTTGATGTGAATGGAATGGGAGAGGGAGGGGGAGATGGGAGGGTTGCAGGTGGGAGGGAAGTTATGGGGGGGGGGGGAAGCCACTATAATCCATAAGCTGTACTTTGGAAATTTGTATTTATTAAAAGTTAAAAAAAAATCTGGTCTTTGATCTTTAGGACCTGATTGTCCAGTGCATCTGAAATGTTAAACCTTCTGTATTCTCCATCCTGTTGCCAGAATTATCTTACCAAAACTTATTCCTCACATGTTGACATCAAAATACCAGTGGCTTTCTCTTGCTTACAAAATACAATTTTATCACCTTTAAAGACTTTTAAAATGGTTCGGTCTCAGATTTATAGCTTCATTTCTTGACAGGAAAATATATAAAAGGGCTCTTCAGAAAGTTCATAGAAAATGTGTACTATGAAAAAACTATGTATGAATTTTAAAAAATTTGCACCAGCCGGCGCCACAGCTCACTAGGCTAATCCTCAGCCTGCGGTGCCGGCACCCCAGGTTCTAGTCTCAGTCGGGGCTTCAGATTCTGTCCCGGTTGCGCCTCTTCCAGTCCAGCTCTCTGCTGTGGCCCGGGAAGGCAGTGGAGGATGGCCCAAGTCCTTGGGCCCTGCACCTTCATGGGAGACCAGGAGGAAGCACCTGGCTCCTGGCTTCAGATTGGCGCAGTGCTCTGGCCATAGCGGCCATTAGGGGGGTGAATCAACGGAAGGAAGACCTTTCTCTCTCTCTCTCTCTCTCTCTCTCTCTCTCTCTCTCTCACTGTCTAACTCTGCCTGTGAAATAAAAAAAGAAAAAAGAAAAAAAATTGCACCAAAATAAACTTGCTTATATATTTTAAATCTATTTTCAAAAACTTTTAAAATTGTTTAAGGCAGAGAACGTAAAGTGAGGGAGAGAGACATAGACTAAAGAAACAGAAGACATTTCCCATCCGCTGGTTCTGTCTCCAAATGCCTTGCAACAGCCAGGAGCCAAGAATAAGTCTAGGTATCCTAAGTGACTGGGAGGGATGCAAATAACTGAATCATCATCCGTTGCCTCTCAGAGTGCACATTAGCAGGAAATTGGAATTAGGAGTAAAACCAGGGTTTGGACCCCGACACTCAACTATGGGATTCAGGCATCCCAAGTGGCATCATAACCACTGTGCCAAATGTTCACCCATCAAGAACTCTTTGAAGTTTATCTTCATACATACAAAAATATTCTGGTGTCGGCAGGTACTACATTCTTTGGAAGTAATATCCTTTTATGTATGATATTAACCCTCATATGCTAACAGTGATGATGATGGGTCCAAAACAATAACCAAGAATTGTCTGTGCAGTACTAACTGATAACCTTTTCATATGCATTTTCTATTTTGATTTAATATTCTTTATGCATATCCCTGCTTCACAGATATGAAAAGAGGTTGCAGGGAATTTGTTGAACAAATGGTTGGAGAGCTTTACCTATATAATAGCATAAAGTAGTCTGTCACTTTGGAGAGTATGCTTAAATCAGAAGCCAAGGGGCATTATTTTAATGTATTTTAATGGATATATTCTTACTTTCTATGGGTCTTAGCTTCTGTCATTTTTCCATTTGTGAAGTGAAACAGTCCTCTTGCAGATCCTTTTACTTGGACTCCCTGCCACTCACTTAGTAAGTGAAACTGGCAAACTAATGTAGCAATTTGTTTACAGCAGATTCCAAATATCAAGTGTAATGTAAATACATGCAACATAACACATCTGTCTATTTCACTTTGCAAATCCGATGCAACCGTTGCTCTTCCAAGTGAGTGAAGGTAGAGAGATGCAGAAAAATTCCATTTGTAGGTTGTACTATATGGAAGAATGGACAAAACTATCCTCCTCCAGTTCTTTACTCCTAAAATGCAGAGTTTCTTTTCCAACATATGTGAATGATATCTAGCTATAGGTAGCAAATGCTGGAGAGAAGAGAAGTATGCTTTTATTAATCACAGAAGAATTTTTTCTATGACTTGCTGAGAAATTCTGTGAGAATCAACCATGTGGCAATTTGAAATCGCATTTTGATCATGTCCAGTGAAAGAAGATACCTTTTGTGAAAGAGTTCCTACTCTTTGTTCCCCGAATTACAGACAGTACACTAGAATTATCAAGCAACAATGATAATAACATTGTTGATAGATAAATGAGTGAGTGGTAGCTAAATTTCACTGAACACTTACTATGCACCTGGTTGTACTCTAAGCAGTTTGCAAGCACATTGTTTATTTATTTCTTATCATAGTCATATTGAAGTAGGCACAATTATTTATATTGTGCTCCTGCTAAGCAAGGGTACAGAGAAGTTACAGTTCGCTCAGCATCACACACTAGTGAGGAGCAGAGCCAGAATTTTAACATCAGCAATTTGGCTCCAAGTTTTTCTCTACAGCACTAGAGAAGACTGAGCTAAACTGAGCCAAGTGACCCCTTCAGACCCCTGGTCTAACTACACAGAAAAACTATCAGTCATTTTTTTTTCCTGAAAGACCAGAAATCAAGCAACCATTAGCACAGAATTGCTCCATTGTCTTCCCATAAATCTGTTTAAACATACAACACTGGTTGTTTTGTTGAAATTTCCTGTTTATTATCTCTTGGTGAATGGGATCCTCTTAGTAACTCCTGGTCCTGCAATGTCAAATTGTATGAGTAGAAATTCCCCAAAGAGAGTAGAAATCATAGCATCATTCTCACATACAGTGATACCATTTTTAGCCATTTGGAATGAAACATTAAGCTAAACTAATCTATTTTTTTCTTTCTCAACAGAAAAATCCTTTGATTCCAAATAGAAGTTGACATATGACAGAATACAGTGAAAAGGAGTGGATGGACAACAAGATTGATTTAAATCTTAGCCACACAACGTAAAATCAGTTAGTTTCCCTGCCTTAACCTGACAGAAGATGTTGAAGAACACATTTATAACTATGTGATTAGCAAGTGTTCTCCCAACAAACAATTGTAACTTTCATATGGACTACAATTTAACTTAATTAAATGCTTCTACATGAAATACTGATTTTAAGTAAAATGATAAAGTTACCTAGGATATTAAATACTAAAGGAGAACATATGCAAAAAGCAAGTAAGTTCATTTAATATGATTTATGGAATAAATGTCATGTTTTCATAGCATAAAATGAAAGAGTAATACCTCACCATTCTACTTTCATAGCTTTTCATTAAAGCAACTAAATATAATAGGATTCAGACTAAAGAAAAAAATCCATTAGCACTGTTGTATAAAACTTAAATAGTACCAATGAAGAAATATATTTGTTTTTGAATTTTGTGTCAGATTTTCATTTCTATATGGAAGAAAAATAGGTATATGTATATTTTATTCACATATTTTCTTTTTGAGTTATAGCATTTTATTACATTATTAAAAAGCATTGTATTTTATTTGTTTTCAATACTTTATTATAATATTATATATCATATATACATACTTTTATTTGTATTTATTCATGAGCCTTTTACCTGTTGACTAGAAGGTAAAATTCAAAATCTTATATAAAGCTGTAATATATCATAAAACAGACAAAATTTTACTAGAACTATCTATATATATATTAATTAAATATATAATTATAATTTTCATGGACCAAGAATGGATTCGAGCATTGGAGATACCCAAGATAATATGAAATATGACTTATGTCCTCCTGTAGAACTTTATCTGTCCTAAGATTCTGTACACAGATGTAAAGTTAATAGGTATGATCTTCATGTCTAATTACCCAGATGAAAAAAAAAAATCATGGTAGATTTCAAGTTGACTTACACGATGCCCCCTCCCTTCCAGTAGCCAGAATCAATAAGTAGTGTTGATTTTCCCTTCATATTCACTACACAAAAAATTCTGGAAATGAAATCAGCATATGAAAGAGTACTCTATACCCCTATGCTTATTGCAGCTCAATTCATAATAGCTAAGATATGCAATTAACCCAGATGTCCAGCAACTGAAGACTGGATACAGAAATTATGGTATATACACATTATTGAATACTACACAGCAATAATAAATTGAAATCCTGTCCTTTGCAACCAAATGGATGCAACTTATTTACTGAAATAAGCCAATACCAAAAAGACAAATGCCACATGGTCTCTGATTTGTGGTAACTAATAGAGTACCTAAAAAGTATTCTACAGGGCTGGTGCTGTGATATAGTGGGTAAGGCCACCACCTTTGGTGCCGGCATCCCATATGGGAGCCAGTTCAAGTTCCAAGTGTTCCACTTCTGATCCAGCTCTCTGCTATGACCTAGGAAAGCAGTAGAAGACAGGCCAAGTCCTTGGGCCCCTGCGTCCATGAGGGAGACCCGAAGGAAGCTCCTAGCTCCTGGCTTCAGATCAGCACAGCTCTAGCTGCTGCGGCCATTTGGGGAATAAACCAGCAGATAGAAGACCTCTCTCTCTCTCTCTCTCTCTCTCTCTCTCTCTCTCTCTGCCTCTTTGTAACTCTGCCTTTCAAATAAATCTTTAACAAAAAGTAATCTATAGGAGTGAAACTGATAATTTGTGATGCGATGATTTTGAATAGCCTTTATCTTGCATATTGAGGAACATTGATTTTTGTTAGTTTCTTTTTGTTTATTTTTTCTTCATACCATTTGTTGAACTCTCTACTTAATGTAGGATTAATCTTATGAGTATAAAGTTAACTGAAAACAGATCTCTGTAAAAAATAAGAATGAGAATGTGAGAGGGAGGAGGAAGAAGGGTGTGAGTATGGGCGTGAGGGAGGTAGGGTGGGAAGAATCACTGTGTTCTAAATTGTATATATGAAATGTATGAAGTTTGTATTCCTTAAATAAAATTTGCAAAAAAGAGATAAAATAATTCTGGAAAGATAAATAAAACATAAAGTAACACATATCATGCAACCAAGCCATGTTTGTCAAGGTGTTAAATTATGAGTGTACCAGTACAAGAAGATAAAGCTCTAGTGTTTATTCCACTATGTACCCATAGTCTTCCGCTATAATACTTCTTGTTTTATTTTAAAATTTTACCATACCTAAAAGGACATAGGATTCCTGTTTATTCCTGTTTATTGAGTGTGAGTTCTGACATTTTTTTTTAATTTCTAGATAGGAGACCATGGTTAATTCATTTTACCTCTCATACTTTCTACTGTGTAACAAAACATGCTAATTATGCATCCTTAATAGCATTATCATTAAAGATTGAATAAGGTAATTTATTTTGAAACACTACACAAAATATGTGGTATTATATTAGATGATAAATGTTTTTATTGAATGTAAATGAAAGCACATAGCTGAGATGTTTCACTTATTTCACTGAATAGATGTGTTTTACATTGCAGTATAACAAAATTCCTCAAAACTTAGAAATTCAAGAGTGAGTGGATTAGCTGGATGGATATGGCTTGGGATTGCTCAAAGGATGTAGTCAAGAAGTTGGCCAAGGTCAAGATATCTAAAGATTTGACTAAGGCTAAAAAATTGACTTCCTCACATCACTGATAATTTAGTGTTGGCTGTTGACAGGAGACCTCAGTAACTTGTCAACATGGACCTTTTTAATAAGGTTTTTTATGCAGCTTCACAGTATGGTGGCTTGCTTCTTCTAGAACATGTTACCCAAGAAATACAAAGGCAGAAACCATGGTTTGCATTGGGAACTACATTCTATAATTTCCATAATACTGTCTGTTTTACACAATTCAGTACTTTTTAATGTGGCAGGAGACTATACAAAGGAACACATAGGAGATGGAAAGAATCATCAGGATCCATTGGAGGATAGCTCTCAATGTGAACTTCAGGAATTCAGAGGTAACTGACTCAATAAGAGGTCCCCATGGAGATCTTTCTGTTCATGTAGGGATTCTTCACATGAAATATTCTGATATACATAGAAAACACTTCTGTTAAATATTTCTGCTTTAGGATTCCCTTTTCCCACATGGAACAAAAAACTTCTTCCACTGCCAATTTTCTTCTGACAGTAGATTCTCATGATATTTTCAAGTTTGGTCCCAAAATTCAATGAATCAAGTTCAGTGTTTTCTCATAAGTCTATGAAATTGTAAGAAGCTTTGTCTCTCAGTATGAAGCAAGCTAAATGGTTCCTCAATGAAATATATTTTTATAACTACCAGCAGTTGTAGGCCACCTGAAAGTTTTTTTACTAACCTTAATGTTGATATGGAAATGTTGAACTTGTATGTCACTTTCCAAGTCAGGATGATAAAGAATTATGAATATCTCCTGCATGTAAGGCCAAATGAATGATATACAACAAATCAGACACAAGCCTTGGACATTAGTGGCCATCTGTCTAGTTGAGAAGATAGATACTATAATAATATGACAGAAAGGGAAGCAAATTGCTATGGAAGCAGAAATGAAGGTCAATGCATCCCTTCAAAAACACTTTCCAAAGGAGACAATGCTTGAGATAAGTCTTGAGGTCTAGGTTATTTAGGTGCTATTTTGTTGTCTAGGTAAAAGAACGTAATCTGGCAAATAAACAAAATGAGGAGGAATAAAATAGTATGGAAGTCCAAGGAATTATAAAGAATTATAAAGAGCTCTGTGTTTCCTGGAGTCTTAGATCTGGTCTCCTGTTGAGTAGACTGAGGTGAAGGTTTACATGCAAGAGGTTATTTGATCCGTGTTCTGGGAAAATCACTTGTGAGAGAATGAAGGTTCAGGACTGAGTCCAAGGAAAGGTGGTACAGTTGCAGAAGAGGCACTTTCTGATCTGCAGAGGCATTCTGGAATGGGATTTATCTTGCAGAGGCACTGCGAAGTGTACAGGACTTTGTGTCTTTGCATTGATCCATAATTGTATCTGTAAACCTAGATAGGCAGGGCAAACCTTGGACAAAGAAACAACTTATTATTTCTGGAAAGATTTTCGTCTGAGATTCATCAGCAGCCAACAAAGCTAGGAGAATGCATGCTTGGCATTGAAGAAGGATTTGTGCAGCCATGAGAGTGTCTATTACACTAGAATACAAAGTCATAGTTATAGGAAAGGAAGAAGAACAGATAGGCAGGATGTAGGCTCTGGCTACCCTTAAATGTATTCTATACATCTTGAACTACACATGTAGTTCTACAAAGGTAGGCCCATGTTTCTCAAACATTTCCACCTAAAAATCCTTTTAGACACTTAAAAATTATTTAGGATTCTGAAAATCTTCTGTTCTTATGAGTTATAGCTATTTGTTCTACATCATTAGAATTTAACTGAAAAAAATAAATTTTAAAATATTTACTAATTCAGTTATTTTAAAAACAATAAAATAATTATATATAAGCATTGATAAACTTTTTCATGAAAAATAACTATGTTTGCTTGCAAATGAAATAAATATTAGAGAAAAGAGTCCTTTGTATACCTTTGTGAATCTCTAAAATATTTGCTCAATAGAACACAGCTGAATTCCTGTATCTACTTAGGCTGTAATATACTACTTATCATAACCTCAGAAAACTCCACTGAGAACCACTGAAGTAGAACATAAAAAGTTACAGAGATACTTTAGGAAGCATAAACCATAATTAGATTTGCTACCATGATTGTGCTATAGAGAGCAAGTCTAGGACCATAAAGTCCATCTCAGTGGAGATGTATTATGAAGGCCTGAATTCATTAAGAGGTACACAGATGGTTTCCAATTATATTTCTAAACAAAAATTAACAGGATTTGGCAATTGTATGTAAGGTGTGAAAATCCAGAATGACTCATATTTTCCCACTTGAATGATTGAGTGGATCAAGATAATACATAAGCACATCAAGAATAAAGTTCAAAGGGATCACATAAATAAGACCAGTGTCTGCTAATAATAATTGATAGAATTAAAGGAGAGAACAATCCAACAGGGGAAGCAGGATACACAGCAGACTCATAGAATGGCAGATGTCCTAAACAGCACTCTGGCCTCAGAATCAGCCCTTAAGGCATTTGGATCTGGCTAAGAAGCCCATGAGAACATTTCATGCATGAAAAACCAAGACACTGTGGCAAAAAATGACCTAATTGAAAGATCTCTGTGAGTGAGATCCCAGCGGAAAGAACAGGCCATCAAAGAAGGAGGTACCTTTCTCTGAAGGGAGGAGAAAATTTCCACTTCAATTATGACCTTGTCTAAATAAGGCCAGAGTTTGTGAACTCAAGGGGTTTTCATAGCCTTCGCAAGTCATTACAAGAGCCTTGAGTGATTACTGATATCATAAACAAGAGTGTCAATTGTTAAATCAACAACAGGAGTCACTGTACACTTGCTCCCCATGTAGGATCTCCATCCTTAATGTGTTGTACTATGAGATTTAAGGGTAAAACTAGCCTTCAAACAGTACTTTATACTTTGTGTTTCTGTGTGGGTGCAAACTGTTGAAATCTTTACGTAGTATAGGGTTGATCTTCTGTATACAATGATGGTTAAAGATGAATCTTAATGAAGAATAGAATGTGAGAAGGAGTAGGAGATGGGATGGCTTGCAGGTAGGAGGGTGATAATGAGGGGGGGAGGGAGAACCACTATAATCCAAAAGTAGTATTTTCAAAATTTATATTTATCAAAAGTTTTCTATAAAAAAAGGGAGAAAAAGAATCAAGTTCATCAGAATTTGACACTTCAGGGTTGGGTTCAACTACTGTCTTTAGGTACAGTTCTCTGGAAGCAGAACTGTACCTAAAGACAGTAGTAGGTATTCTGTTGTAATTTGTTGGAGAAAGGATCTCAGGCTAGGAAGGGAATGGGAGGCACCATGGGGAAGGGGTAAAGCCTAAACAAGTGCATGGTATCAAGGAGAGACTTGCTTCAGCCTGACCCTGTGGGGAGTTCCACAGCACACATGACACCCAATAGTGAGTCCAATTTTGAGTTAGAAGTTGAACTTTTGCATCCCCAGATCAGCCAGAGATTAATCAGAGCCTCCTACGTCAGTCATAGTCTCTTTAACTGAGCACAGTTCTACAGGGAAGTGGGTGACTACAAGTTGCTGTCAGCTGTAGTGCAGAAAAAAAGAATACCTTTTCCTACCCTCCATTTGGCTCCTCTCTGAGGTCCCAGTAATAAAATACACACTAATAAGTAAAAAAATGACACAATTGTTTAATAGAAGTTTACTGTGACATGGGGGCCTTCAGAAAGGAAGATCCAAAGACTCAGGGAAATTGTATTAAGATCAACAAAGAATGGATAGTGGTTTAGACATTGGATTGGACAAAAAGGGGTGTGTCCTATAGTAATTATCTGGGAGTGGAGAGTACTTATCAAGGTCTGTTTGTCCAGAATCTTATTGGCAATAACTCTTTCACTAGAATATCTTGAGTTAATCGGCAGGTGGTGTATGGCTGTAGGGCAAAGCAAGGCCATTCTGCACATAAACTTAAGCCATGTCCCAAGCTGTTCCAGCACACTGCTCTGGCTGAACCCATTTGCCCCATGTCAGAATACAACTACTGCCTTTTCTGTTTTTACTTTCCCATCCATAGTTTGAGTGATTTGAGCCTGATGATTGTATTACCTTCCTGCCTCTTGGTGCTGCTGATATTCTGTTTCAATGACTAAAACATTTAACAGGATTCTTTTGGCAATGATATAGAAGCAATAGCCTTCTTCATAGTAAAATTCCCATTCACCAGTACATACATACACACAAAGTTTTCCTTAAAGTCTTAAAATTCAACCTTTGACTTCCTTCTGGGTGTTATTGACCCATGGTTCTATCACCATTTGACTAGGGGCTTTACTTGGAAATTAGCAGAAAACCTATCTATACAATCTCCAGACTGTAAAGGAAACCAGGGGTCTACCAAAATATTCAAAATACTTAGTCCACCATATAAACTGAAATGTCTAAGGAAATATTCAACATCAGGGGACAAGTGCAACACCACTCCCAAAAGAAGAAATGATCTCTGGGAAGCAGTAGAAACCATTCCACAAGCTATCATAACAGTTTCAGTGCCAAATAAATAAATGCCCTACTTTGATGTATGGCTCCTGAAATTGACACTGTATGATTTTTCCTTTCTAGAATGTTGATAACAAGCTGAATTCATGGAGAGCCGGAATCCCCTTAAACCAGAATGGTTTTCATGACCTTGGTTCACTTTTCCTTGTCTGCTTTGATGCCCCACTTACTGCTGAGTCCAAATGCTGAATCACAGGAAGGCTTCAATACACAGAAAGCTTACAGGAGGCTTTAAGGACCACCATGTGCCCAGATAATTTGACCTCATGGTTAACATCAGGCATGTTAAAAGTTATTTCCAACCTGAGGCCATGCACTTGCCTTTCACTTCTCCTCATCAACGCAGAGCCACAGTTTGTAAAAGATCCTATTTCTTTGATTTTATTTTGTGGTTTCAAAGGTAGGAAAGAATTTCACCTAGTTTTAAATTATAGCTAACTGCAGGTAAAGAATGTTTCTGTGTGTGTCTTGGTCCACTAGAGCCAAAGATAATATAAGGAACCAGCCCAAGACATTAAACTGTCTGCACCAATTGTGGCCATTGTGTCTGGGTTCAGGTTCCATTAGTGAGCAATCCTTGTTAATGGACCTTTGTATGGGGGCTTGTGTCCCAAGTGAGGACATCAGGCCAATGAATGACTGGCACTTACACAAGGTTTGGGAAAGACTCTGAATCAGGGATGAGAGTACAAAACTGAGTTCCAAACTTCAGGGAGTAACTACCTGCACTTATTCTAATTCATGACAATCTGCTTGGCAAGTTGGTAGAGACTAGAAGTAATTTAAACATTCACCTTATGTCCATCCACAAATCCCAAGCTCCTCATGCTGATTCCCTGGTTCTTAGAAATCTATGGTTTATAAAGAGAATATCATGCTCTATGGGTTGATGATGAGGTCAATTTCACAACTATCTTTTCAATTTTTTAAAAGATTTATTTATTTATTTGAAAGGCAGAGATACAGCAAGAGAGAAAGAGAGAAATAGAGATTGATCTTCCATCTGCTGGTTCATTCCCTAAGTGGTCACAATAGTGGGGGCTGGGCCAGCCTGAAACCATGAGCCAGAAGATTCCTTCTGCTCTTCCATGTGGTTTATAGGGGCTCAAGTACTGGGCCATCCTCAGGTACCCTCCTAGAAGTATTAGTAGGGAGCTGGATCTGAAGTGGAGCAGCTGGGACTCTAACCAGTACACATATAGGATGCCAGCACTGCAGGTGGAGGCTCATCCATCTACACGCTGTGCCGGCCCCACAACCATTCTTTCTAAAAAACAGTAACTAGAAAAAATTCAAAGTGCATCACAGGTAGTAAGTAAGAGCATGAATGCTTTCTAATGTTTATTTCAATTGTGTTTATGTTTGTACTTGTGTATTTCTGTATGTAATATAAAACTAATTTTTTATCATGGCTATTGGTAAAAAAGTTCAAAAATCATTATTTAGGTGATCTTGAGGCTGAATTAGAAGAGCAGTGCTTCTCTTACTCTGCATGTCAGAGCCTTTCCTAATGCAAACAGAAGAAAATCACTCTTTCTACAGTCATGTTGGTTTTCTTTTTAAGGAATTTATTTTTAAACTGAATCACTTGAAATGAACATCCATGCCCCTGTTCTTCCTACTCTCCCTGAGACTATTTCTGGGGATTAGCATTCAGTTTTCACACCAGAGGCCTCTGTTGGCCTGCTCTGACAATGCCCTTTCTCCCTCCCTCCTTCCCTTCTTGCCTTTCCACCTTCCTTCCTTGCTTCCTTTCTCTGTTGGAGGACTGGAATGAGTATTTCACAGTCAGGAAGGCTTAGTGGCCAAGGCAAACTGTGGTTGGAAGCTGAAATTGTAGCAAATAAGCAATTAAGGTGGATACAATGTCTCCACACACCTTCCACAAATATTCCCATCTTGGAGCAGGTCCTCATCACCTCACACCTTGATTATTGCCATAGCTCTCAGCTTGCTCCTGACTCCAGGTCCTCCTCACACAGCTCCATCCTGTTCACATGTGCCAAATTAATGCTTCAAATATATTGTTGTCATCATGAAATTTTACTGCTCAAAATAACCAAAGGCTCCCATTGCCTGCAAGACAAACTTGAATTCCACAGCAGGCTCTTCTGGACTCTGCACAATCTTCCTTTGATCTCTTATCTGTGGATGCTTCTCCACTTAAAGTCAATTCATTTGTAGTATTCCTCATCCATTTTTCCTATCTCAAGTTAATAGATTCCACTTTGAACACATGCAGAAATATTAATATAATTTCTTTAAAATATTTCTGTGTCTTCTTATCATTGCTTTTTAAATTTTTTCTTTTTAATGGAACTGATTTACTGTGGTTACTCAAAGGTATATCAATCAGAGGAAAATCTCCTGCCATTCCCCTTTGTCCATTAATATTCAATATTTACTATTTGAAATTAGAACCAACCTCTATTGAGCACTACCAAAAAATGCTAAAAATAAATTATTTAATTTAATTATCAAGTACACACTGTTCTACATCTTCATTACATGTTATAAAATGGAGGAAAGAGGAGTTAAGAAGAAGAACTATGAAGTAAGTCAGAGTTGTCTTTCTCCCTGGAGAGACAGTCTGTAGGCTCATCAACTGCACCACTGCCTTCAAGCCTACAGAACAGTGAGTCTTAAATATTTTAAATGCTAAAGGTTCCTTCAATACAAAAACTATGGGACTTATTTCTAGAAAAGAGGATGTATTGCAAGCTGAAATTTTGCTTACAGTTTCTGGTGGCCTAGGCCTTGGAGGCCCATCTCTGGGTCTGCAGTGCCCATAGAACTATGAAAGAAATTCCCAGCTCGCAGGTGGTGTGACAAAACAGTCAAATTAGAGCATTCTGCCATGTCCTCCAAAATCGACTCCCATTATACCTTCAGGATTATGTAATATTACTCATGAGACTGGAGACTTGGTGCAATACAAAGGGAAGATATGAGTGAGATTATTTTCTGTGTATGTGTGTGTGTGTGCATTCCCATCACTTCTAACAAGTCTGCTTAATTTTAGCCTTATCCGTGTTATAAGAACACCAAGTTTTACGAGGTAACTAGTCTCATAGGGGGTTATTCTTGCTCTTATTTGATCAATAAGAAAGCTAAACTCAGAGAGGTTATTTGGCCTACCTATGGTTACACAGCTGACACATTCCTCTGCCCCTTCACTAAACCTTGATGAAAACCAGTATGTGCGATAGAAAATCAGAACAACTATAGTTAGTTTATTGAACCAAGGCAAAGTTGAAAGCAGAAAAAAAAATCTGGAATTTGATGTTAAAACCCATTAGCAATAAGTAATAACAATAGTGCCTTAACAATGATTCCAGATGCCTGGACTTCATACTTTCACCTGCAGATGATAGCTGTCAGTATCTGCAGCCCATGCAGAATAGCAAAAGTGCTTTTGGAGAATGTCCAATGGCTGTTATAATACATACATGCAGCAAATAACTCCATAAATGTTAATATGCTTCTCAATGTAAACTAGGCTTTCAGGTCAAAATTCACCTGGTTTACTCCATGTTTGCATTCTGGTGTAATAAGTGTATTTAACCACCAGAAAAAATGAGTATCAGCAGCAGTTTATTTATGGCTCACTTCTGCCTTTCAAAGTCTCTGTTTCCAGAACCCTTTACATTTTCTGCCCCATGAATTCTTAATGAGTTCCAGTTGAAAGTGCCACAGTTCTACATTCAGGCTATTAGAGAGAGAGAGAGAGAGAGAGAGAGAGAGAGAGAGATGTGAAATTGTGTTTCTCCCCAGACTCCCAGGACTTCTGACTGATATACCTGCCCCCTTTTCCTCATTCTTGGCGAATGTTGGCAAATATGTTAGCAGTTGGACAGGCCTGCTATGTTTTTAAATCCTTTTAATCCTCTTTATAGTAACAGAAACATTTGAGGTTGATCTTTGAAGACTCTGTAGAGTGCAGAACACCTGCAGCTTGGCGCTTTGTGTTAAAAAACACCCAGTGTGAGCTTAACACAGTTCGGCAGGCACAGAGCAGGGCCTCAGAATCCTCCCAGAATAATGAGGGTCTCTCTTCCCCTCTGACCTTGCCTTCCCCAGTTTAAACCTGCTCTGGTAAACGGCACCCTTGCCCTCTGACCCTCACCAAATGGCTCAATGAATCACAGAAGGGCTCATAAAAATGATTTGCCAATATGTCAGGAAGCAGAAAAAGCTAGGTTGATTCCAGTTTGGGAATCACTCAAACCAGTAACAAATTTCCCTTTCTTTTATTCATTTGCTAGAAATATTGATTATCCAGGATCACAGGCAATGTTGATGAATCTTACACCCAGATAGAAAAAATGGATATTGCTCTGTTGTCTCTTTATTCTTTCTTTGAACCAACGAAGCAAAATAAAGTTGTTCATAATCCCTCTGATATCCGCAGACATATGTTAATAGATTATTAGTTGTCTATTTCTCTTAGTATAGAGACCATATTTGTTCCCTACCATTTTATTCTGTGTTCTCTATCAGTTGCTCTACTAGTAATCTTTGAATAGGTTAAAAATATCCTTGTTCTATGTCAACTCAATATACAAATATTCATATTTATCTAAAGCATACACATATGAATTAATAATGATTAATAAAAGGATTCACTATAATAGTTTTAGATGGGAAGACATTTGGGCTTAAATATACTTGAAAAATAAATACAGCATTTTTATTTTAAGGTTTATTTCATTTATTTTAAAGGAAAGTTAGAGAGAGAGAGAGAGAGAGAGAGAGATCTTCCATCTGCTAAATCACTTCCCAAATGATTGCAATAATAGGGGCTGGACCACGACAAAGCCAGGATCCTGAAACTCCATCTGGGTGCCCTACATGGGTGTAGGAGCCGAAAGACTTTGGTTGTCTTCCACTGCTTTCCCAGGCACATTATCAGGAAGCTGGATCAGAAGTGGAGCAGTTGAGTCTTGAAAGAATTTGTCACACTGGTCAAGACTTATAAATAATACTTCAGGATGTGCTACATACAGAAACAAAGAAAGACAGTCAGCATCATGAAATAATGTTAAGGCAGAAAATCTAGGAAAAGCCCAAATGAAATCTAAAGCAAACAGTAGGAATATTTGTAGGAAAATGGCAAGGCAAAGTGGTAGCTATCAATAATACCTATAATGTTAGTGGCCTAAATTCTCCAATTAAAAGGTACAGACTAGTTGAATGTATTAAAAAAACAGGACCCATCTCTTTGCTGCCTACAAGCAACACACCTGACTAACAAAGATACACACAGCCTGAAAGTGAAAGGTGGAAAAAGATATTCTCTGCTAATGGAAAGCAAAACAACTAGGATAGCCATCCCAATATCAGACAAAATAGATTTTAACAGAGAAACTGTTAAAAGAAATAAGAAGGGTATAATATAATGATTAAGGGATCAATTCAATAGGAAGATGTGACTATAGTAAATGTATATGCAAACAATGTTAGGACACTTGGCTATTTAAAGCAAATGTTACTGGTTTTAAAGGAAGACATAGGTGCCAATACAATAATAATGGGGGACTTCAACACCCACTTTCTTTTTTTTTTAACTTTTATTTAATGAATATAAATTTCCAGTGTACAGCTCATGGATTACAATGGCTTCTCCCTCCCATAGCTTCCCTCCCACCCACAACCCTCCCCTCTCCCGCTCCCTCTCCTCTTCCATTTGCATCAAGATTCATTTTCAATTCTCTTTATATACAGAAGATCAATTTAGTATAAAGATTTCAACAGTTTGCACCTACATAGAAAGACAAAGTGAAACATACTGTTTGAGTACTAGTTAGAGCATTAAATCAAAATGTACAGCACATTAAGGACAGAGATCCCACATGAGGAGCAAGTGCACAGTGGCTCCTGTTGTTGACCCAACAAATTGACACTCTAGTTTATGGCGCCAGTAACCATCCTAGGCTGTCGTCATGAGTTGCCAAGGCTATGGAAGCCTTCCAAGTTTGCCGACTCTGATCATATTTAGACAAGGTCATAAAAGACAGAGTGAGAATAGTAACCAATGATCCTAAGAGTGGCATTTACCAGGTTTGAACAATTATACAGCATTAAGTGGGGAAGAGGACCATCAGTACACACAGGTTGGGAGTAGAGCCATTGGTGGTAGAGTAGAGGTTATGATTACAAAGGAATGAGGCCCAAGTGGGCTAGACAGGGCCTAGAACAAAGGACAGAGTCATTATTAGAGGAGCTAAGAAAGGTGCTGTCTAAGCTACAAGTAAGTTTTCTGATTGAGAGGCAAATAGAACCTGATAGAAGGGGCTTGATAATAATCTGGTGGGCTTTAGGCCTTGTAAGTTAAGAGGCCCAGACCTATCTACCTCTTCACATGGGGTACATCCTAAGGGAGGTGGGAACCTCCTGGGGGAAGGCACTCTGTTGACTTTCATTACTTGGCTGGCCTGGGAGGAGAGCTGGCCAGGTAAAGGCAGGGGGCATCTCTAACAAGAAATTTACAGTTCTGCCTGCAATGTTGCTGACCCTACTTGACCATACCCTCAGCTGCAGTGGTCACTTTGGAAGTTGGGCTGAGTGAAGGGCTTTGCAGCTTAGAGCCAATAAGATCTGTGGCTCTGACCTGGGCATCCTTCGACTCCAGGGCAGGTCCATTTCCAGTGATCCAACTCTTGGCAGAGCTGCCAGGGCTCTTCACAAGCTGACTTCTGCTGAAGCCCAGGCTTACCACATTGAAAGCCACTGCAGTGGACTGGCCTGTTGGGTCTCCTTGAGGGCAGATCACTATACAGATCAGCCATTAATAGGCCTGCCACCCATTGCTTCTGATGCCGAGCTTTCTTTTCCTCCTGGTTTGTGTTAAAGCAGACCAGAGGATGCAAGTCAAGGGAGTGCCCGTGTCCCATCTCTAAGCTTCGTTGGCCTGAACTACAAGTCTATAGTCACAGGCATGTTCTGTAGTAGTTTTTCTAAGGTAGACAATGCCCATGAGGAAAATTATATTCTCACTTTAAAACTTTCTTTCCCTTTGGTCTGAAAGGGAGGTTTTTTTCTACTTACTGTATACTTTGCTGATGGCGAAGTGAATCTAGCTATGAGATTATTATTTAAGTTCTTATTTTGGCTATGCTATTACAGAAAAATGTTAGCCATCTCTTTTATAAGGTCTAAAGATTAAATTGTGCATCCTACAGATTCCTTCATAATAGAATTAGTTTCCTACCTTGAAGAGAATAGAGAAATGAAAGAACAAGTTGAGCTTAGAATAGAGAAATGAGGGAGCAAGTCCTAGATCGCTTGCTGACAATAGCAGTATCACATGAATACTTAGCAAACAGTTTCAACCATTAGATAACAAATTAAGAAAACATTTACCAGAAGGTCCAATACCTTCTATAAATTTTAAGAATCATGTATTTGAAAACACCTCTTAAATATCTAACATGGCGTAGTTTGTTTAACCAGTAAACTTAAGCACAACCATCTAAAATGTTTTTAGTTTCTTTCTACCAACAAGTTTAAAACATATGATACACAGATTCAGGTCACACAAATTAAAATGTATCTTTGATTGATTTTAGAAGCTTAAATTTATGGACAATCTTATCTATAAGCCATTTAAAATAAAACTCTTAATAAAATTTCCCCATGTGGACATACAATATGTACACACATATAACATAGCATAATAGACCGATATAGCAATTTTAATAATAGCTTTTAAAATCTTTAACTCTTTTTGTAGATTGCCAATTGATTTGAATTGCTTTTTGTTTTTAGTAACCTCAGTTAACCATACTTTCTCTCAGTTGGTACTGTTAATACATTATTGGCTTCATCTGTTTACAGAGCCATCCCAAAGTACTGAATACAATAGAAGTGGCTGGAAAAAGTCCATAGGAACCTATAGGAGGACAGCTAAACACAGAACCAACAACGCTTTAGTTTTATGAGCAGCACATCATATATAACTATGGATGACAAAAGACTTTAAGTCGCCATGTTTAAAATTATAAACTCATCAACCAACAAAAGGCACTTGCTTACTTCACAGTATTTTTGAAAGCACCTGTAGGATTTTACAAGTATTTAACCCTTTAGGCCTCTGGGGCTTTCTCATTAAGATAACTATCATGTCTAGTAACACAAGATCATTAGACTTTTTAATTCTCAAACATTTGTATTAATAGCATTTTCCATTATAGAAACTTAAAGTCTGGTACCACATCACATCTTGACAGTCCTTCTAATATAATCCAAATAGACTGATTAGTTGGTGTCTGTATAAGATGAGAGACATAGGTCCTTCAATTTTTTCAGTTGGGCCCAAACTGGAAAAACCAAAGTCCAGGATTTACTGGAAATTTTAGAACCAGATTGTTTGAAACTTTGATTTTTTGAATGCCTGTCAAGAATGCCAAGAAGGCTCAAAATCCAAAATATCTGTTTGAAATAAGATTCCTTAAAATCATGACATAACATAGACCAAATTTGATCATTGTTACAAGGTAGTTATTCAAATCTTTGAAAAGAAGCACATATTTAAATAACCCATAGCTCTTAATAAAAATTCAGCTGTTTTTGAACAATTAGAGTGTAACAGACATCAAGAGAACATAATAGATTACTTTAACACATTGCTTTAACAGAGCATCAGAGTTTAATTCTATGTCAAAGAGAAATTGAGCTTCCTGTGATCTTTTGCTCTGAGGTTTCCTTCCTTTACCTTCTTTCATATTGGTGACCATGTTTCTGTGTTTCTGTGTGTAACACATCTTTAAGCATCTTTTGCAGGGCAGGATGAGTGGCAACAAATTCTTTCAGTTTCTGTTTGCTATGAAAAGTCTTAATTTCACCTTCATTCACAAATGAGAGCTCTGCAGGATATAATATTCTGGGCTGGCAGGTTTTCTCTCTTAGTACCTGGGCTATGTCTCGCAATTCCCTTCTAGCTTGTAGGGTTTCTGATGAGAAGTCTGCTGTGAGTCTAATTGGAGATCCTCTAAGAGTAATCTGACATTTCTCTCTTGCACATTTTAGGATCTTTTCTTTATGTTTCACTGTGGTGAGTTTGATTACAACATGTCGTGGTGAGGATCTCTTTTGGTCATGTTTATTAGGGGTTCTATAAGCTTCCTGTACTAAGATGCCTCTGTCCTTCTCCAAACCTGGGAAATTTTCTGCTAGTATCTCACTGAAAATGCCTTCTAATCCTTTCTCCCTCTCCATGCCTTCAGGAACTCCTAGAACCCGAATGTTGGGTTTTTTAATAGTATCCTGTAGAGTCCCGACAATATTTTTTAGATTTCTAATTTCTTCTTCTTTTCTTTGGTTTGCCTGTTTCCTTTCCTGTTCTCTGTCTTCTAAGTGTGATATTCTCTCTTCTGCTTCGCCCATTCTGTTTTTAAGGCTCTCTAATGTGTTTGTCATTTGATCTATTGAATTCTTCATTTCGTTATGATTTCTCGTCACTATCACCGTTTCTTGTTCCACTAGTTGTTTCATTTCATTTTGATTCCTCCTTAATATTTCATTTTCACGAGAGAGCTTTTCTATCTTGTCCATTAAGGATTTCTGTAGTTCAAGAATTTGTTTTTGAGAACTTCTTAATGTTCTTATCAATTTTTTGAGATCTGCTTCTTGCATTTCTTCGCTCTCATCATCTTCATAATCTTGCATTGGGGTGTCTTTTTCATTTGGGGGTGTCATAGTGTTTTCCTTGTTCTTGTTACTTCGGTTTTTGCATTTGTTGTTTGGCATGTTGGAGATATTTGGTTTCTTCACTATGGTGTTTTTTCTTGTTACACTATGGCTCTATATTAAGTGGACTGTCTGCTTTCGGTGGAATCTTAGAGGCTTGAGATGAGTGTGGACTGAGAGCTGTGTTTGGTTCCTCAGGGTTGAGGGTGTGTCAAAGATGACACTCCCAGGTTAGGTGTGGTAAATCTCTTTCTTTCTTTCTTTTTTTGATTCAAAAGGGAAGTAATTCCACACAGCTGAACGTAATTGGAGGTAGTTAGCAGGCAAATGATATACCCACAGGAGCCAGAGATCGGAAGCTCTTTCCCAAGGACCACACAGGGAATCTCTGCTGCCCTCAGTGTGGGCTCCAATTCTCCTGCAGTCTCCCACTGGGTTGCCAAGTTAGATGCTAATCTCCTGTTATTTCACCCCCCCCAAAGTCAGGTTTTTCTGCTAGGCTCAGGGCTGGTGCAGACCTGAGGTCGCCCTGCTTATGACGTATGTCCAAAATGGCGCCTGCTCTGTCTTGCTCGCCCTTGAGGGGTGAGCGGAGAGAGAGAAACTTGTGTCCGTATCGGTCACTTTTTTATTTTTTTCCTCTCTCTCTTCTAGTTAGCCTGGTGAATTTTTCCCCACGGAGTTTCAAGCCTCGTTCCCTCTAGCCTCCTCTTTCCGCTTGCCCGCTAGTGCCTCGGGCTATTGAGGTTCAGCTCACTTTGCGTTCCAGCGCTGGTGTGTTGAGTCTGCCGCTGGTGTCCCGAACTTGGGCTCCCACGCTCTCCACGCAGGTCCACTGTGAATCACTAGTTCCGGAAGAGTTTCCTCTGCTGTTTCATCCCCTACTCTTCCTTGACCCTGCAGTATCTCCACTTATATTAAACTGTCTCTCCCCCGGACTAATAGTGTGCTCCCTGCCTATTCCGCCATCTTGCCACTCCCTAGCCAACACCCACTTTCATCAATGGACAGATCAACTAAACAGAAAATCAAAAAAGAAACAAAAGAGCTAATCTACAATTCGTACGAAATGGACCTAATAATGTTTATAGAACATTTCATCAAAAGCTGCAGAATACACATTCTTTTCATCAGTGTGTGGAACTTTCTGTAGGCAATAAAGTAAATCTAAATAAATTCAATAACGCAAATGCATGGAGACTGAACAACATGCTCCTAAATGGATAGTGAGTTATAAAAGAAATAAAAAAAAAAATCCTGGCCGGCGCCGTGGCTCAACAGGCTAATCCTCCGCCTTGCGGTGCCGGCACACCGGGTTCTAGTCCCGGTCAGGGCACCGATCCTGTCCCGGTTGCCCCTCTTCCAGGCCAGCTCTCTGCTGTGGCCAGGGAGTGCAGTGGAGGATGGCCCAAGTGTTTGGGCTCTGCACCCCATGGGAGACCAGGATAAGCACCTGGCTCCTGCCATCGGAACAGCGCGGTGCGCTGGCCGCAGCGCGCTACCGCGGCGGCCATTAGAGGGTGAACCAACGGCAAAGGAAGACCTTTCTCCCTGTCTCTCTCTCCCTCTCTCACTGTCCACTCTGCCTGTCAAAAATAAAAAAAAAATCCTATCCTAGAAATGAATGAAGACAACAATGCAACATATCAAAAATTATGGGATACATGGGCCAAAGCTGCAGCACTGGCATCCTATATGGGGCCAGTTTGTGTCCCTGTTGCTCCTTTTCTGATCCAGCTCACTGCTAATGACTTGGGAAAGCAGTGAAAGATGGCTCAAATGTTTGGGCCCTCTACCTACATGGGAGCTAGAAGAAGCTCCTTGCTCCTAGCTTCAGAATGGCCCAGCTCCAGCCATTGCGGCCATTTAAGGAGGGAACCAGTTGATGGAAGATCCCTCTCTCTCTGTCTCTCCCTCTCTCTGTAAATCTGCCTCTCAAATAAGTAAATGAATCTTAAAAAATTATGAGATACAGCAAAAGCAGTGATAAGAAGAAAATTTTTTGTGATCACTGCCTACACCAAGAAATTGAAAGGGCATAAAAAAGTGACTTAACCATGCATCTCAAAAACCAAGAAAATAGTGAAACAAAAAATTAGTAGGAGCAAATAAATAGAAATTAGAGAAGAAATTAAAACTGAAACCAAAAAAAAAAAAATACAATAGATCAGTCAAATGAAGAGCTGGATTTTTTTAAAGACATGTTTATTTACTTGAAAGTTAGTTACAGTGAAAGAGAGGCAAAGGCAGAGAGAGAGAGAGAGAGAGAGAGAGAGAGAGAGAGAGC
Source organism: Lepus europaeus (assembly GCF_033115175.1). Lineage (NCBI taxonomy): Eukaryota > Metazoa > Chordata > Mammalia > Lagomorpha > Leporidae > Lepus > Lepus europaeus. Next base: position 32,832,932 of record NC_084840.1, read on the forward strand.
TCTTCCATCCACTTGTACAGTCCACAAATCTCCACAATGGTCAGGGACGGACTGGACTAGGCTGAAGCCAGGAGCCAAGAGCTTCATCTGGGTCTCATACGTAGATGCAGGGGCCCAGGGACTTGGCCATTTTCCACTGCTGTCCTAGGCACACTAGCATGGATGAGATGCCCATGCTGTAGGCAGTGACTTTACCCATTATGCTAAGTGCTTGCCCCAAAGAGCTAGATTTTTTAAAAGCAAACAAAATTGACACACCATTGGCACAACTAACCAAAAAAGGGGGATGAGAAGATTCAAATTAATAAAATCAGAGATAGAAAAGGAGACATTACAATGGAAATCACAAATATAAATGAATCATCAGGAATTACAACAATCAGCTATATGCCAACAAATCATAAAATATGGAAGAAATGGGTAGATGTAAGACACATACAATCTTGTGAAATTGGGTCATGAAGACCTAGACAACCAAAATAGACCAATAACCAAGACAGAATCAGTAATAAAGACCCATCAACAAAGAAAAGCCCAGGGCCAGATGGTTTCACTGTTGATTGTATAAGACTTTAAAGAAGAACCAATTGCAATTCTTCTCAAGCTATTCAAAACAGTTTAAGGAATGAATCCTAACAAACTCCTTCCATGAATTCCACCTCAATTCCAAAACTAGGAAAAGATACAACAGAGAACTATAGACCAATACTACTGATGAACATAAGTGCATAAATCCTCAAAAATATTAGCTAACCAAATCCAACAACACATCAGAATGATCACTCACTTTAATGAAGTAGTATTTATCCCTGGTATAAAGGGATGTTTCAACATATACAAATAAATATATGTGATATACCACATTAACAAGTTGAATAAAAACTTTATAAAAACATTTATCTCAATAAATGCAAAGAAAACACTTGATAAAATACAACATCCTTTCATGAGAGAAACCTTAAGCAAACTGGGTATAAAAGGAACATACATCAGTACGATCAAGGCAATATATGACAAACCCACAGTCAGCATCATATTGAATGGGGAAAAGCTGGAAGCATTTCCACTAAGATCCAGAATCAGACAAGGATGCCTACTCTCACCATTACTATCAATATAGCTCTGGAAGTTTTATACAGAGCAATTAGACAAGAAAAAAATTAATGGGTTAGAAATTGGAAAGGAAAAAATAAAAATATTCCTGTTCGCAGATGATATGATTCTGTACATAGAGGAACCCAAAACTTCCACTAGATTACAAGAATTTATAAGAGAGTTTGGCAAAGTTGCAGGATATAAAATCAAGACACAGAAATCAAAAGCCTTTATATACACTAACATTGCCATGGCTGAGAAAGAACTTGTAAGATCAGTCCCATTCACAATAGCTACAAAATAAATAAATAAATAAATAAATGCCTTAGGATAAATTTAACCAAGGATATGAAAGATTAGTACAACCAATATTGCAAAACATTAAAGAAACAAGTAGAAGAAAAATCTTCCATGTTTATTGATTGGAATAATTAATATCATCAAAATATCTGTACTACCCAAAGCAATTTACAGATTTAATGTAAAGTAAAAATTCAATGTAAAGTAATAATTCAATTTGAAAAAATACAAATGGCAAACAAATATGTGAAAAAATGCTCAGCATCGCTAGCCATCAGGGAAATGCAAATCAAAACCACAATGAAATAGCTCCTCACCCCTGTCAGAAAAGCTAAAATCCAAAACAGAGAGTAACATGCTGGCAAGGATGTGAACAAACGGGAACATTTAAACACTGTTGGTGGGAATGTAATTGGTGTAGCAACTGTGGAAAACAGTGTGTAGATTTCTTTGAAAACTAGAAATATACAATATACTTGCCATACGATCCAGCAAACCTACTAGTGGGTATATACCCAAAAGACTTGATCACAATATATTAAAGAGATACCTGAACCACCATTTTATAGCAGCACTGTTCACTATAGATAAAATTTAGAATCAACCAAGGCAGCCATCATCAGATGACTGGATAAAGAAAATGTGGTATATTTACACAATGGAATATTATTCAGCTATAAAAAGAATGGAACTCTATCATTTGCAGCAAAATGGACACAACTGGAGACCATCATGTTTAGTGGAACAAGCCAGACCTAGAAAGACAACTACTGCATGTTCTCCCTTATATGTGAAAGCTAAAGTTTAAAAAACAAACAAAAAAGAAGATAAAAGAAAGAAATGTCTGTGTGTATCAGTATTGCTGCAAATATAGTTTTATAAAACTTTGCTTTATACCTTTGTCAAACCAATGGTTAAGAATGTTTACTACTATAGTGTTAATGATCTGTTATTACTGTTAAATTTACTGTATGTGAGTGAAATGGTCATTTTTTCATTCAGTTATTGTTTATAGTTGTTGTCTATATCTCCACTAAAATAAGGTATCTCTGCTTTTTACTTGGTCAACTTTTTATTTGGTGAAGTATTAAGATTTTTTCTGTAATGTAAATTTAAAATCTATTATCTCAAAACTTAAAAAAATAGAAAGGGAGAAAGAAGCTGGGAGGGAGAAAGGGAATATCATTATGTTCTTAGAACTGTATCTATAAAGCAAATTGAATCTGTTAAAAACTAGTTAAAATTTTTAAAAAGGATATTGCATGAATTCTTTTCCTTGATTTCTGCATCTTCAAATGTATCATGGGATTTGATAAATTTTTTTGAAATGATTTTGAGGTCTAAAATTCAATTATTTAATAAAATTAAGACTTGATGGGTAAAAGACAAAAATTATTCAATTATGACTATGCATCTGGATACAATAGAGATCATAGCACTTATATACTTCTCAATATATATATATATACATATATATATATGTATGTATACCTCCACTACATTGAAAAAAATTGAAATGGCTTATTTTGATTTACATGATTCCACAAAATAAAAAAGTAAAATAATTTTTAAAGAATTGAAATAATTGAGGCTGACATTAAGATATTTGTGTCCCATATCAGAGTAACTAGATTCAATACTCAGATATAGCACCTCACTACAGCTTCTTACTAATACAAACACTGGGAGGCAGTAATAATGCATTAATTTCTTTCCTGGACTCAGAGACCTGAATTGACTTCATGGATCCTGGCTTTATTGAGCCCAGTTCCAGTGATTGTGTACTTCTGAGGATTGAACCCGCAGATGGGGGTTCCTCTCTCTCTCTCTCTCTCTCTCTTTCTCTCTCTCTCTCTCTATTACTCTTACCCTCTCTCCCCATTTGTGTGTGTGTATCTGCCTGTCAACTAAAGGAGAAAATTAAAATAAAATAAGCATTGAAATGATAATCTCTAGAAATAAGAATGGCAAGGATAAAATAAGTAATGGACTCATAGCTATCATATGATAATGGAGATTTCTAATTAATTCAATCCAGATAAATCTGTAAGATGGAAGACAGAACTAACACTGTCTCGCTGTTTTGAAAGCCTTGCATTCAAGTATATAAGCATTGTGAGGGTGGAAAGCACCTGATATGATGGTAGAATGCCTTTGCTTTAGGAATGTAAAATTATTTTTATCAAAGTAGGCTATAAGCTGTACTGTCAGAAGGAGGACGCAGAGGATGCTTTCTTAATATAGAGCATGTGGAAGTGGAGAGGAGGAAAGACAAATAGCTATACACATTCTTACACCTTGGCCTGAGAAGTGTCTTCAATTTCTTCTATTATTGCTTTGATGGACATTTTACCTATCAGATGTTGATAAGAGTCAGGAATGATATAGTCCAGGATGACTTTGCTTTGTAATAAATGCTACTAATAGTCAAAAGGCCCTGTAAAGTTTTATTCAGAGCAAAAGAAAAAAAGTAAAGTAAAGGAGGTCTAATACTATGAACATACTCAATAACATTAAGAAATAAACACTGAAAAGGCAAGCAGAATTTCTTTATTCCACTTTTGTCCTATTCTCTACTAAATAAAAAGAGTAATCTTGAAATTGAAAGGGTATTTATTTATATTATCACATTTAGAAGAACTGAATAAGGAAAAACTTCTCGACTAGGTATTCTGTCAATATAGAACTGGCAAAACAAAGAAATTAATTAATAGAGGAAAGCGATTACGCTAAAACAAAGTATACACATATATCATCCACACATAAACATATAAACAGATATATAATATTATGATCACACATATAGAGAGGAGTTGTACACAGGTGGAGTACTGAGCGATAACTGTTGACTTCACATACAATTGATATAGACACATACATATACTCACACTGGGAGGTCAATCAAGGATCTGTTATCTGGAAAAGACCCACGGAGGTTCCTTTGACATCATACTGTAGGGATCTCTGAAAACAGTAGAGGTAACACCTTGCATTGGGTCAAAGACAATTGGAGTGCTTATTTACCAGTTCATCCAATAGTCAGTGTTCAAGCGCTGCTCTCAGGAAACCACTAACTCCTAGGAAGACTGTGTGTTTCTCAGCATAGGCAGCATGAACTCTGAAAGCTGTAGCAGACCCACCTCCCACCCCCAAGGAGGTGCTGTGGCTGATAGAGGAAAGTGTGCCTGTGGCCAGTGTGCAGGAAAATGAAAAGGGATTTGAAGTGATGTTGATTGACTCCTAAGAGCTGCGGCTACACTCTCTCCCAGGAGTATTTCACTCTTTTTTCAATATTCTCGCCAGTTGGAAGGCTATTTAGAAAGCAGAGGTAGAATCTGTAAAGTATCTGTAAGATGGGAGGAAAAACTAAGGTAGATCAAGCCTGGACAAAAGCTTGTATGATACATCTAGATTAACAGAATAAAATCTGGCAGAAATAAATGCAAAGCCCATTCAGTTAGCCTCAAAAAAAAAAATCCTCAGGATAGGTATAAAATGAGACAGAAGTAGATTAATAGCCATTTATATGGAAAAGGCAAAGTCATCATAGTTAACCATAGGTTCAATATGAATCAAACATGGCACAAAGGGATAACACACCAGACCTCACACAGTGAGACAAATGAAGAACTAAGGCCGCTTAACCCCGATGAAGGAAGAATTAGGGAGCAAGTCTGTGGAAGAGGATTATATTTATCTCATATTACTCTGGAGGGAAAAATTAAGGATAAAGAGCAGAAATTATAGGGAAGCAAAATCTGGCTTGAAGCAAAAAATAACTTTCTCATAACTAGTGCTAGATAAATATCTTATGTGGGCATAAGCCCTTATTGCTTGGAATTGTCTGACAAGGCTGAATGAAATTCTACAGAGAAATTGGAAGGGGATTTTTATTTGGGATAAGGGAGAGAAGGAATTAGATCTGAGGACTCCACATTTTCTTTCAACTTTCAGAATTCTGTGAATTTAGTTGATAATTTTCAATGAAATAGCCAACAGACAGGGAGTGACTGGAAGCAGAAAGAGAAACACCATGGAGCCTGAATAATCCATTAACGGATATATAAGTCTCTGAATTATTGAGATTGGCAGTAGTTGTTGAGCGTCATTCAAAATTCCTGCTCAATTGTGAGTGCTTTAAAGGTAATAAGGAAAAATTGCTAACCTTGGGCATACCTTTGCTTACAGCCATATAAAGAAAACCAGGAGGGAAAAATGACTTGGAAAACTTCCTTACAGAGAAAAAGGGGAAACTTGGAGGAATGAAAGGAAAGGAAGCACAATAATGGGGAAAGAGAGATATTGTGCATCTACTCACCTTTGCTCACCCCTATTTCCTACTTACTGTTATTTTGGATACATTTAATTTCTTCTCCTCTGGGTTCAATCAACGGCTGACCACATCTGTTCTATTGGAAGTATACGTCATCTTGGTTTTGGAATATAGGCAAATATGCACTTAGTTTTTCTCCAAGCCAGAAGGTTGCTCAATGTTTAAGGCTTCTGTCGGTGAAGAGCCAGGAAACAGGGAACAATGGTAACAGGACAGGGAGCTGTGCAACAGAGGAGATTAGATTGTTGTCATTGTACATGCCTGTGGGCCACTTCGGTGACCTTACCAGGAGAGGGTCATCCCACCCATTAAGCAGAACCTCACACAGATGATAACCATAACTTTAGATGAAACATCCTTCTAAGATCTCAATGTAATTAATCTAATTAACAAATTAACCTTTATAAATTCCCTAGGGAGATGGTAACATTTTATAAAGAAAGGAAACTAAAGGTAGTGTAGGAACCTAAAGTATAAACATTGGATATAAAGAGCAGAATGGGAATCTCTGCAACCCAGCTCTAGAATCATACAACAGACCATCCAGACTTTCCTAAATACAGCTTGTTTTATAACTAATGAGTCCTGAATAAGTTGTTACAGGCCTTAGGTAATAACTTAAAGTTACCTGGAGAGATGTTAAAATGACACAATAATTATGCAATATTTATTTTGTTTTTGCAAGGGAATTTTAAAAACTACAATATTAACTCTAAACTTTTTGATCCCTTATAAAAGGATATGTAGAGCCAGACTGATCATTCTCTCCTCTGGTAGTAAATTTCCAACCCTAGTTAGAGTATCTACCAACATCTTTGTGTGATGTGTTATAGCTGTTTGTGTGTGTGTGTATTTTAAATGCACACACACAAACACACACACAGGAATGAGTTATTGGAAGTGAAAAGTCAACTGATTGTTTCATCTTTATGATATTTTCAAAAACAATCTAGAAAATTTTGAGACTAAATATTTTATCATTATTAAGATATAGCCAATATAGGCTGGCGCCGTGGCTCACTAGGCTAATCCTCCGCCTTGCAGCGCCGGCACCCTGGGTTCTAGTCCTGGTCGGGGCACCGATCCTGTCCCGGTTGCCCCTCTTCCAGGCCAGCTCTCTGTTGTGGCCAGGGAGTGCAGTGGAGGATGGCCCAAAGTCCTTGGGCCCTGCACCCCATGGGAGACCAGGAGAAGCACCTGGCTCCTGCCATCGGATCAGCGCGGTGCGCCGGTCGCAGCGCGCCAGCCGCGGCGGCCATTGGAGGGTGAACCAACTGCAAAAGGAAGACCTTTCTCTCTGTCTCTCTCTCTCACTGTCCACTCTGCCTGTCAAAAAAAAAAAAAAGATATAGCCAATATATTAAGTAGTTTCTTATTTTACTTCATAAGCAGTGTCAATACAGATATGAAAATGATTTACACTGAATACATTTAGAACATTCTTGAAGCAAAAAAGTAGACATGTATTGTGAGAATGAAATCAAAGATTAGGGAAAGTATACGCATATAAGGTTTTCTTTCTGGTTCTGTGGCTGTTGGGGGATATGGTGCTTTGACACAAAGGGAACATATCATAGGCTGCATTATTTCTCCTAGTGAGGTAAATGCACTCAAGAGTTCCAAAGCCCAGTGAACCTGTAGACTAGCTGCAAGGCTAAAAAAATTCAGAACAGAATAATGTTCAAGAAACTTAAAAGCTATTTTTAATAAGGATGGACAAAAATGCTTGGAATTCAGTGTTCACTTGCTTTTTTTTATTTCCCATGTAGAGACAGACTATGGAAAATCCCATACGAAAAAAACGAAAACCCAGAAATTGCTTTTCTGCTTATGACCTGGGCCAAAATATGAAAACAAAACAAAAGTCAGAATGAAAAATACTTGATAAAGGAAATCCCTAAGAATTTACTATTTGTTTCTAGAGGCATTAGATAACATGGTTATTTGCATTTAATATGCTGGAAACTCATTTCACAACTGTAAAAATCTGTTTTCTCTTTAATTGTTATATGTAATATGCACATAGAGACAGTGTGAAGGAGAAAATGAAAGGGATCAAGGACAAAAGAAATAGACAGAAATATATATATTTCCTTGAATTTTCACAGCCTACTTGAAATTAAAATGCAGTATTTCACACTTCACACTTTCAAATTTCCCAAAATACTTAAAACTTTCAATATTGAATTTCTAATTCTCTAATATTCTGTTTTAGCAGTCTCATATAGTTTAGATGCTCATAAACTAAAAATCCACACTATGAATACATTATTGTTGTTCGTTTGAACAGTAGATTATATTATTAGAAATTAGTTAAAGAAAAGCACATGTTCTGTACTCTTTCTTTTTCAATTTTTTTATTTGACAGGTCAAGTTACAGAGAGAGAGAGAGAGAGAGAGAGAGGTCTCCCTTCCGTTGTTCACTCCCCAAATGGCCACTATTGCCGGTGCTCTGCCGATCCAAAACCAGGAGCCAGGTGCTTCCTCCTGGTCTCCCATGTGGGTGTAGGGCCCAAGGACTTGAGCCATCCTCCACTGCCCTCCTGGGTCACAGCAGAGAGCTGGACTGGAAGAGGAGCAACCAGGACTAGAACCGAGCGCCCATATGGGATGCCGGCACCGGCGCCGCAGGTGAAGGATTAACCAAGTGAGCCAGGGTGCCGGCCCCCTGTACTCTTTCTTTATTTCTGTATATCCAAGTCTCCAACTAATATCATTTCCCTTTAACCTGGAAAACTTTTTCAGTTCAATTCTTATGACAATGAACTTTCTTCACTGTTCCTTTTATTTTCAAGATTACTATTACTAGCTATAGAATTATGGTTGTGAGGCCTTTTTCTTTCAACATTGTATAGTATTGAATGTTAAATCTCATCCTGATTATTTGAAAGAAAAGGTATTGATACAACAAAATCTTCATGGAAAATGCATATTAAAATATACACTGACTTCAAAATGCTTTTAACCTAAATAAACATTTATTTATAATGATTTATTTTACTTATTGAAAAGGCAGATTTACAGAGAGAGAAGGAGAGACAGACAGAGAGAGAGAGAGAGAGAGAGAGAGAGAGAGAGATTTTGTATCCTCTAGTTCACTCCCCAAAATGGCCACAAAGGCCAGAGATAAACCAGGAAAAAGTCAGGAGCTGGGAGTTTCTTCCAGGTTTCACATGTGGGTGCAGGGGACCAAGAACTTGGGACATCTTCCACTGCTTTCCTAAGCATATTAGCAGAGAGCTGGATCAGAGATGGAGCTGCTAGGACTCAAACCGTTGTCCATAAAGGATGGCAGCTTAACCTTCTACACCACAACATCAGCCTCTAAACTTTTTTTTAAAGATTTATTTATTTATTTGAAAGTCAGAGTTACGCAGAGAGAGAGAGAGAGAGAGAGAGAGGTCTTCCAACTGATGGTTCACTCCTCAGTTGGCCACAACGGCCGGAACTGCACTGATCCAAAGCCAGGAGCCAGGAGCTTCTTCTGGGTCTCCCACACGGGTGCAGGGGTCCAAGGATTTGGGCCATCTTCTACTGCTATCCCGGGCCATAGCAGAGAGCTGGATCAGAAGTGGAGCAGCCGGGACTAGAACCAGTGCCCATATGGGATGCTGGCGCTTAAGGCCAGGGCGTTAACCCACTGCGCCACAGCACTGGCCCCATGGCCTCTAAACTTAAGGATGATTTTCTATGATCCTCTTGACAATTTTATTTAATTATTTATTTATTTATTTATTTATCTATTTATTGTATTTGAAAAGGAGAGAGATAAAGAGAAATTCCCATATTCTCATCCACTAATTCACTCCCCAAATGACGGTAACAGCCAGGGGTGATCTGAGTTGAAGCCAAGAACCAAGAACTCAATCCAGAGCTCACATGTGGATAGCAGGTAGCCAAGTACTTGAGGCATCATCTGCTGACTTCAGGGTGTGTATTAGCAGGAAGTGGGATTCAGAAGCAGAAACAGAACTCAAAGCCAGGCATTCTGATATATATATACAGGCATCCTGAGTGTAGTCTTCACCACTATACCAGATGCTTGTGTGCTTCTCCATGAGCCATGTGAAATCTCCCCACATATTATAGATACTGTTTATTAATACACTATATAATATACATAAGCAATAGTTTAATATAATATGTCACCCATTGTTTCTAATGAAAGTGGAATTTTCATTTCTGTGGCTCTTCCCTGATTTTAGTATGCTTTTTCTATTATATATACAGCTTAGACCTTGGCCAAAGATGTATGGTAGACCCTTAATTAAGCCTCTTTGCTCTCCTTCCTCTGCATTCACCCCTTGCACAGCTTTCTCTTCATGGTAATCTGCCCTGGAAATGCCAGCATTTGTCATCAGAAATGTCTATCCCTGCTACTTCAGCTCAAAATGACTGCAAATCTATGCTTAAGAATTACCTGTGGGCTCTTAAGCAGTTAGCAAGGATGATAGTAGGGCTTGTCTTATGTATTTACTTTCTCCAAGGATCTCAGTCAGTCCAAGAATGCCTGTTTTTCAATGCTTAAAAACAGTTTCTTCAAATATTTTGCCCAGTTTATAGTTGGTGGTAGGAGGGCTTGTTTGGTCCCTGTTAATGCCCTCATTGTTAGAAATGGAAGTCTAATAGTCAAACATTGACTCAATTTCTTTGATGAGATGTCAGGATAATATATATCAGATGCATATGTGTGCTTATTTGTGTGTATCTGCATAATTACACAAGTTTATTAATTCTGTGCTGGCAGGGCGTACAAGCAATAACACACTATTAGCAATGAACACATATAACATGCAAAATTAGCTTCTAAATACCAATAGAAAAACTTCTAAGACAATAAAAAGATTGGATATAAATTTAAGTAGAATAAGAATTGTGTAAACACTAATTGTGTCAAACAAACTAATCAGTTATAAGATAATTGAATTCACTTCCATATTTACAATAATAACACAAAAATAAAATACCTAGGAATATATATATATATATATATATATATATATAACAACTAACATTTTAAACTATGTAATAAAATCTTTAAAACCTTACTGGAAGACATGAAAATAGATTTGAATCAATAGAGAGCCATACCATGTTCCTGGAAAAGAGGATTTGACATTCCAAACAGTGAAATACTCATTGACTTTATTTTTTAAACACTACCATATCTCAAATAAAACATGTACTTCACTGGAGTTCAACATGATCATTCTAATGTCAATAAAAAGAAAATAATCAAGAAGAATCAAACTCAAGGATGACGTTCTTGTATATTTTTCCCAAAAACAGTGTGAATCATTGTTCAACACTGTAGCCACCTTATTCACTTCACCTTACAATCATTAACATGGACTTTACAAAAGTCCATACCAGGACTCTAAGCAATAATTTCCAAAATTGACCTTCTGCATCCGAGAGTTCCACATCTGAAGATTCAACCAACTGCAGATCAAAAACATGTTTAAATCTAAAACTGTATTTATACAGAACATGTACAGACTATTTTATTGCCATTATTCCCTAAAGTAAATAGTATAACAACTATTTTCACAGTATTTTACATGTTTCTTAGTTACTACAAGTAGTATATAGAGATTCTTTTCAGTTTATTAGTGGTTATGCATAGTTTAAATGCAAATGCTATGTCATTTTAGATATAAAGAACTTGAGCATGCACACATTTTGGTATATGTGGGGAGTGGGACACAGAACCACTCCCCCAAGAATAAGGAAGGACAAATCCATTTTAAAAGGAGTTAGAGAAAAGACACGAGAACCATATATGTCTCTGAATTGATTTGATATTTACCTGTGAGCTTTACAGAGAAGGCAGAAGTAGAACTAATTAAATTAATGTGGTTGTATAAGTGCATCAGAAAATGAGTGCCAAGAAATAGAAGATCCACTATTTTATCTAATCAATCATGCATTGACTACAGCTAGCAGTTGAAAGATTGGATATCTCTATGTAGTATATTATTTCAATTTTTAATTTAAAAAAATTAAGTTTGTTGTAAAAAACATTTAATCAAAATTTTTTTAGATTTTACATTTAGTATTATATCATGTTCACTTCATATGTAAATATTATATATACATATATAATTTAAAAAAATTTTTTGACAGGCAGAGTGGACAGTGAGAGAGAGAGAGACAGAGAGAAAGGTCTTCCTTTGCTGTTGGTTCACCCTCCAATGGCCGCTGCGGCCAGCGCACCGCGCTGATCTGAAGGCAGGAGCCAGGTGCTTCTCCTGGTCTCCCATGGGGTGCAGGGCCCAAGCACTTTGGGCCATCCTCCACTGTACTCCCTGGCCATAGCAAAGAGCTTGCCTGGAAGAGGGGCAACCGGGACAGAATCCGGCACCCCGACCAGGACTAGAACCCAGTGTGCCAGTGCTGCAAGGCGGAGGATTAGCCTGTTGAGCCATGGCGCCGGCTTACATATATATTTTTTCTGAAAGCAGATACTTTGAACCAATAAAGGTAGCATGATGGTGACCCTAGAATTATGTGTTATGAAGTAGAGGTTTTCAAATAGGCCAGAAAGGGGAAAGGGAACACATTAAAGGGATACTTATTCTTCTATGAGCTGAAGTCAGCTATGTTCCATATTCTACCACTTTCTTCTCCCAGCATCTTTTCATTGTACCATCATTCTTCTTTCTACAAGGGCTGGGATTAGGATGGTGAAAAACAGAGAAATTTGGGGCAAGAGAATAATTAAGTAACATTATTAATAATTGAATTCAGTTTAACAATGAAAAATATATTGCATGATTTTTAGGTGCTTGACAAATGAACTGAGATCCAGTCTATTAAAATCAAAACAGCTAAAAATAATGGTGTTGGGAGTTATTTATTCTTTGCAAAATACTTTTTGCCTGAACCAAAATAATAATTTATCTTTATGTTTTTTTTTAAATAGACACTTAGCAATCTTCACCAAAAACAGAAACAGTGAAGCTTTATTTAAGTAGAAAACTCTGTAGAGTTTCCATGTACCAGGTCTGATTCTATGCTGACTCCATTGATATCCTAGTAGTTTTGTTACTAGCAATGTGCCTAGGAAACCAAAGACCAGTCCACTTTCTGTCCTTTCCACATTTTGTTCGTCTCTCTGGTGAAGAGATTCTGGGCTAATTTTCAGCACTAGGCAGGATGCCAGAGTTCAAGGGTTGCCAGGAAGGATGGGAAGCCTCCTTAGATCATTGGCTCCCAGTAAAGAACAAATTCAAACAAAGGAAGATGAGAAGAGGGTGGAGGCTGACTGTGGGTTGCTGACTTTCTGAGTTTCTATTTTAGATCATTTGCACGGAATCATGAGGGCGGATGCCATTGCTAAACTACTAAGAAGGTCACCAGAAATGGGCCTGGCATCTTGGTTCATTTTTTGTCTAAGCAAGTCCTTCACTGAAAGTTCATCAGAAAAAGTTCTTTAGCTCTTATTGTGAGAACATTGTCTAAAGGTGGAAACTTACACCACATTTTGCCAGTAAATACAGAAAACTTAGCATAGTAAAACTTTAGTTAATTCAACATCATTCAGGGCTCCAGCACAGAAAATAAGATACTTATGTATCTTATTAGGGTGGTTGTTGTAGGATGTGGAATTTCTTCTCTTACCTTCCTGAAATTACATGGTACATTCTTACTGTCTTCTTTGACATGGTCTCCATCTCTTTTCTGTTTCTAGACCCTGGCCACCCACAGCCCACAAAAACCCTACCCTAAACAAGGCACTGAAAGTCAGCTCTCACTCCTATATATAGTGTTCTCCAGTTCACATTTTTAACATAGCCCATTTTCTGAGACTCAGATTCACATTTACAAATACTCAATATTTTAACTTATATGACCTGTCTAAATAGATGAACGTTTTTCAAAACACCTTAGATAAAAATTCAGGTAATGGTGCTTTATTAACAAGCATGAGTATGGTGCTACAGATGTTCCAAATTGCCTTTTATACTCATAATCCAAGTGTCTGCCACCTGAATGCCTCCAAACCCCCAGACATCTGGAATTCTTTAATAATTAAAGGGGGAGAAAAAGCTGAACACCTCACTCCACATAATGTCCCTCTTTATATCTCCAAGGATTCTTGGAGGAGGGGAATAAGTGGGATGGAATGGGAGGTTATATTTCTGCTAGTCACCTCTCCTAGTCATCTTGTGCTCCAATTTCCTGCTCTGGTTGACTTCTGAAACTTGGGGGCTGCTTTCTTCCTCCTGTTGCACACATGCCAATGGCTCCCAGATTGGATCTCTCCCTTGAGCTCTGGAATAAATTTCCTAAATATTTTTTCAACACTCGAATTGGATATCTAATAAGCATCTCACACTTTAAGTACATAGAGCCCGACTCTTCCTGCAACCCACACCTGTTTCTGTAATTCTCCCCACCTCAGAAAATGGCACTACCAGTCATTTAATCCCTTGAGCTGAAAGTCCAGGCATCATCTTCAATTTTTCTCTTTCTTATACACTAGACAATCTGTCTGCTCTATTGTTAAAATATATACTGAATCCAACCAATTGTCATCTCCTGTGATACTGTCCTAATCTCTCACCTGGACAACAGCAACAGTTCATTATTATCTGTTGTTTAATTGTCTCCATACATGGCATTCAACATTCTACTATCTTCACATAAATCACTGTGACTCTCCAAAACATAAATTGAATCAGGTCAATTTCAAATTCTAAACTGTCTAGTCGCACTTCCTCATATTAACAATAAAATCCAACACTTTAGTTTCCAAGATCCTTCGTGATCTTCCTTCCACCTGTGATGTTCTCTGTTGTTTCTTAAAACTCCTTATTCCTTATTTCTTATTATTTCTTTCCCTCTCAAGGCATTTGTACTTGATACTAGTCTAGGTTTTTTTTATTGTCTATAATTTAGGATTTTTCAATGTGATGTGATTTTGTGATTGACTAGCTCATGACATCGGAGCTGGTAACAGATGAATTATCCTGAATTAGAATGTGCACCAGTCACATATTCCCTGCTTCCTTAACTCTGAATTCTTCCTGTATGGGATTTACAACTTTAAAGTAGATGATATATTTATTTGTTTACTTTTTCATTGCCTGTCTTCTCCCACTCAACAGTTTAGAATGTGAGCTTATTGAGAGAATCCTTCATGCTTGGCACACACAGCAACAGGAACTTAGTGTTAATGTGTGTATGCAAATTAAGTAAACAAGTGAGACTTGTTGTTGAACTTCTTTAAGCCTCTCTTCTTATCTGTAAACTACAAAAAAAAATAACAAAGCTAGGTGAGCATACCTTTGCATACTTAGTATTCCCATTTGTATTTTTCTTTTTTTAATTTTTTTTTATTTTTGACAGGCAGAGTGGACAGTGAGAGAGAGAGACAGAGAGAAAGGTCTTCCTTTTGCAGTTGGTTCACCCTCCAATGGCCGCGGCCGGCGCGCCGTGGCCGACACATCGCGCTGATCCGAAGGCAGGAGCCAGGTGCTTCTCCTGGTCTCCCATGGGATGCAGGACCCAAGCACTTGGGCCATCCTCCACTGCACTCCCAGGCCATAGCAGAGAGCTGGCCTGGAAGAGGGGCAACCGGGACAGAATCTGGCGCCCAGACCAGGACTAGAACCCAGGGTGCCGGCGCTGCAAGGTGGAGGATTAGCCTAGTGAGCCGCGGCGCCGGCCTGCATTTTTCTTTAAGAACAATTGAACTGCTTTTTCATCGGGCCCATCAGAGCTAGCCTGGGGTTGAAGCACTTTAAGTGCCTTCCCAGTGTTCCTCAATAATTCAAAGACAGTTTTATACTCTAAAGAAATGGTGATATTTTAAAAAAATATTTAGGTGAGGCCTGCCCTGTGGCCGGGTAAAACTGCCATCTGTGGTGCCAGCTTCCCATGTGGTACCGGTTCAAGTCTCAGCTGCTCCACTTCCAATTTAGCTCTCTGCTATGGCCTGGGAAAGCAGTAGAGGATGGCCCAAGTTCTTGGGCCTCTGCACCTGCATGGGAGACGGGGAAGAAGCTCCTGGTTCCTGGCTTTGGATCAGTGCAACTCCAGCCATCGCGGCCATCTGGGGAGTAAACTAGCAGATGGAAGACCTCTCTCTCTCTCTCTCTCTCTCTCTCTCTCTCTCTGCCTCTGCCTCTCTGTAACTGTACCTTTCAAGTAAATAAATAAATCTTAAAAAAATATTTAAGCTCTGGCTTCAGCCTGGCCTATACCTGTCTGTGTGGTCATTTGGGGAGAAAACCAGAGGATAGAAGGTTCTCTCTCTCTTTATCTCTCTCTCCACCTCTCTCTCCCCCTCTGTTTCTACCTTACTCTATTCTACCTTTCAAATAAATATGTAAATCATTTAAATAATGTGTAACTATGTGGGTATTATATTTATGAAGATATATAAATACATATTTGTATAGGTTATGGGAATATCTATGTACATATTCATATATCTATGTATTCAAATAGTATGTGTTATATTCTGTGTGTTACATTTATGTACTATTCCTATATACATGGATGACATGCCATTGCACAACTAAAGTTCAATGGATATTGTTCATTTGTATAGAATTTATTGTAAAATTTTCCAGTGCAAATAAGAGTGGCAACAACATGCTTACTGAAGTCTTCTGCTTGGCACTGTGCATAAAGGTTGCTAGGGGATTTTACAGTACTCATTGATTTGGGTTATGAGTCTGATTAACACCAAAAAAATCAAGCTATTTGCTTTCAACAGATCTGTTAGTGCATCTTAGCAAGGGAGCCCATTTTTATCTCTTTTTTTTTATTTTTTGACAGGCAGAGTTAGACAATGAGAGAGAGAAACAGAGAGAGTTATAGACAGTGAGAGAGAGACAGAGAGAAAGGTCTTCCTTCTGTTGGTTCACTCCCCTAATGAGCGCCACAGCTGATGCTGCGCCGATCTGAAGCCAGGAGCCAGGTGCTTCCTCCTGGACTCCAATGTGGGTACAGGGGCCCAAGCACTTGTGCCATCCTCCGCTGCCCCCCCAGGCCACAGCAGAGAGTTGAACTGGAAGAGGAGCAACTGGGACTAGTACCCGGTGCCCCAACTGGGACTAGAACCCAGGGTGCCGGTGCCACAGGCAGAGGGTTAGCCTAGTGAGCCATGGTGCCGGCCCTTTTTCCTCTCTTAACACTTCCTCATCTTGTTTAATTTTCCAAAAGAAATGGCAAGATATAGCTTGGAAAAAGCTGAGTTGGTGCAACAGGACTTGACCATGTCTCTGGCTGGAGATGTGGAAATTCTAGTGCCACCTTGGGACCCCATAGGTTTGAAATTATAACCTAATGATCATGGACTTGGGTCCTGTTTGCCATGCCTTGCATTGCTGAGTCTACTAGAGCAGGCGTTATGGAAAAGGTTGGGGTTTTTTCCAGGTCTCATAGATTTATGCCACTAGTGACTTCTCCTTCATCTCTGACTTGATCTCTGGAGGCTAATTCCACCTTGGAAAATGAGGAAAGAAGAGATAATTCCTCATAGGATTAGCAGAGCCTTCAGAAAAGAGTTGCTCACACATGAAAATGGTTTAGAAAAAAGTTATGATGCAAAATTAACAGTTGCAGCACTGGGATTTTCATTATTAGATGGCTTAGGGTCATGTCCAAATAAAAGGTATCTTCCTTTGACGTATTTTCTATAGAGCTTTGAGAATCTCCTACATTCAAGTACTCCTTCTGAGGTTCTCTTCATATGTAAGACACTATGTGACTGCACTACCAAATGGCTCACAATTGATAAAAGAAAGTAAACTATAAAAGTTGGCCAGTGGACATTAGGTAGGATGACATGAGATCTTCAGGAACTCATTCATTTTCTCCCATAATTAGTAGCTGAAACACATCCAATTTCTTGGGAGTATGAATATATAGAGTAAGCCTTGGGGATATGAACACATACAGACAATAAGTTGGGAAGCAAAAACAAAAGGATTAAGTCACAAAAATGGTAAATTTCAAAACTATGAGGGAATGACCAGTGGAGTCCTTATTGATAAGACTTCTACCACTTGAAAACTCCTGCTCTGCCCCATTTTCTCGGAGAACTGGCCATTTCTCTCTCTTCCCACATGATATTACATGAACTCCCGTTGCCATCAAAGAAGGAGGTACTTTTCTCTGAAGGGAGGAGAGAACTTCCACTTTGACTACGACCTTGTCTAAATATGATCAGATCGGTGAACTCAAAAGGCTTCCATAGCCTTGGCAACTCATGACTAGAGCCTAGGGAGATTACTGATGCCATAAACAAGAGTGTCAAATTGTTAAGTCAACAACAGGAGTCACTGTGTACTTATGTCTCATGTGGGATCTGTCCTTAATGGGTTATCCAATGTGAAGTAATGCTATAACTAGTACTGAAACAGTATTTTTACACTTTGTGTCTCTGTGTGGGTGCAAACTGATGAAATCTTAGCATATACTGAATCAGTCTTCTGTATATAGAGATAATTGAAAATGAAAAAAAAAACCTGGTGCTAAATTGGACATTGCATACAAAATTAATCAATTTAAAAAAAAATATCATGTAGGATCTCTGTCCTTAATGTGCTGTACATTGTGATTTAATGCTATAACTAGTACTCCAACAGTATTTTTTCACTTTGTGTTGCTATGTGGGGGCAAACTGTTGAAATCTTTACTTAATATATACTAAACTGATCTGTATATGAAGAGAATTGAAAATGAATCTTGATGTGAATGGAAGGGGAGAGGGAGCGGGAAAGGGGAAAGGGGATGGTTGCGGGTGGGAGGGAAGTTATGGGGGGGGGAAGCCATTGTAATCCATAAGCTGTACTTTGGAAATTTATATTCATTAAATAAAAGTTTAAAAAAATAAAAAAAAACAATGAACTCCCGTTTACTAGTGTAAGCTGAGGCATGATTTTTGCATCTTAGATGATCATAAATTATAGTCTACTTAATGAGTAATACACAAGGTTTTTAGCTTTTGTTTTTGTCTTCTGGAGTCCTGGACTACCCAGGGAGTATGAATAGTCAAGATTCCTCATGTTTTCATTTTATGTATATAGTCATTGTGCCTTCCATGCCCAACAACAAAGACCAAATTACCACATGGATACCACAGTAACACAAGGACATTCTAGTGCAAGTATATTGGAATAACAAGAAAAAAATGAAAGTGATTTTACCATATAGTTTAAGAAATAATAGATTACACTGCTGTATAGCTTACATTTTAATATTTTCTTCCTTGTATAACATGACTGCTTCTTCCAAGTTAAAAAAAAATAGGTAGAGGGTAATACTTTTGAGTGTGCTGTTTATCCAGGAAATATACAGGTCAGAAATCAACTTCCTCATCACTTTATGGAAACCAAAAGCTATTTATACTTGACAAGTAGGCCAGAACCTTGGCTACACCAAGCTATGTCATTAGTCAGAGTTATGAATACTGGTGAATATTAGCTAAGGACAAAAGGGTAAATATTTTCCCTTCCTAGAAAATGCATTATGCTTGTCAGTGGACTTCAGAAAATAGAACCCATAGGATACACATACACACATTGTTCTACACACACACACACACACATACACACACACATACATTCAGGTTTAACATCCCTTATCTGGAATATTTGAGACCAGAGTGGGTTGGAGTTCATATTTTATGTATGGATTTTGGAATATTTATCTTGGAGTGTAACTCAAATTCTAAACATGAAATCCCTATATGTTTATGTTTCATGTATACTTTATAGACATAGCCTGAAGGCATTTTATACAATATTTTAATGCACCTGCATTTTGACTGCGGCCAGTCATATGAGGACAGATGTGAAATTTTCCACTTGTGAAATCAGTTAATGTTCAGAAGGTTTTATATTGTTGAGCATTCTGGATTTGGGACTTTCATATTAGGGATGCTTCATCTGGGGTGTGTGTGTGTGTGTGTGTGTGTGTAGAGGAAGAGAGACATTCTAAAGAATTATCTCATGCAATTGTATGAGGTCTACAAATTTAAAACTTGTACTTGGGCCCATCAGGTTAAAAACTCAGGCAGGATTCCAGGTGCAGTTTTATTTTTTTAAACTTTTATTTAATGAATATAAATATCCAAAGTACAGTTTGTGGATTCCAATGGCTTCCCCCTTCCCATAACTTCCCTACCACCCGCAACCGTCCCCTCTCCCGCTCCCTCTCCCCTTCCATTCACATCAAGATTCATTTTCAATTCTCTTTATATACAGAAGATCAGTTTAGTATATATTAAGTAAAGATTTCAACAGTTTGCACCCACATAGCAATACAAAGTGAGAAATACTGTGGAGTACTAGTTATAGCATTAAATCACAATGTACAGCACATTAAGGACAGAGATCCTACATGATTTTTTTTAAAAAATTGAGTAATTTTCTATGCAATGTCCAGTTTAAAACCAAGTTTTTTTTTTCATTTTCAATTATCTTTATATACCGAAGATCGATTCAGTATGTACTAAGTGAAGATTTCCTCAGCTTGCACCCACACAGAAACACAAAGTGTAAAAATACTGTTTCAGTACATTATTTCACATTGGAAAACACATTAAGGACAGATCCCACATGAGACATAAGTACACAGTGACTCCTGTTGTTGACTTAACAATTTGACACTCTTGTTTATGGCGTCAGTAATCTCCCTAGGCTCTTGACATGAGTTGCCAAGGCTATGGAAGCCTTTTGAGTTCACCAACTAAGATTTTATTCTGACAAGGTCGTAGTCAAAGTGGAAGCTCTCTCCTCCCTTCAGAGAAAGGTACCTACTTCTGTGATGGCCCCGTTCTTTCCACTGGGATCTCACAGAGATCTTTCATTTAGGTCTTCTTCTTCTTCTTCTTTTTTTTTTTCTTTTCCATGATGCCTTGGCTTTCCACACCTAAAATTCTCTCATGGGCTCTTGAGCCAGATCTGAATGCCTTAAGGGCTGACTCTGAGGCCAGAGTGCTTTTCAGGACATCTGCCATTCTATGAGTCTGCTGTGTATCCCACTTCCCATGTTGGATTGTTCTCTCCCTTTTTAATTCTATCAGTTAGTATTCGCAGACACTAGTCTTGTTTATGTGATCCCTTTGACTCTTAGACCTATCAGTGTGGTCAACTGGGAACTGAAGTTGATCACTTGGACTAGTGAGATGGCATTGGTACATGCTACCTTGATTCCGGGTCTTAGCTATTGTGAATTGAGCTGCAATAAACATTAATGTGCAGACAGCTTTTTTTGTTAGCCAATTTAATTTCCTTTGGGTAAATTCTAAGGAGTGGGATGGCTGGGTTGTATGGTAGGGTTATATTCAGGTTTCTGAGGAATCTCCAGACTGATTTCCATAGTGGCTTAACCAGTTTGCATTCCCAACAATCCTAGAGAAGGTTCCATGTACTGCTGAGCAGAATGTAAATGCTTTCTGTGTAGGATGAAAAGTTCTGTAGATATCTGTTAGATCCATTTGGGCTATAGTGTCATTTAAATCTACTGTCTCCTTGTTGATCTTCTATCCTGTTGATCTGTCTATTTCTGAGAGCGGAGTATTGAAGTCCCCCAGTACTATTGTGTTGGGGTCTAAGTCTCCCTTTAAGTCCCTTAACAAATCTTTTAAATAAACCGGTGCCCTGTAATTAGATGCATATACATTGATAATCATTATATCTTCCTGTTGAATAGATCCCTTAATCATTATATAGTGCCCCTCTTTGTCTCTCTTAACAGTTTTTGTCTTAAAGCTTATGTTATCCAATATTAAGATGGGTATACCTACTCTTTATTCATTTCTGTTGGCATGGTATATCTTTTTCCAGCCTTTCACTTTCAGTCTGTATGCATCTTTGTTGCAAAGATGTGTTTCTTGTAAGCAGCAAATAGATGGGTTTTGTTCCTTAACCCAATCAACCAATCTGTGTCTTTTAACTGGACAGTCCAGGCCATTAACGTTCAATGTGACTACTGATAAGTAGTAACTTTGTCCTGCCATTTGTCAAAGATATTTTCTAATATATGCTTTGAATTCCCTATGATCATTTGCTGTGAGGTTTCCTTCCTTTACCTTCTTTCATATTGATGACCGTGTTTCTGTGTTTCTGTGTGTAACACATCTTTAAGCAACTTTTGCAGGGCTGGACGAGTGGCAACAAAATCTTTTAATTTCTGTTTGCTGTGAAAGGTCTCTATTTCAGCTTCATTCACAAATGAGAGCTTTGCAGGATATAATATTCTGGGCTGGTAGTTTTTCTCTCTTAGTACCTGGGCTATGTCTCGCCATTCCCTCATAGCTTGTAGGGTTTCTGATGAGAAGTCTGCTGTGAGTCTAATTGGAGATCCTCTAAGAGTAATCTGACGTTTCTCTCTTGCACATTTTAGGATCTTTTCTTTATGTTTCACTGTGCTGGGTGTGGCCAGAGAGTTCTGTTTGGTACTTCAGGGTTGAGGGGTGTGCCAAAGGTGACTCACCCAGATTGTTCTCTTGCTCGCTCTCTCTCTCTCTCTCTCTTTTTTTTCTTTACTCAGTTGGGAAGTAATTCTGCACAGCTGAGTGGAATTGAGGGCACTTGATGTATGAAATCTGGCCCCTGTGGGTGTTCGTCTGATCTACCCCTGGGACCACACGAAGAGTTTATGCAGCCGTCAGTGTGGTCTCAAGTTTCTCTGCAATCTCTCACCGGGTTGCCAAGGTTACCAAGTTTGTGTACTCGGTGAGTTCTCTTTGGCCCCCTCAGATTTTCACAGTCTCAGTTCTTTAGCTCCACACTTTCACTAGATCCTAACTTCCTGTTATTTCTCCCGCCTGAGTCAGGTTTTTCTGCTTTGCTAATGGTGGGCACCACTTTACGTATGTAAAGTGGTGCCTGCTCTTTGTCTTGCTCGGCTTTGTAAGGCAAGTGGAGAGAGAGGCTATTGTCCGTGCCAGTTCCCCTTATTTGTTTTTTTCTCTCCTCCAGTCTGCCTGGTGAACTTTCCGCAGTGGGGCTTCAGGCCTCGTTCCGTCTGGCTCTTTCTGCCTTTCCCTGCCAATGTCACAAGTTACCGAGGTTTTTGTCTCACCTCCCCTTCCAGTGCTGACGTGCAGACTCTGCGGCTTGGCTTCCACGCGGTGGGCGACCTTGCTCTCCCCATAGGTCCACTGTGTAACATCCACTAGATCCAGAAGAGTTTCCTCTGCAGTTTTTTTCCTGAGCTTTTTCCTGAGACTACAGTAACTCCACTTTTATTAAACTGTCTTTTCCCAGACTATTGGTGAGCGCCCTCACTATTCCGCCATCTTGGATCCGCCCCCCCCCAGTTGCAGTCTTGAGGATACCTCATCAGCCTTTGCTCTTACGATTTGCAACTGAGCCGGTGCCGTGGCTCTACAGGCTAATCCTCCACCTAGAGGCGCCGGCACCCTGGGTTCTAGTCCCGGTCTGGGTGCTGGATTCTGTCCCGGTTGCCCCTCTTCCAGGCCAGCTCTCTGCTATGGCCCGGGAGTGCAGTGGAGGATGGCCCAAGTGCTTGGGCCCTGCACCCCATGGGAGATCAGGATAAGTACCTGGCTCCTGCCTTCGGATCAGCGCAGTGCACCGGCCGCAGCGCACTGGCCACAGCGGCCATTGGAGGGTGAACTAACGGCAAAGGAAGACCTCTCTCTCTCTCACTGTCCACTCTACCTGTCAAAAAAAATGATTTGCAACTGATTGGAAGACACCCAGTCAGATTATGGAGAGTAAACAGCTTTCCTCAAAACATGTTGATTTAAATGTTAGTTACATCTTAAAAATACCCTCACAGCAACATCTACACAAGGGTCTGATCAAATAGCTAGGTACTAGAGTCCAGCCAAGTGACATGAAATTAACCATCTTGACACACCATTAGTTCATATTTGCCAGTTGGAATAACTAACTTAGACTGAAGCCTACCTTTTAACTCTTAGGGAACAGAGAGATGTAGAAGAATGACTATGTAAAAGAACAAGCTAAATATGATTGTGGATCAGTTTTATTCAAAAAGTTCAAAGTGTTTTGGTTTGGTTGTTTTGTGATAGATGGTTCCTCTTCAATTCAAGTGACTGTGATACTTTCCCAGGGCAACAAGTTTCCATGGATTTTGGCCCCATAAGTGCACTCTTGTCTCCATTCAGTTTGGAGAGGGAAGGGTGTTGGAATTAAATAGGTATAAGCATCTCTATGTAGTTATGAACTGTTTATTATTGCTATTGCCAGTATTGTTTCCATGTAGATGACCGCTAAATAATTGTATTCCAGTGTAGAGGCAGGTTAGATCCCCATAATTTCTCAGGCAGCTTTTATAACCAATAACTGTCTAAACTGAAAGTTGTCAGTTTTGTTGTGTTGATGATAGTTACCCTCTTATTCCTGTGAACCCGACCTGTCATTTTTTACCAGTCATGTCCTCTGGCATCTGCAGACCCATGTGCCTTGTAT
The DNA here is from genome assembly GCF_033115175.1 of Lepus europaeus. NCBI lineage: Eukaryota > Metazoa > Chordata > Mammalia > Lagomorpha > Leporidae > Lepus > Lepus europaeus. The sequence goes on from NC_084840.1 coordinate 32,857,088, forward strand.
CTTTAAATACATTCCCTAAGACACACATTGCAGTGATTTAGAAAGGTCTTTCCTCCCTCTCACTGAAAGATGAAAAGAGAGATTATTGTAAGCTAAATGCATAATGAGCTTTCCATTCTTCCAGTTGCCAGAACACCTCCTTTTCCTGCTGATACAGGTCCCACGGCCCTCTCAAAAACAGTTCCTCCCTAGTTTATCTTCCTCTCAAAGCAGTGTCAAGAGTAGAGACTGTGTCTCTTTTATTCCTCACTCCACTGATGGATAATAAAAACACCAGCTCCTTTCTTCCCTCCCTTTTCTTGACTTCCATCTCCTTCCTTGAATCATGTCACAGTTTTTCCTGTACTGGCTAGCCCACCTTAGCAAAAAAAAATAAAATCCTGCTAATTATCTGTCTTCAGCTTTCAAAATATACTTTGGCAGCTTATCCTAAACCACGTGTTTTTGCTTATTCATCAGCTATGTAACATCCACACTTTTGATTTTCCCCGTCACTATTTTTCACTTATTATCTTTTTCTTTATTTTCTAACCTGGACCAAGACTGGTTAACTGCCCATGGAAATCTCCTGATAATTTTGTTTGCACAAAAATGGAAGTCTCCACCATGAAGATATTCATGGAATGCTTTTCTTCTACCTCCTGGAGATAGGTACCACAGGTCTTGAAATTCAAGGTTAATCATTTTATCAATTAGGCCACAAACATTCCTGTTCTTTGAGTAGGTCATTTCCTTTCACTAGGCAATGTTTTTCCTCTGCAATTAATGTTTCAGGGAAAAATTTTCTCATGGCTATGATTATTTGTTATTTCCTACTAGCAAATCACGTTTGCAAAATTAGGAATAAGAGGGTAACTATCATCAACACAACAAAGCTGACAACTTTCAGTTTAGACAGTTATTGGTTATAAAAGCTGCCTGAGAAATCATGGGGATCTAACCTGCCTCTACACTGGAACACAATTATTTAGTGGTCATCTACATGGAAACAATACTGGCAATAGCAATAATAAACAGTTCATAACTACATAGAGATGCCTATACCTATTTAATTCCAACACCCTTCCCTCTCCAAACTGAATGGAGACAAGAGTGCACTTACTGGGGCCAAGATCAAAGTATCTTGTAACAGATGCCACAGAAAGTAGAAAAAGAAGTTTCCTCTCCCTAGTCTATCTCATGTGGTTGTGAGACTCTTTCATTATTTTGTATACATTCAATGCCTCTAAAAAGCTTTTGTGTTTTTTTTTTAAATATCAGTACTGTCTCTTTTTTTAAAGATTTATTTATTTATTAGAAAGGCAGAACCATAGAGAGGTGGGGGTGGGGAGGAAAGAGAGAGAGAATGAGAGCCTTCTCCAATAGCTCATTCCCCAGAGGGCTGCAACTGTAAAACTGTGCTGATCTGAAGCCATGAGCCAGGAGCCTCCTTCGGGTCTCCCACACAGGTGCGGGGCCCAAGGACTTCGGCTATCTTCCACTGCTTTTCCAGGACACAGAAGAACCAGATGAGAAGTGGAGCAGCTGGGAACTGAACCAGCACTAATATGGGATGCTGGCACTACAGATGGCAACCCTACCCACTATGCAACAGTGCCAGCCCCTTGAGCTATTTTCCAACTCTTTATAGCATGTTTTCCTCCTCAGGCTTTGCAGATGTTAGCTTATTAAACATTATCAATATCTTGGGATACTTAAAAGAAATTCATTTTGCAACCAAAAGAAAAGATGAAATAAATTTAAGAACTTGCTTAGAATCCCTCAAGAAGTTCAGAGACTGGATTATTTTGCAACCCAAGTATAGCTGATTCTACCACCCAATCTCTAAAATGTTAGGCTAACAAACTCACCCTGACACTACAGTGCTTTGCCAGGCATGTAATTCTTAGTGCACAATGCTCTAGCACCAGGAGTCACCAGACGTGGGACCAAGCCTGGCTTGTGTCATGTAACAACTACCAAAGTCACTTACTCTCTACATATGTTAAATAGATTTTAGTAATATTGGCTTTATCTTCCTTATTAGTGCCTGATTCAATAGGACATAGAAATTGTTTATGTAACTGCAAAGTACTAAGTGCAAAGTATTGTGTTACGTTTTAAGCACTCTAAAATCATTTGAAGGCAGATATTCTGTGTCTGAAAATGGATAGTAAGTTCCTATGGGGTGGAAGTTAGAACTCTCATTTCTCAGAAAATTTGCTCCTGGCATTCTTCTTGGGCCTGATATAAAAGATACTCTGAATCTTACTAATGATTAGTGCTCTCTCCTGGAGAGGGCATGGAGGTAGAGGTGTTACAAAGAGTTTATGATCATTATAGGATACAAAGTGAGATGTATATGTGTTGGGGTGAGGCATGGATTGCCAGAAATGGGAAGGTCCATTGAGGTAGCTCTGACATATCTTCTATTCCCGTGCATCTCTATTAGTTACTTTAACTGACCAACTTCACTGAGATATGTAGTCATAAACCATGAAAAGGAATACTTTCTCCTTTATTTATTTATTTATTTATTTATTTATTTATTTATTTTCTTATTATATGTCCTACACTGGCAATGATCTATTCCTGTGACTCGTCTAGAGTGACCACTTCAGTAAATATCTGTGGAATTAATTAATCTCTTGGATCTCACAACCATTTTTCTGATTTTCATTCGGTTGGGAACTAAGGAAAATACTTGTTAAAATTCCTTGTAATACATTGCAGGCAGAACTGTAAATTTCCTGTTAGAGATGCCACCTGCCTTTACCTGGCCAGCTCTCCTCCCAGGCCAACTAGGTAATGGAAGTCAACAGGGTGCCTTCCCCAAAGAAGTTCACACCTCCCTTAGGATGTACCCTATGTGAAGAGATAGATGAGTCTGGACCTCATAATTTACAAGGCCTCAAAGCCCATCCGACTATTATCAAGCCCCTTCTGTCAGGTTCTATTTGCCTCTCAATCAAAGAACTTATCTGTAGCTTAGACAGCACCTTTCTTAGCTCCTCTAATAATGACTCTGTCCTTTGCTCTAGAGCCTGTCTAGCCCACTTGGGCCTCATTCCTTTATAATCATAACCTCTACTTTACCACCAATGACTCTACTCCCAACCTGTGTGTACTGATGGTCCTCTTCCCCACTTAATGTTGTATGATTGTTCAGAATTTCTCTACAGACAAACCCAGCTACCTGCAAAAGATGAGTGGCTTTTCTCCCAGTCTTGGCTGGAATCAGCTTTAAACCACATCCATCAAACTGTCCCCACAAGGGTTCAGAGACCTCCCCCCATTTCCCCTCCTCTATGAAATCCTCTCATTACTTGGTTAATGCTACTCTTAGGATCATTGGTTACTATTCTCACCCTGTCTCTTATACTACAGTGTCTAAGTGTTTACAGCAGGTTATAATGGAACCAAACAAAGGCCTTCAACAACCAGGTGGTCAACCAAATGCTGCTACAGGGATATACTCGGCTCCCCACCCAGGAGACAGCGGCCTGAGACATCGCCCCATGCCAGCGAAGAGTACCTCATTGCCCCATGTCAGCAGGAAGTAGCTCTAAAGACAGATCATCGTCCCTCTACCCCTCCTGGACTTTTGGGACAAATGTAACCCCATACAAATCCTGCTTTATAAAAAACAAAAGGGGGGAATGTTAGGAAACTGGCACAGTTTTAGCCAGGTGGTGGCACAGCCCAGCTACCTGAGCCAGGCTCCACCCCCATCCTAATGTGATTCCATGCTCCTGCTTCCCTGCCCGCCCTCAGGCAAAGTTTTGAAAGGGCCTGTTCCTGAACACGTGCTCTCTTGGCTCTGCTCCCTGCTCTCTTGGCCTCTCTTGGCTTCTCTCCTCCTCTCGTCTCTCTTCTCCCTCCTCTCTGTCTCTCTCTTACAGTCTCCTTCTCTTTTTCCTTTGCCGCCCCTTCACTCCGGTCTGTTGGGTGTTCCCCAATAAACCCTTTCCCTTACTCCGGTGTCCAGTGTGCTTTGGGACGCCTAACATTAATATATAACATTCACAATGCCCCTGTGTGATCTCATGCCTCTACCTGACCCCACCTGAATACCCACCTGCCAATCAGGCTACATAAACACTCCCCTTTATAGGTGGATAAAAGGCGTGGAACATGGTGGGCCCAGGCTTTTTGCCCTTATTTTCCCTCCCTGCCCTGGATACCCTCGTTGCCCCCTGATTTTGGGGTGCGTGGCTTTCAGGCACCTCTCTGCCTTCCCTTTGCTATGGTGATAAGCTGTTTGTAGCTGCCCATAACCAAATGCTTGCTGCACCTGGTTCCTGGCCTGCTCTCTGCTCGGTATGGCCCCAACTGAATTTCCGGACTTTTCTTTCTCCCTTAGATAAAACCTTCACTCCCTTATGCATTTCTCTTGCTTAATAAAAAGCTTAAAACCTTAAAAAAATTCCTTGTAATAATAAATACTACCTGATGTGCCTGAAGACCCTTTTGTTTCTACATTCTCTCTCTCTCTCTCTCTCTCTCTCTCACACACACACACACACACACACACACACACTGATGTGTTATGTGTAATGGGGACACTCTCATTGTGCAGTTCATCAAGGAATAATATAATAGTTAAGAAAGATCTTATTAAGCAAATCACAAATCATTACTGCTACCCATAGGCCCCTACATTAGCATCCTGGGAAAGCCATAATAAATTATTGTCAAATTGGTAGCTCAAAACAATAGGAATTTATTCTTTCAAAGTTCTAGAAGGTAAACTTCCAAAATCAGAGAGCAGAGCTGTGATTTCTCTGAAGACTCTAAGGAAGAATCCTTTCCATGCTCCTAGTGTTGCCAACAATCACTGGCTATCAAATTCATAACTCAAATCCCTAACTCCATCATCAAGTGCTGATTTCCTTGCATCCTCATACCACCTTCCTTCTGTATATGTCTGCCTCTGTGTCTTTTCTTCTAAGGACATCAGTCACACTGGAATAAGGGCCCTACCTTCTCTCATGTGACCTTGTTTTAAATTAAACTTGCAATAATGTTATTTCCAAATGAATTTGGAGAAGGGCATGAAGTTGAGTGGTACTGGTCAACTCAACACAGGTTCCAAATGAGGCAAAGCCAGAAACCAACACCCAAAATTTTCTCATTGCAAGTTTGAAAATAAGTAAAATAACTCTGCAGAGGTAGAAATGGCTTTGAGAGTAGGTTCTGGTAGATAGAATTAATGCTAAGTTCTTTAGCCATATGGCAGAATTCTTCTTCCACATTTTATTTCTACCTACTACAGAATACTTTCTTCAGGAATACAAGTGTTTATATATAATACCTGTGGTCTGTAACACAAGGTTTCATAATTACACCTGTAATCCCTTATTCTCAATTCCAGAATCTAGAAAGAACAGAAAACTGAAATTTTTCTAAGCTTGATATCAATTCCCATTTGATGTCAAAACTCAACCTTAATCAACACTAGCAGTTTTATTATGTAAATGTTTATATATTTTACCACAAAAATATTAAGTTTCGTTAAGAGTTGCTGTTAAAAACCTACTGGAAATTCAATGTTTTATACTATTTATGCTCCAGATTATTTACTTGAGCTCTAAAAACATCCTAAATATCAACTCCCAAGGATTTCATATAAGTAAATAGACCTATTCTTTAAATTAAGGTTTTACTTCAATCAAGTAGGAAAACTGCCATGAGTTCTTCTAGTCTGGTGGTTCCCAGACATTCCTGAACATTGCAGTCACCTAAAGAGCTTTAAGAACTCCTAATGCCTTTGCTTCACCCCAGATCAATTTAATGAGAATCACTAAGGCTGGGGCCTATGCATCATTTCTGAAACTGCTTAGCCAATTCCAATATCTACTTACATTGTGACACTGTGATCTTGTCTCAATCACTCTCACAGCCCTTTCAGGTGGAGTCAGTCAAAAGTCCATTCAGCTACTTTCCCTAATCAGATCCTGACAGCACCCCACCTACCACAAAGCAAGAACAGATGCAAATGCTAACCATCACCAGTAAAACAGAAAAAAAGGGGACCACATGTTATGGGTTGAATTGTTTCTCACAAATGCTATGTTGAACTACCAAGCCCTAGAATCTCAGAATGTGAGCTTAATGGAAACAAGGTTATTGCAGATATAGCTATTCCAGTATGATGAGTGTCCTAATTAGAATAGAAAGAGGGACACACAGAGAGAAGACAGCCATGTGAAAAGAGGGGCTGATACTGGGATGGCACAGCTGCAAGCCAAAGGACACCAAGGATTTTCAGCAAACAACCAAATCTGGAGGAGGCAAGGATTCTTCTCTAAAGGTTTCAGAAGGATTGTTTGGCCATCATGACATCTTGTTTTTTGACTTCCAGTTTCTACAACTGTGAGATTAGATTTCTTTTGTTTAGCCAGGTATAAATGTATGGCAGCCCCAGGACGCTTAAGTGTATGAACGCTTAAGGAATAAACCACAGCATCCTGAGACTTTTAGGTCCACCACGAGCAACTGCTCATGGATGTTCAAGTACTGAAACTAGAAATGAATTGTCTCTCTGTGAGAAAGGGAAATAGTAGTAATTACCATTTGTCCAGAGCTCAACACAATCCAGGCATGCATTATACTATTTTTATCCTCATTTTAGAAAAAAAGGAATCTGAGGTTCCCACAAGTAACAAAATTCACTCAGTGTTGTTCTAACAAGGAGATAGGGCAAGATCGTACCCAAAAGCCCCGGCTCCCAATGCCAGCAGAGAGAAAAAGCTCTTGGTGAGCCTAAAGATCTCACCAAGGCAACTTGCTTTGAGTCAGAGGCCCAGTTCAGCTGGCTGGACTGCAAGAGTGGGAGCTGTGGCTCTGATGTGACAAGCACAGGAGTTTGGCATCTAGCTCTTGCAGCTGCCAAGAAAAATTAAACAAAGTCAATGAAAGCAAAGGAAAGGCACTAACAAAAATGCCAGCAGCAGCAGGAGGGAGGGCCCAATTACTACTGGTTGAAGTGTGAGGAAAATTAAAGTTGGTGATGGTTCAAGGTTATGTTGAAATTCCAAAGCAGTGGGCTTGCATAACCATGAAACATGGAAATTAAAGCATTACTGATGTTCACACTGTTTATTTCAGGACTTCGCTCTGTCTCACTTTGTCTCAACAAGTCTCAATGCAGTCACGCGCTACTCAACACAGGAAAAGAAAGAAGATGGAGATGGAGATGGGTGTGTATGTTTGTGTGTGTATGGGCACATCAAAAATGTAAGCAAATTAGAAACAGAGACAACTAGAAAAAGTATAACATAACTTACCTTGGTTGTACCTGGCTGTGCCCATCCATGATAAGTGAAATGAAAAGAAAATAGTGATAATGATTAGGCTGCAATCATCCAACAATTCTAAAACATTTTCAGGCTAATGCTTTCTGAATTGCTTTACCAGAGCATTGATATCTTCTGGGTCCTCAGCAATAATACTCACTGGGATCGCTGAGCATTTCACAGGTTCCAGTCCCGGTCACACTTGATCTCCACCACAGCATTATGAATGAATGTGGCTATCACTCTTTTGGAGAGGAGTAAATGGACCCCACTCAACCAAGCTTCTGGGAGGAGGAGATAAGATTTGAAACCTGGCTGTCTGTTGGACTTGAAAGGCAGAGCACACAATCACTATGTTTTTTCACTCACCACTACACAAGGATACTTAAAGTCTGTGGAGAAATGGAATAGAAAGCTAAGTTTATTTTGCTGCAAACAATTTTTAAACCATGCATTTTTTCCATAATACACATTTGCCATGAACTTTTTAAAATATTTATTTATTTATTTGAAAGTCAGACTTATACAGAGAGAGGAGAGGCAGAGAGAGTGCTTCTATCCGCTGGTTCACTCCCCAGATTGTCCGCAATGGTCAGCACTGCGACAGTCCTAAGCCCAGAGCCAGGAGCCTCTTTCAGGTCTCCCAGGTGGGTGCAGGGGCCCAAGGACTTGGGCCATCTTCTACTGCTTTCCCAGGCAATTGCAGAGAGCTGGATCGGAAGTGGAGCAGCCAGGACTAGAACCAGTGCCCATATGGGATGCCGGCACTGCAGGCGGCGGCTTTACCTACTATGCCACAGCGCAGGCTCCAACCCCGTGAACTATTCTGAAGAACTCTCATTTACATGTTTCAAACTTTTTTGTACCAACATAAACTTAGGTTTTAATTCAATTTTTCACAAACTTTTGACATCCCTATACTCTTCCCCTCTTTGTGTCTACCCTTCAGTACTCAATGTCTTTTTCTACCCATGGCGCTTATTACACTTTTGTAAGTGGCTTATGCATGTTGAGAATCAACTGCACAGCTTTATTTTTCTTAAAGACTAACATTATCAAATCACAAGAGGCAGCCCACGCTTACCTGCCAACACATTTGATTACAATGCCTTCTTCAGAGTGATTTATTTGAAACAATAATGGCTTTTCCACAGGCTTTTAAGAGGAGAGTGATATAATAACATAATCATTTTTAAATGATCAGATATTTTATAGACTTGCAAAATAAAACATGCCAATGGCTAATAGGGAAAATTGATAGAAAGTTCCATCAGTCAATGTAAATAAAGAATATTTTCCAAAAATGTTGCTTATTTGACTTTGATACTGTCAGATCAATTCACAAGGTGATAACAGAAGAAAAGTTCATGTCACAGACAAATGTGTTCAGTGTTTATAAAACCCTGCTTCATAGTCTCACTCCTGGAAATATGAAAAGCTGTATTTTTCAACCCCTTAAAGTAAGTGAGGCTGTATTAGGCGTTCTAGCCAATAAATTGTGGATAAAGGTGATGAGGCTTACTTCCAGGATGAGACAGTGAAATGGAAATCCAATCTCTGTATTCCCCTGCCTCAGTGATCAAGGTGGTCTCTTATTGAGATGATGAAGACTTAGATTAGATTGCATCTTGGAGCCATGGAAAAGTCATCCTGGAGAGTCAACTGAACCTATAGCAAATTTCATTTGACTGAGAAATGTAACTCAACAGGAAAGTCATTTGGCCCTGCTATTATCTTTGCATAAGGGCTGCAATTATTAGCACAATTTCTCCTATAGTTCTAGGCTATCCTAAAATGAAAATGTTACTGCTCTTCATACTATATTTCAATACTTTATTGTACAAGCTCACTTTCTCTCAACAAGTCTTGATTCAGTCATACACTACCTACTATATTGACATAGAAGCTTTATTAGTATTTCTCTATTTTTGACCATTTTTATATTTCATTAATTTTACTAATAATTATTATTTTATTTTTCTACTTATTAGAGATTACATTATCTTTTCTTTTAATCTACCAAAGTAGGAAAAGGACTCTTTGGGTCACTGGTTTCATTTTCTTTATTTTTAAAAAGATTTATTTGTTTGGCCGGTGCCATGGCTCACTAGGCTAATCCTCTGCCTGCGGTGCCGGCACCCTGGATTCTAGTCCCAGTTGGAGCGCCAGATTCTGTCCTGGTTGCTCCTCTTCCAGTCCAGCTCTCTGCTGTGGCCCAGAAAAGGCAGTGAAGGATGGCCCAAGTGCTTGGGCCCTGCACCCACATGGGAGACCAGGAGGAAGCACCTGGCTCTTAGCTTTGGATTGGCGCAACGCGCCTGCCGCAACACACCAGCCATAGCGGCCACTTGGGGGGTGAACCAACCGAAAAAGAAAGACCTTTCTCTCTCTCTCTCTCTCTCTCTCTCACTTTCTAACTCTGCCTGTCAAAATAAATAAATAAATAAATAATTTTTAAAAAGATTTATTTGTTTATGTGAAAGTCAGAGTTAGAGAGAGAGGGAGAGACACAGAGAAAGGGGTCTTCTATTCACTGTTTCATTCTCCAGATGGCTGCAATGTCCAAGGTTGAACCAAATCTAAGCCAGGAGCCAAGAGATTCTTCCAGGTCTTCCACGTTGGTGGCAGGGGCCCCAGCAGTTGGGCCATCTTCCACTGCTTTTCCCAGGCTATTAAAGGGAGCTGCATTGGAAGAGGGATAGCCAGGCCACAAACTGATGCTCATATGGGATTCTGGCATTGCAGGCAGCAGTTTTGCTTGCTAAGCCACAACACCAGCCTTGGGTCATTGGGTCATTGATTTTAGATTCTTCTATTTGAATATAAATATTTAACGTTTCATGAGTACTTGAAAATAAAGGGCATCCTGCAATGGTGATGCAGAATGCTTTATGAATGGACAAAGTGATTGATGGCATTGTCCTCTCAAGTCTTCTATATCTTTAGTATTTTTTTCTCAAGTTATTATATTGGCTGATTACAGGGGGATCTTAAAATCTCCCACTACAATTGTAGATTTTTCAATTTCTCTCTTCAATCTGTTCATTGCTCTTCTTCTTCTTCTTCTTTTTTTTTTAGTTATTTTGAAGGTCTGTGATTAGGTACATAAGTATCTATGATTGCTATCTTCCTCATGAATTGGACATTTTATCATGAAATAGCCTTGTCTGGATATTTCTTTGTCTTGAAATACTTTGTTTGCTATTAATATAATCATTCTAGACCACTTATGTATTTTCAACATATCTGTGTCTTTATTTTTCAAGCAAATGTTTGATTTGCAGAACAGAGTTGAGTCATCTTTTTAAATATTTAATATGACAATATCTGCCTTTTAATTAGAGCGTTTGGAGCACTTATATTTAATATCATTTTAAGATATCTGTATCATCACACTTGGACGTTTTGATTTGTTTTTGTTGATTTGTTTTGAATACTTATTCTTGATTGCACCAAAATAGCTTGTATCTAAATTATACTGGTGCCGGCGCCGCGGCTCAACAGGCTAATCCTCCGCCTTGCGGCACAGGCACACCGGGTTCTAGTCCCGGTCAGGGCACCGATCCTGTCCCGGTTGCCCCTCTTCCAGGCCAGCTCTCTGCTGTGGCCAGGGAGTGCAGTGGAGGATGGCCCAAGTGCTTGGGCCCTGCACCCCATGGGAGACCAGGAGAAGCACCTGGCTCCTGCCATCGGATCAGCGCGGTGTGCCGGCAGCAGCGCACCTACCGCTGCGGCCATTGGAGGGTGAACCAACGGCAAAAAGGAAAACCTTTCTCTCTATCTCTCTCTCTCACTGTCCACTCCGCCTGTCAAAAAAAAATTTTTTTTAAAAATTTAAATTATACTGGTGCTCACATAATAAAGCCCTCCCAGGACTCTAGATTATGGCAGATTCCCTGTTGCTGAAATTATGGCTGTTACAAGGCTAGTTTTATCCTTAAGTATGTATGCTTTAACAAATGATAAACAATATTGAACTGTTTCTTTTTTATTTTAAGATTTATTTATTTATTTTAAAAGAGAGACATAGAGAAAGGAGGGGAGAGATAGAAAGAGACAGAGGGAGGGAGAGAAGGGGGAGGTCTTCCATGTGCTGGTTCACTTCCTAAGTATCTGCAAGAGCAAGATCTTAGACAGGCTGAAGCCATGATCCAGGACCCCCACCCTGGTCTCCCACATGGGTGGAAGGGTCCCAAGTTCTTGGACCATCTTCCACTGCTGTTCCAGGCACATTATCAGGAAGCTGGATTGTAAGCAGTGTAGCATGAATGGGATAAAGGCATTGCAAGTAGGGACTTAACCTACTGCACAACACTGCTGGCATCAATTGAACTGCTTCTTATCTCTGGAGTAATTACTATAGCAAGCACTCATGCATCACAATTTTTGAATCAGCAGTCTGAATTTACTAGAGTAATTAAATTTTACATAGGAAAATAATCAATTTCCTAATGCTAATTTTATAAAGCACAGATGAGCACATAAGAAATCAAAGGTCACCTCCAATAAAGACTCCTTTCTAATATTGCAGGTCAGGAGAAAACACTGGCCACTGGTTATGCAGAGTTCTGACTTAAATTAGCATGGCCAACAGGTATTCAGCATTCACTATCCTGGTTCACAAGGTGAACTGCAACGGTTTGTTTGTTGGCTTTGGTATCTTTTTTTACTATGATACTTACAGCTCAAGAGCTAGTCTCGTCTTTTTGTCATTTCACAGTACACAACTTCATTGTCCATTTTCTCTGCAATTTGCCTGTAGAACACATAAATCACTCAATAAGCTTTTATTGGGTAAATAAGTGTGGTTGCTGGTGTCTACGGGCTTTAGACATGGTCTTTGTAGACAAAATTCTATTTACAGAAGGAATATCTTCTAGCAATACTGAAGATTCTTAGGGAAGCACAGAGAACCCACATTAGCTGCTTAACTCAGATTCTTGTGCCTTGGTTAAAGAATGGAAGATAATCCCTTTGTCCACTCTGGTAGTAAGGAATGGATCTCAATATTAAGTGGTGGAAAGTATATCTTTGTGAATAGAGGAACAAAGGAATAGTGTTTTTCAGACTCCAACCAAGAAACATAGCTTACTTATTTATGATGGAATTTTATTTGCATATCAAGATATATCTTGCCAGGAATAGAGCTATGTGAGAAAAAAAGAAAAAAAAAAAACCAACCACCACAACACTGGCAAAAAAGCACATTTTCACAGGTTAGCAATAAAGCAAAACATTTTTCATTCTTGCCTCAAATTTTTGGCACCATCAAGGAACAATTTTTCTTGAGTCAAGGGGAAGACCAAGGAGAGAATGGCAATGTGGGAGTGGAGAGACCGTAAACACTGGAGAAAGAGGACTATTGCTGGAGGCTGCTGAGACGCCTGGTTATTAGAGAGGTTCTTAAGCAGGGTGTCTTTGCTTGCTTGCTTTCTGAATCTGCTTCTTTCTCTCTGTTATTAAAAGGCATATTTTCCTATCCATCAAGATTTACAGTTTTCTGCCAATGACTTCACTGGAACAAGTTTTCCCTTTAATTTAACAACGAACATATTAGACTATAATGTACCCATAAAAACTTACTGTTAGATAGTGCTTATAAAATGTTTTCTTCAAGACTCACAATGAGTAGGAATATGGTATATGCAATTTGGAACCAAGTAGCTCTCATTTATTTATTAGCAAGTACATTGATGCCACTGCATTTTCATCAGAAGGTTAAACTCAATGAATTAAACATCTACAGGTTCTAACAAATACACAATCTCAGATTTTTGAGAGATAATAGGCTTGTCCCTGTTTTTTTTTGTTGTTGTTGTTGTTTTTTTTTTTTTTCCCCTGGCTCATTGGATCTTCTCTATGGCTTGACCCATTAGCTGGGGCTCCAAGAAGTATTCATCTTCATATCCCCATCATTGCCAGATCCATGGACTGACTCTGTGGCATTTGCCATAGCAAACTAAAAAATGAAGACTTAAAAAAGGATTTAAAAAGAGAGAGAAATTCTTAATCATGCTTTCATAACTTTTGGTGAACAGTTGGTTTAAATTTCCAAATAACCTCTTTCAAAAGGATAGTATCAAAACACATGCAAAAAATAAAAGTCTAAATAAAGCACAATAAATTATTTCACTGCTAAGGTATTAGATTTCAAAGAGAGAAGAGAGTACGCATAAGAATATTAGAGTGGACTATATTGGATCTTTGGGAATTGCTGTCAGATATTGATGAAAACAGAGAGACTGTAGGAGATCAGATAAAAGAGAGAAATGATTACATTTGGAAGAACAATGTGAAATACGTGGCCAACTGAGATTTCAAATGTAAGCTAACAGCAATCCACGAAAGAACAAAGTTGGAGCAAGTCCCACATCTTTAACCACATTTACAATCATTCAGCATCTGTAAAAATTTTTACATAGCATTTTTCCTCATTTCAAAATTTGCAAAATACATATTTAATAGGTTTAGCATGTCAGTCAGTAATTTAGTCCACAGGCAGTGAAAAGGATTTGTGTTTTTCAAAACTGAATTGGGTTTTGGTGACGCTGCCCTTTCAGAATGCCCCAGCCAGCTGTAGTCACGGCTGATTCTCAGCCCGGAGACGCTGTAAACAATGGCGCTCTGTACATTTCAGTATCCACGCTGCTGAGAAAACACATCATCTGAGACTTTCATCTTCTTTCTCCAACCTTTCACACCCTCTCCAGCCGGAACAGAGTCCATTTTCAAATCATTTGTAGTCTCCGTACCTGACCAAAACGTCACCAAAGAGAATGTGCTGCGAGAAAAATTTTTCCAAAACACGTTTGACTGTCTGATAGGAACATTTCAAGCATTACATCCTACATGATCAAAGATTGCACAAACTGGAACGAAATTTGAAGAAAAAAAAAATAATTTAAAAGCCAGCTGGGACAGTAACTGAGACGACTGAACTGGGCCGGCCAGCTCTCCGCAGTCAAGGTTGTCGTGTACACCTGGTCCTGAAAGGCCCCTTTGTGATCTCATTTCATGAAGATAACCTGAAGTGGTCACAGCAGGAAGAGCAGCCGTCTGGTTCATTTCAGTCATACAGATGTTACTTCATGACATGATGCAAGCCTTTCAAATCTCTCCAGTTGCACTCTATCTTTTGATCCTGTCGCTAGTTGTCTGTACTTGTCCTAAGGGAGCAATTAAAAATTTTTTTTTGAAAAAGAGATAATGTTTGTCAAAGGCACACTAGAGGGGTATCCTGTACCAATTAATTAATGACAAAGATCTTAACGCTTTTATATCCTAGGATCTATTACAGCAGAGTTTTGCTTCGGGTTGAGGCATGAGCAACTCAATTAGTAGCTGATTAGGCATGGGAAACCTTTCCTATCTTTGTGGGCAGTATCAATGTAAAGAGAAATTTGTGGGTGGAAACCTCTCAGAGCTACCCAAAACCCACCATTCTTCTGAGCTGTCAAGTGGTTTGATAGCAAAACTTTATTTAGTATTGTGTAAACAGAGGTTCAGAAAGCCTGTCCACTCAGCTCATTTCATCTGACATCTGCAGCAGTTCCATATTTATACAATCCTGTATGTAAGAGGTTTATAACAGAGCACTGTGCCTTGCAGTTAAGTCGTAAAAAAAAAAAAAAGAAAAAAAAGCATGCATTGTGATGCAGAGTTTTCTGTGTGAAGATAATTTAGGAAGGGGGTTTCTTTTCTTAATTTGCTTTGTCAGATATAAAGTTGTCCCAGTTTCACTGGAAGTAGAAAACATAGCTAACAGTAGTCCTGCATTAACAGAGAATTCACATCTGTTGGTACTTTTCAACAATATCCCTGGGACAGATTTTTGAATGTGTTTCAATCTTGATTACAGACTACACAATGAACAAAACATATTTCTACACAATGGCAGATCCTAACTGAAAATAATATTGTTTTAGTTTGAGGAAAAATAAGATTTTTCAAGTCAAGTCATCCAGTTGGTATTGTGAAAGAAAAAAAAAAAAATAACTAGAGAGAATTAGTTTCTTCCTCCTAACAAGTTACATTTTTTTTATCTGGGATGATTTAGGTGCCATGAAGACCAAGATACCAGCAAAGTAACCTTGTAGTTAAAATGTCTGCAATTTCATAACGGTTTGATGTCACAGCTCCCTGAATGTTTTTATTCCTTGTGCCTCTCATCACATTTCAGGGTCTAAGGAGTATAAAAATCTAGCATGCTGGTTAAATGAAGGTACTCTAGGTTAGAAAGTCTGAGCTTGAATTCCTTTTAGCAACTGTGTGATGTTAGCAATTCGCTCAAACCTCCTGAGACTCAGTTTACTTATTGATAAGATTATTACAACATTTCTTTCATCATAAGATTGCTAGGGAATTGAGATAATGGACATAAAATGCTTTTCTCACTTCCAATGGTATGGTCATTGTACTATATGGAAATGTTACATTAGCAATATTTTCATAATAAGGAATGATTTTCCTGTCCCCTTCTAATAATTTGATTCAGAAAACCTATAAAGCCTTGTAAAATGTGGAACCCTCCTTTTCTTTCCCCCAGGGACAAGACCCACAGCCTTCTAGCAAGTGGTGACTGTCCATGGCCTCTTGTTATTTCCAGTTAATACATTACTAATATTTTCTTGAGTGAGCACTCTTAATATCTGCAAATCTCTTCATGATCTAAGCTCTCTACATCTTAATAGGTAGAAGAATTTTCTCCCAAAGTTTTATTTTATTTTACCCTATCCTTATGACCATTATCTATATTCCACTAAACTAGGGTCTTTTTTCTTTTTAGTTATTTTTCAACTTCAAGCACATTGATTAAAACTAATTAAAGAGGCTAGCACTGCGGCATAATGGGTAAAGACACCACCTGCAGTGCTTTATAGATACCAGTCTAAGATCATAATGATATTCCCTCTCTCCCTCCACCCTCCTACTTTCTCTATTTCGTTCTTTCTTTTTTTTTAGTTTTTGAGATAAAATATTTTAAATTTACATTCCAGTAAAAAAGTTTAATACTTCATTGAATAAGAAGTTGAAAAAATAACTAAAAAGCAAAAAGCCTCTACTGTAGTGGGAATATAGACAAAGACAATAAACAATAATTTAATGGAAGAATGAGCATTTCACCCATATATAGTAAATTTTAAAGTAATCACAGATCATTAACACTATAGTAGTATAAAATTCATAATCATTCATTTGACAAAGGTATAAAACAATGTTTTACAAAACTATGTTTGCAGCAATACCGGTGCACACAGGCATTCATTTTCTCTTCCTTTTTCTGTTTTTGTTTTTTGTATGTTTGTTTGTTTTTTAAACCTTAGTTCCTACATATAAGGGAGAACACGCAGTATTTGTCTTTCTGGATCTGGTTTATTCCGCTCAACATGATGTCCTCCAGTTGTGTCTAGTTTGCTGAAATGCTAAGATGTTTTTTAAGTGAGTGTTTTTAGTTGGTTTCTTATTTCTGAATCATCTGGTTTTATTCATTTCAATGATGCGATACATGAAAACGCACCACTTAAAAGCTTATAGGTAGTACTTATCCACTATGTAAAAACAAACAAACAAACAAAAAAAAAAAAAACACAAACTAACCCAAAATATAATGTATTAGAGAAGTGACCAGTTTCATTTGCACATATTCTGCAGATCAGTCATTCGGGCTGGGCTCAGCTGGGAAGTTCTTTTGTTATGTTGCTTAATATCACTTATGAAAGTGTGATTAGCCGTGGGCTAACCAAACTGTATGGACTGCATTGGCCTCGCTCACATTGCTAGAGTTTAGTGGTCACTGTCATCTGGCCATGTATCTCCTGCAGGAGAGTCCATGATGTGGCTAGGTTCCAAGTACAAGAGCAGAAGCTACAAGGACACTTGAGACCTCATCACACACCACCACTTCTAATCTATCCTGTTTGGCAATGCAATTGACTTGGCCATGCCCACTGCTATACACACACAGAGAAGAATTATAGCATCAGTGCTGCAAATTATCTGTGATATCACAAACAAACTTTATAAAAATAAGTCATGTTTAAGTTCTATTCACTTTCCTGATTCTTTTAGCTGATAATTATTTTTAACTATATTTGATGTATGTGCAGGTACTAGAGATACAAAAGGTACTATACATAGGACTATTATCTAAGGTATTTTATCTCTGATGGAAAAAATAGAAAATTAAGTTTCCCTAGATAGATAGTGGCTCAATGACTGTGTGGTTAGTGTGTTCAGATGAACTTCTAGACCTGACAGGGCCTTCCAGAGTTGTGTGTTATTTATCCCAAAATGAACTGAGCAAGAAAGTTTACATGTGTCATTTATAGGTCCAAGTTTACTACAACAAAATAATAGAACTAAGAAAGTCAAGAATCATTGATTGCTGAGACTGAGTCAGCAACACTGTCATCACACTTGAATGCCAACAAAAGGTTTTCATCCCCTTTTGAGGGAGTTTTGGGGTATAGTTAAGCGTTTGGCCATGGAAAAATAACATAACATCTCAGTTTCTACTTTAAAGTAGACATGATATTGTAATCCAACTCCTACAATTATATTGCAGAACAGCAAAAAAAATAAATAAATAAAATCCAAAAATGTGCAAAAATCATCTTCAAATACATTAGTATGATTTTTCATAACTAATGAATAAAAAGGGAAATTTCAGAAATGTTTGCAAGAAGATTCAGAATTTAAACTTACACCAATGTGCAGTTTCTCTCCTCTACTCTCATTATTCCAGTATTTTGTAAAATCAAATGAAAATTAACGAAAGTTGATAGATTTAGTAAAACTAATATGAATTGGTAATCAATCAACTTTCTGTTCCTGAAACTTTTTTTTAACTAAACACAACCTAAAGAGAAGTGTGTAGTTACTACTGATGGTAGCAAGAATCTTCATTTTAATTCTTTCTGATAAAAGTTCTGTTTTCTTACAAGGGTCTTGTTTTTAATCCATTCTCCCCCAAGAGGGATTGCACATGGAAGAAACAATACCCATTAGACACGTCGTAAGGTCATCTCAGGGTAAAACTCCACCAATCCAGACACAAGCTCTGAAATTCGTGATGTCAGAACGAAGGTCATATTTCAGTGTTTTCAGTGAAGATATGCCAAGGACCTTGAATTTAGTGCCATATTTCTAATTTAAGAAGTTAGTTTTCATCTACTCAAAGGTTTTGATACTTCACCAATTAAATAATAAAACATCTCTTTTCGTTTATGGACGCCATACACCAATGCCAGAAAATGCTTGCAGCTGACAATGCCTGACTCTAGGTTAGGATTTTTTGGACTTGGCTTGGTTTTGTCATCACTTGAGCATTATTTAAATATGTTTCTCTTTTTAATTCAATTTCCTGTTTTGTTTTCTCAAAACCATAAATTGTCTCTTAAGAAATTTTACAAAATGCATATTCTTCTCCCATGAGACCTGTGTTGCTCCTCAGCTGGGCATTGCCTGCCAAATGACATTTTTTTTAAAAAAAGTTTTCCTTTTATTGGTTTTGCATAATGGTTGCAACAATTCTCAAGTAATGAAAAAAGAATGAAGAATGCATGTCTTTTCCAGCACATAGCCACAATGTTAATGTTAAGACAAAGCAAAACAAAACAAAACAAAACCCACCCTAAAAGTGGTCTCGGACACCCAACCCTCCTCTCAGCTCCCTTATTTGAATCCAAGATGTTTTCTATCTTTTCTTCTCTTTGCAAAATAAACTATTTACGCTCAAAGAAAATCTGTCATGTAGGACATCTGTGATAATGTTCTTGCGGTCTGGAATGGACCCGAGCTCCACCACCAGCTAGTGTAGACTAAGTGGGGGATGTGAATTAACCTTTCTGGGCCTATATCATCTCATTTGTAAACTAGGAATAATGGAGCTCACTTCACTGGATTGTTTGGAAGATCAAGCATATGAGAATGTTTCATACAGAGTGGGTTGAAGCTAAACATGAATCTATTGTCTGTTCAGAATAAAAGGCACCATTTTCTATCCCCAGTGCACAACTGGTAGACAGGAGCACTGGAAATGGATAGCTGTGAAAGACCAAGACGAGAAATCTTGGAAGACAACCTGACATATGCAGTATTTTTCCAGAGAGCATTCTGCTTATCGGAATCCACCCTGTTGGATACCATTAGAGAATGACACATAAGTGAAAAACTGAGCCTTTATCTATTCTGTATCCATAGCAGAACATAGTAGACACTAATTATTTTCTTCAGATTTTTACTGTCAACTAATGAAATATTGTATACAGCAGCTTATCGTAAGAGCTAAAAAGTTGCAATCTGTGAGTCAGAATCTGTGTCACTGCCTGTTTTTGCAAATAAAGTTTTATTGGGACAGAATTGAACCATTTTTTTCTTAACAAAAATCCCTTGTCGTACAAGAACAACAACAAAAACAAAGCCAGAGGCATCACAATACCAGATTTCAGGACATACTACAGGGCAGTTGTAACCAAAACAACATGGTACTGGTACAGAAACAGATGGATAGACCAATGGAACAGAATAGAAACACCAGCAATCAACCCAAACATCTACTGCCAACTTATATTTGATCAAGGATCTAAAACCAATTTCTGGAGCAAGGACAGTCTATTCAATAAATGGTGCTGGGAAAACTGGATTTCCACATGCAGAAGCATGAAGCAAGACACCTTACACAAAAATCCACTCAACATGGATTAAAGACCTAAATCTACGACCTGACACCATCAAATTATTAGAGAACATTGGAGAAACCCTGCAAGATACTGGCACCAGCAAAGACTTCTTGGAAAAGACCCAGAGGCACAGGTAGTCAAAGCCAAAATTAACTATTGGGATTGCATCAAATTGAGAAGTTTCTGTACTGCAAAAGAAACAGTCAGCAAAGTGAGGAGGCAACCGACAGAATGGGAAAAAAATATTTGCAAACTATGCAACAGATAAAGGACTAATAACCAGAATCTACAAAGAGATCAAGAAACTCCACAACAACAAAACAAACAACCCACTTAAGAGATGGGCCAAGAACCTCAATAGACATTTTTCAAAAGAGGAAATCCAAATGGCCAACAGGCACATGAAGGAATGTTCAGGATCAAAAAAAAAAATTCCCTTGTCACCCATGAGGTCAAAAATAGTTACATTATAGCCTTGGCCTGGTACAGAAAACAATTTATAAAACTTTGGCCTATAGAATTGAGTTACCTATCCTCTTCAGTCTCAATAGCAATTTTCCTGAAAAATTTTCTAATTCAGATGCCATATCGTTTATGATTATGTTTTAATGTAATTGCTTTAGTTTACCAAGAAAATTATTGGTTTATTGTTTTTGCTTTTTAAAAGAGGAATTGATTTTATTTAAAAAGAAGGAAGAAATGTGATGAGTGCTTACAAGGTATAGAGAGAGTTTGCTAGCCCCAGTGGATACCTCTAAAAAACAATAATAAATAAAGGACATCAAAATAGAGACAGCAAACCAGGGCCCTGGTATCGGCCCTTCGATGCTAACTTTCAGTACAATGGTAGCACTGGGGTTACAAAGGATGATGCATAA